>NC_048307.1:28227091-28453834 GCF_013100865.1 Trachemys scripta elegans
CCCCCCCCCCCCCCCCCCCCGTTTCTTGACTGCCCCCTCCAGAACCTCCCTGCCCCTTCTCCTGCCCCCTGGCTCCCTTACCCTGCTGCTCAGAACAGGAAGTTGGGCTCTGTGCGAGCCGGACACGTGGCTGCGCTCCCCAGCACAACACACAACCCGGTCCCTGGCCCTGCACAGTGCTGCCGGACCGGGACACTGGGCTGCCGGGGAGGAGGCGCTGCCGGCTCAGAATGCAGGGAGGGAGGGTGGGGAGGAGGAGCTCCTCTACAGCTGCTCCGGAGTCCAGCCCGTGACTTTCCTGCAGCCCTCCCAGCCGCTCGCTCTGCTCTGCCGGGGAGGGGGGAAATCCCGGACATTTTGAGTGATTTACAAATCCCCCCCGGACGCTATTTTTAGCACAAAAAGGAGGACATGTCCGGGTAAATCCGTACGAATGGTAACCCTAATTTAAACAAAATGTGTTTTTATACAGCCAAATGCAAAGTCATATAGCAGGGAACAGAGAATGCAGGCCATACCGACAGAATGGGGACTGTATCCTTGAAAGCAGTGACTCTGAAAACGATTTAGGGGTCATAGTGGGTAAGCAACTCAACATGGGTTCTTAGTGTGATGTTGTTGCAAAAAGGGCTAATGCTATCCTTGACATATAAACGGGGGAGTAGCTAGTAAATTTTACCTTTGTATTCAGAACTGGTGAGTCTGATACTGGGGCAGTGCATACAGTTCTGGTGACCACATTTTGAAACGGATGTTGAAAAATTGGAGAGAATGCAGAAAAAAGCCACCAAAAAAAAAAAAAAAAAAAAAGATTCAAGGCCTGGAGAAAATGCCGTCAGTGAGACACTAAAAGAGCTCAATCAGTAGCTTATCTAAAAGAAGACTGAGAGCTGATTTGATCACAATATGTAAGTACTTTCAAGGGGAGAAAATACCAGGTACTAAAGGGCTTTTTAATCTATCAGAGAAAGGCAGAATAAGAATCAATGTCTGGAAGCTGAAGCCAGACAATTTCAAATTCGTAATAAAGCACACATTTTTAATAGTGAGGATAATTAACCATTGGAACAAATTACCACAGGTAGTGGTGGATTCTCCATCTTTTGATATTTTTGAAGCATTTTGGATGCTTTTCTAGAAGGTGTGCTTTAGCCACACACACATTATTGGGATCAACACAGGAATAACTAGGTGAAATGTAATGGCCTGTGATATACAGGAGGTCAGACCAGATTATCAAATTGTGTCTTTTGACACTAATATTTATTAATATAACCTTAGTTTAAACCATTTTTTCAATGCAGATCCAAACAACACCCATTCAAACCAGCTTTGTTTACAAATCTGCTGGAGGGGCAGTACAGAGCAACATCACAAATCCAACAAATACCCAACAGTATGTTTAGCTTGATTCCTCTATACAACTTTTAGCTTCTCCCAGGCTGGAATTACAGAAGACCCACACAAGAATTCTTGTCTTGTTACAGAACATGACATTGCACATAGTACCACTGTGCAACAGAGAGGGCCCTGTTATTAATGTGTGTGTGTGTGAATCTTCCATGATAACAAGAAAATCCTACAACTAGATTCACAAAGGGCTTAGGCGTTGATGCCCAGCATCACAACACAACTTATAGGCACCTAGATGGTCACTGGGTGAGCAGGGAGCTGCCTAAGCTAGCCAGTAGGAGATGCCAAGGAGAGTGGTGCATCCTAAGCCACGTCCTTTTCAGGGAGTTTGTTTGGACTGGAGGGAGGCACCTATCTCTGCTTGGGATTCTATGAACCCTCACCCCTTAGATGTCTAAGGTTTTTCTTTCAAGAAGCCAAGGGGGAGGAGAAGGAAGGAGAGAGCCAGAGAGACTATAAGAATGATTCCATAGCCGGGGTAGGGCGCTCCCTTGCAGATGGGAGACCCGGAAGCCAGTCTGACTGCTCCCATGACTATTTATTTATTTAGCTAAAGTGTGCTAGCTTCAACAGGAGAGACTGAGGGAGCCCTACATCACCCAGTGATTAGGGCAGTCACACCTGAGAGGTGGCAGATCCCTGTCCTGATCCTGTCTCCTCATCAGGCAGAGGGGGATCTTGAACAGGTGGTCTCCCACTTCCTGGATGCATACCATAAGCACTGGGCTAAAAATTAGGAAGCAGCTCTTCCTTGTCCCCCTGGCTGTTTTGTGTGGAGTCAGGTGACCATTATGCACACATGCCAGTTCAGATCCTACAGGTGAGTTATGTGGAGGAACCCCTGTCTTCCTCTGTTTGTGAAACACACTGGGTTAGGCATCTGGTCACCTAGAATGAGGCAGCAGTTTGCATGCCCAGAAGCAGAAACATAAGCCCTAGGACCTTTTACTGCAAAAACAATAGGGTACAAGTGAGCAGGGTTTTTGTGAATACTAGTAGTGCCTAAATCTGGGACTTAAGCACTTCTAGTGGCACTTAGGTGCTTAAATTCTTTTCTGAATCTTGCCCCTTTTGTACAATATGAGAATGGGAATGAAGCGAATGAATCCCCAAATAAAAATAGGAATGTATTAGTGTATAGTTAACTTCCTCTCCAAAAACAACAACAACCAAAAAACCCTTAAATGCACATTAGGGCTTAATTGCATTGCATCAAACTATAATTCAGGCATAATGTTAAGAGACATTTTTGAAACACTTCAACATTTCTTTTAAAATTACAGTAATTGTCATCAGTAGTAATAAGATATATTGCATAGATAGTTAAATTATGTACTAAATTAACACGTACATTGTTGTTAGTTTTGTTAGTGATTTCTGCTGTGCCATAATTGTGTATAACATTTTATAGAAATAAAAAGAGCCAGGGCCTAAGACAAGGAGTTTGCATACTATGACCCCAATCCGGCAAAAACTGACTTTTGGCTGGAAGGCTGATTACCAAGAGTAATTCCAAAAGATTGCCATCAGTGGAACTACTCAGGGCACGTCTACATTGGCAGAGTTAAATTGCCAGCAGTTACAGCGCTGTTCAGAGAGTGCAGAAGCGAAAATGCTGTTGTGTGTTCACACTGACAGCTGCCTGAGCAATAGCGTGTTCACACTTGAGGCACTTGCAGCGTTTTTTGGAGCGGTGCACTTTGGGCAGCTATCCCACAGAGCACCTCTTTGTCTTTTGCCACTCAGACTTGAGGGAAGGCAGGAGGGTCGCGGGGCATCCTGGGTCCTGTCCCAATGCCCCGTGATGCATTGCTTCGCATCCCAGCAATCCCTGTGCTTCCGTCTGCACTTGGTACCATCTTTCAATGGTTTGTGTACTGTGCGCCCTGCCTCTTTCGGGCAGCAGGAATGGATCCCGAACTGCTGACCAGTATGCTGCTCGCTCTGACCAACACGTCATGAGTGGCAGTGGAGTTATTCCTTAAACTACAAAGGCAAGAGGAGCGTGGCATTGATCTCGCCATACTAAGTATGAGTCAACAGTGTGATGCTGTTGCAAAAAAAAGCAAACATGATTCTGGGATGTATTAACAGGTGTGTTGTAGGCAAGACACGAGAAGTCATTCTTCTGCTCTACTCTGCTCTGGTTAGGCCTCAGCTGGAGTATTGTGTCCAGTTCTAGGCACCGCATTTCAAAAAAGATGTGGAGAAATTGGAAAGGGTCCAGAGAAGAGCAACAAGAATGATGAAAGGACCTATGAAGGAAGGCTGAAAGAATTGGGTTTGTTTCGTTTGGAAAAGAGAAGACTGAGAGGGGACATGATAGCAGTTTTCAGGTATCTAAGGGTATGTCTACACTACGAAATTAGTTCGAATTTATAGAAGCCGGTTTTATTGAAATCGGTTGTATACAGCCGATTGTGTGTGTCCACACAATAAAATGCTCTAGGTGCTCTAGTCGGCGGACCGCGTCCACAGTACGAGGCTAGCGTCGACTTCCGGAGCATTGCACTATGGGTAGCTATCCCACAGCTATCCCACAGTTCCCGCAGTCTCTGCCGCCCCTTGGAATTCTGGGTTGAGATCCCAATGCCCGGATGATGCAAAACAGTGTCGCGGGCGGTTCTGGGTACATGTCGTCAGGCCCCTCCCTCCCCCGTCACAGCAACGGCAGACAATAGATTTGCGCCTTTTTACCTGGGTTACCTGGGTTACCTGTGCAGACAACATGGAGCCCGCTCAGCACAGCTGAGCTCACCGTCACCATATGTCCTCTGGGTGCCGGCAGACGTGGGACTGCATTGCTACACAGCAGCAGCTGCTAACTGCCTTTTGGCGGTAGACGGTGCAGTAGACTGGTAGCCTTCATCGGCGATCTGGGTGCTGGCAGCCGTGGGGCTTGCCTTTTGGCAGTAAATGGTGTATTACGACTGTTAGCCGGCCTATTACAAGTCGGGTCATCGCACGTTAGCAGAGTCTTCCCTGAGCAGCAGCTCGTGCAATAGGCCTGAAGACCATCGTCATACACCGCCCCGTATTTGCTGCCAAGCACCCAGAAAGCTGCCGAGGGCTATCAGTCACGCTGCACCGTCGTCTTAAGATGTAAAAAAATAGATTTGCTCTGTATTCATTTGCTTCCCCCTCCCTCCGTCAAATCAACGGCCTGCTAAACCCAGGGTTTTCAGTTTAATCTTTGGGGGGGACCAGTCTGTGACAGTTGTTTGTGTCTCTCCCTGATGCACAGCCACCGTTCTTTATTTTAATTCCCTGTGCCTGTACGCCATGTCGTCACTCGGCCCCCCTCCCTCCTTCCCCTAGGCCGTCAGATACTACGTTTGCGCCACAGCTCGAGCCGAGAAGCGGTTCGCGCCTTTTCTTTGAATTCTGGGTTGAGATCCCAATGCCCGGATGATGCAAAACAGTGTCGCGGGCGGTTCTGGGTACATGTCGTCAGGCCCCTCCCCCCTCGTCACAGCAACGGCAGACAATAGATTCGCGCCTTTTTACCTGGGTTACCTGTGCAGACAACATACCACGGCAAGCATGGAGCCCGCTCAGCTCAGCTGAGCTCACCGTCACCATATGTCCTCTGGGTGCCGGCAGACATGGGACTGCATTGCTACACAGCAGCAACTGCTAACTGCCTTTTGGCGGTAGACGGTGTAGCATGAGTGATAGCCGTGGGGCTGGCAGCCGTAGGGCTGCATTGCACCAGCCCCTTGCAGGCGATGGTATATTATGACTGGTACCCGTCGTCGTCATCCTGGTATGGCTGTCAATCACCACCTGGGCAGACATGCTACTGTTTTGATGATGACGGTTACCAGTCGTAATATACTATTTTCTGCCAATTGCCCAATATTGTCTGCTAAGCACCCAGAAGAGGCCGAGGGCGATGCTGGGTGCTGGCGGACGTGGGGCTGGCAGACGTGGGGCTGCATTGCTACACAGCAGCAGCCCCTTGCCTTTTGGCAGATGATGGTATATTATGATTGGTACCCATCGTCATCGTACTGGTATGGCTGTCACTCATGCTGCAGCGTCGGCTGCCACCTTAAGATGTAAAAAATAGATTTGTTCTGTGTTCATTTGCTTCCCCTTCCTCCGTGAAATCAACGGCCTGCTAAGCCCAGGGTTTCCAGTTTAATCTTTGGGGGGACCATTCTGTGTGACAGTTGTTTGTGTTTCTCCCTGTTCCTGTACCTGTACGCCATGTTGTCACTCGGCCCTCCCTCCCTCCCGCCCTCCTTCTCCTGGTCCATCAGATACTACTTTCGCGCCTTTTTTCTGACCAGGCGCCATAGCTAGCACTGGGATCATGGAGCCCGCTCAGATCACCGCGGCAATTATGAGCACTATGAACACCACGCGCATTGTCCTGGAGTATATGCAGAGCCAGAACATGCCAAGGCGAAACCCGGACCAGGCGAGGAGGCAATTGCAGCGCGGCGACGAGAGTGATGAGGAAATTGACATGGACATAGACCTCTCACAAGGCACAGGCCCCAGCAATGTGGAAATCATGGTGTCACTGGGGCAGGTTGATACCGTGGAACGCCGATTCTGGGCCCGGGAAACAAGCACAGACTGGTGGGATCGCATCGTGCCGCAGGTATGGGACGATTCCCAGTGGCTGCGAAACTTTCGCATGCGTAAGGCCACTTTCATGGAACTTTGTGACTTGCTTTCCCCTGCCCTGAAACGCCAGGATACCAAGATGAGAGCAGCCCTCACAGTTGAGAAGCGAGTGGCGATAGCCCTGTGGAAGCTTGCAACGCCAGACAGCTACCGGTCAGTCGGGAATCAATTTGGAGTGGGCAAATCTACGGTGGGGGCTGCTGTGATCCAATTTGCCAGGGCAATGAAAGACCTGGTGATAGCAAGGGTAGTGACTCTGGGCAACGTGCAGTCAATAGTGGATGGTTTTGCTGAAATGGGATTCCCAAACTGTGGCGGGGCCATAGACGGAACCCATATCCCTATCTTGTCACCGGAGCACCAAGCCACCGACTACGTAAACCGCAAGGGGTACTTTTCAATGCTGCTGCAAGCCCTGGTGGATCACAAGGGACGTTTCACCAACATCAACGTGGGATGGCCGGGAAAGGTACATGATGCTCGCGTCTTCAGGAACTCTGCTCTGTTTCGAAAGCTGGAGGAAGGGACTTTCTTCCCGGACCAGAAAGTGACCATTGGGGATGTTGAAATGCCTATCGTGATCCTTGGGGACCCAGCCTACCCCTTAATGCCATGGCTCATGAAGCTGTACACAGGCAGCCTGGACAGGAGTCAGGACCTGTTCAACTACAGGCTGAGCAAGTACCGAATGGTGGTGGAATGTGCATTTGGACGTTTAAAAGCGCGCTGGTGCAGCTTACTGACTCGCTCAGACCTCAGCGAAAAGAATATCCCCATTGTTATTGCTGCTTGCTGTGCGCTCCACAATATCTGTGAGAGTAAGCGGGAGACCTTTATGGCGGGGTGGGAGGTTGAGGCAACTCGCCTGGCCGCTGATTACGCGCAGCCAGACACCAGGGCGGTTAGAGGAGCACAGCAGGGCGCGGTGCGCATCAGAGAAGCTTTGAAAATGAGTTTTGTGACTGGCCAGGCTACTGTGTGAAACTTCTGTTTGTTTCTCCTTGATGAACCCTCCAACCCCCCCCCCCGACCCGGTTCACTCTACTTCCCTGTAAACCAACCACCCCACCCCACCCTCCCCTCCCCTCCCGCTTGCAGAGGCAATAAAGTCATTGTTTTTTCACATTCATGCATTCTTTATTAGTTCCTTACAGAGGTAGGGGGATAATTGCCAAGGTAGCCTGGGATGGGTGGGGGGAGGAGGGATGGAAAAGGACACACTGCATTTTAAAACTTTAACTCTTATTGAAGGCCAGCCTTCTGATGCTTGGGCGATCATCTGGGGTGGAGTGACTGGGTGGACGGAGGCCCCCCCACCGTGTTCTTGGGCGTCTTGGTGAGGAGGCTATGGAACTTGGGGAGGAGGGCTGTTGGTTACACAGGGGCTGTAGTGGCGGTCTCTGCTCCTGCTGCCTTTCCTGCAACTCAACCATACGCTCGAGCATATCACTTTGATGCTCCAGCAGACGGAGCATTGCCTCTTGCCGTCTGTCTGCAAGCTGACACCACCGATCGTCTTTAGCCCGCCACTTGCTCTGTTCTTCCCGCGATTCAGCCCGCCACCTCTCCTCTCGTTCATATTGGGCTTTTCTCATCTCCGACATTGACTGCCTCCACGCATTCTGCTATGCTCTATCAGCCTGGGCGGACATCTGCAGCTCCGTGAACATCTCATCCCTCGTCTTACGTTTTCTCTTTCTAATGTTCACGAGCCTCTGCGAAGGAGAAACATTTGCAGCTGGTGGAGGAGAAGGGAGAGGTGGTTAAAAAAGACACATTTTAGGGAACAATGGGTACACTCTTTCATTACAAGGTCGCATATTTCGGCTTGCAGGCAGCCATCGTAGGCCACAGTGTTTTGGCTTTTTTAACCTTCTTAACATGCGGGAAAGGTTGCAAACAGCAGCGCATTTCCCATATCAAGGATGAATTGGGTTGTCCATTTAAAATGGGGTTTCAATGTAAAAGGAGGTGGCTGCGGTTTCCCGGTTAACATGCGGCGCAAACACAAGTAAACCCCTCCACACACACACACGAGTCTCTGGGATGATCACTTCACCCCTCCCCCCCACCGCGTGGTTAACAGCGGGGAACATTTCTGGTCAGAAGAGCAGGAACGGGCGCCTCTGAATGTCCCCCTTAATAAAATCACCCCATTTCAACCAGGAGAGCTTTCTGGAGATGTCCCTGGAGGATTTCCGCTCCATCCCCATACACGTTAACAGACTTGCTTGCTTTTTTTTTGTAATGTTTACAAATATTTACAAAGTTACACTCACCAGAGGTCTCCTGTGTGCCCTGAGGGTCTTGGGTGAGTTCGGGGGTTACTGGTTCCAGGTCCAGGGTCACAAACATATCCTGGCTGTTGGGGAAACCGGTTTCTCCGCTTCCTTGCTGCTGTGAGCTACCTACAGTACCTCCATCGTCATCTTCCTCGTTCCCCGAACCGTCTTCCCTGTGTGTTTCTCCAGTGAGAGAGTCATAGCACACGGTTGGGGTAGTGGTGGCTGCACCGCCTAGGATCGCATGCAGCTCCGTGTAGTAGCGGCAAGTTTGCGGCTCTGCCCCGGACCTTCCGTTTGCTTCTCTGGCTTTGTGGTAAGCTTGCCGTAGCTCCTTAATTTTCACGCGGCACTGCTGTGTGTCCCTGTTATGGCCTCGGTCCTTCATGGCCTTGGAGATCTTTTCTAATACTTTTCCATTTCTTTTACTGCTACGGAGTTCAGATATCACTGCTTCATCTCCCCATATGGCGAGCAGATCTCGTACCTCCCATTCGGTCCATGCTGGAGCTCTTTTGCGATCCTGGGAGGACTCCATGACGGTTACCTGTGCTGATGAGCTCTGTGTGGTCACCTGTGCTCTCCACACTGGGCAAACAGGAAATGAAATTCAAACCTTTGCGGGTCTTTTCCTGTCTACCTGGTCAGTGCATCTGAGTTGAGAGCGCTGTCCAGAGCGGTCACAATGAAGCACTGTGGGATAGCTCCCGGAGGCCAATAACATCGAATTCCGTCCACACTACCCCAATTCCGACCCGCAAAGGCCGGTTTTATCGCTAATCCCCTCGTCGGAGGTGGTGTAAAGAAACCGGTTTAAAGGGCCCTTTAAGTCGAAAGAAAGGGCCTCGTTGTGTGGACGTGTCCAGGCTTAATTCGGTTTAACGCTGCTAAAGTCGACCTAAACCCGTAGTGTAGACCAGGCCTAAAAGGGTGTCATAAGGAGGAGGGAGAAAACTTGTTCACCGTAGCCTCTAAGGATAGAACAAGAAACAATGGGCTTAAACGGCAACAAGGGAGGTCTAGGTTGGACATTAGGGTGTCAGGGTGGTTAAACACTGGAATAAATTGCCTAGGGAGGTTGTGGAATCTCCATCTCTGGAGATATTTAAGAGTAGGTTAGATAAATGTCTATCAGGGATGGTCTAGACAGTATTTGGTCCTGCCATGCAGGCAGGGGACTGGACTCGATGACCTCTCGAGGTCCCTTCCAGTCCTAGAATCTATGAATCTATGCATAGTAGCTACAACACAAGATTGCTTGTGGCATTCATGAAGGTGCTGACCATAATGGAACGCCGCTTTTGGGCTCAGGAAACAAGCACTGAGTGGTGGGATCACATTGTGAAGCACGTCTGGGATGATGAGCAGTGGCTGTAGAACTTTCACATGAGCTTGCCCCAGTCCTGCGCTGCAAGGACACGAGAACGAGAGCTGCTCTGTTGCTGGAGCAGCACATGGCGATTGCACTGTGGAAGCTGGCTACTCCAGACTGCTACTGATCGATCGCTAACCAGTTCAGAGTGTGAAAGTTAACTATTGGAGTTGTGTTGATAGAAGTGTGCAGGGTCATTAATCGCATCCTGCTCCAAAAGACAGTGACTCTGGGCAATGTGCGTGACATTGTGGATGGCTTTGCACAAATGGGTTTCCCTAACTCCGGAGCGGCAATAGATGGCACACACATTCCAATTCGGCACCAGATCACCTAGCCACTGAGTACATTAATCTTAGGGGGTATTTCTCAATGGTTCTTCAGGCGCTTGTGGATCACCGTGGGCGTTTCACAGACATTAACGCAGGCTGGTCTGGAATGGTGCATGACACACGCATCTTTCGGAACGTTGGCCTGTTCAAGAAGTTGCAAGCAGGGACTTTCTTCACAAACCAGAAGATCATCGTAAGGGAAGTTGAAATGCCCATTGTGATCCTGGGAGACCTCGCCTACCCCTTAGTGCCATGGCTTATGAAGCCATACACGGGGTAACTTGACAGCACAAAGGTGCAGTTCAGCAACAGGCTGAGCAAGTGCCGAATGACTGTTGAGTGTGCATTTGGCCGTTTAAAATCCCACTGGCGATGCCTGTATGGGAAGCTGGACCTTGCTGATGACAATATTCCTATGCTCATGGCCTTGTGCTGTACTCTCCATAATATTTGTGAAGGGAAGAGTGAAAGCTTCACACAGGGCTGGACCGCAGAGGCTCAGTGCCTGGAGGCTGAGTTTGAACAGCCAGAGACCAGGGCTATTAGAGGGGCACAGTGCAGGGACATAAGGATCAGGGATGCCTTGAGGCAGCAATTTGAAGCTGAAAGACACTGATATTTGTGGCTATGCTTGGGATTGCAGTGCTTGTAATGCTAGGAGGTGATTGGTGCACATGATGCAAGAAGGGAGCTTAACATTATTGTATGTTGCTTTGCAGTGCTCTTTTTGCTTTCACTTAATAGAATAAAGATTGCTTTGAAACCAACACAAATCTTTTATTAAAAGACAACTACCGGAGGAGAGAGTCAAACAAAAACATCAGCAGGGAGGGAGATGGGGGAAGGAAAGGTTTCAAGAGGAGGAGGGGTCCCAGGATGGCTACAGATTTGCGTATGTCCAGAGATCATACCCAACCTTCTCCTTTGAAGTACAATGCAGCGGGTGCTGTACTTCAGCAGGGCCAAGTTGCAGAGGGATGGGTCTTGAGTGCAGTGGGTATTGGGAGTCCACACTTCTGGACTGTGAGGAGGGAGGAGAGGAATGCTGCGGGTAGAGGGTGGAGCCAGGAGGTTGAGAACAGTATGTTGGCGGTGTGTGTGGGGTGCATGGGAAAGAGTTTTGTGACAGCGGCTGCAGAGGAGGGCGGGCGTGGAACTGTTCGGTTTGAAGAGCTAGTATCACCTGGAGCATGTCCACTTGGTGCCCCATAATGTTTAAGAGCTGCTCCGTGGCTTCTTTCTGGTGTGCCGCGTTCTCCTTTCGGTCCCTCTTCTCACTGTCCTGCCGCTCCATCAATTCCTGTTTCTTGCCAGTGGAGTTTATTATAACCTCACGGAGAAAGTCCTCCTTAGTTCTTCTTGGCCACTTTCTAATTCTATGCAGCTGTTCTGCCACCGCTAACAAAGAGGGATGCTGGGCTCTCAAGGTAATCTCTGTGAAGTTTAAATGCAACATTTTACAGAAGCAGTATTGTTTGCAACACAGACAACAGTGATTCAAGTATCAGAGGGGTAGCCATGTTAGTCTGAATCTGTAAAAAGCAACAGAGGGTCCTGGGGCACCTTTAAGACTAACAGAAGTATTGGGAGCATAAGCTATCGTGGGTAAGAACCTCACTTCTTCAGATGCAAGTAATGGAAATCTCCAGAGGCAGGTATAAATCAGTATGGAGATAACGAGGTTAGTTCAATCAGGGAGGGTGAGGTGCTCTGCTAGCAGTTGAGGTGTGAACACCAAGGGAGGAGAAACTGCTTGTGTAGTTGGATAGCCATTCACAGTCTTTGTTTAATCCTGTCAAATTTGCAAATGAACTGGAGCTCAGCAGTTTCTCTTTGGAGTTTGGTCCTAAAGTTTTTTTTGCTGTAAAATGGCTACCTTTACATCTGCTATTGTGTGGCCAGGGAGGTTGAAGTGTTCTCCTACAGGTTTTTGTATATTGCCATTCCTGATATCTGACTTGTGTCCATTTATCCTCTTGCGTAGTGAAGCTTATGCTCCCAATACTTCTGTTAGTCTTAAAGGTGCCACAGGACCCTCTGTTACTTTTAACAGTGATTCAGTGCTTTAAAACAGCCAGTACTCACACACCTGTCACTAACTGGCTGACCCCAGGCAAGCACACATGAGCCACAAGACCCCCAAAATGGTGAGTAGCCAGAGGGCCAGGGTAAATCACTCTTCCCGGACCCTGCTGTACACTGGGCACGTGGCTCTTGGGTAGAGCCAGCACTGTAGAGGGGGCCTAATAATCATTCCTGTCCCCACACTTTCCACAGGATGTGATCATTATGGAAGATATCTCGCTGCTGAAGGTGAGCAGGGAATCAAGGGAGGGTCTTCTCCAAGTCTGTGGCTTCTGCCCTGGCCCCTGTGCAGCTCACCTGTGTGCAGCAATGGTCCCCCCCGTGATGGCAAAGTGGCGTGGGGAAGTTACCATTAATGGGGCAAGAAACAAAGCAGCTCTGCCGAGCAACTTGCAGTAGCGGATTACCCAGTATCTCCATGAGAGTTTCCTGGAGATCTCTGAGGGAGATTCCCATGAAGTGAGGGAGTCTATCAACAGCCTGTTCTGCTGTTCAGATTAGGCATGCGGTGGGAGACAAGCCTGCTTTCTGTAACCCTCCTGCCCCCAACAACTCGCTTCATCAATTCCCAAAATCAGATCCACTTACCAGGGACTCCTCTCTGTTTGCACTTCGCCCCAAACTCCGACTGCTGTAACTGGCTAGGCTCCTCCGGGATAGAAAAGAGCTCCTGACAGCATGCATGTCTGGTCTCCAAGTCATTCTCTGCCCCTGGGTCCCCCTCCCCCTCTTCATCCAAGATTTCCTCCTCCTGGCTCGGGCCACTCTCGACTGCCACGTAAGCCAACAAAGTATCCATAGGGGCTTTCGCAGTGGAGGTGGGATCGCCGCCAAGTATCGTGTCCATTAATTTGTAGAACCGGAAGCTTGTGGGCGCAGCACCGGAGCGGCGGTTTGCCTCCCGGGCCTTGTGGCAGGCATTCTGGAGCTCCTTCACTTTTACCTTACACTGCAATGTGTCCCAGTCATGGCCCTTTTCTATCATGCATCGTGAAATCTGTCTGTACGTATCATAATTCCTACAGCTGGAGCACAGCTGGAACTGCACAGCCTCCTCTCCCCAAATGCCGATGAGGTCCAGCAGCTCAGCACCTGGAAAGATGCGCTGAGACCACTGCACGCATCACCGAGCAGACAAGAAGGGGACTTTAAGATTTGCAATGGAATGTACAGGGTGGGGATGACAGTTGGTCACCTGAGGGCAGGGCAGTAGAGTTCAAACTGATAACCAGAAAGGTGAAAACAGGCACTGTAATCGACGAGGATGTCTACACTAGCACCAAGGCGCTGTAGCCCCAGCGCAGAAAGCTCTATGCCTCTCGTCGGGGTGGGTTTTTTTACAGCGCTGCAACTGCGCAGTTTCTGCACACTAAGGGGCTTGGCAGTGCATACACCTTGGGAGTTACAGCACAGAAGGCTGCTTTACTGCGCAGAAACTTGCCAGTGTAGACAAGAACTCAGCGTGGACTCAGGTCTGTGCCCCCTAGAGAGTGTTTGAAGGATCAGACCCACAATCAGATGAACACAGAAAATGATGCCAACACATAAGGATAGGAAACAGGGTAGGGAAAGGGAGGATAACAACAAATAAACAAGTCATGAAACAAATGCCCTTGAAGCTTGGAAAAAACGTCTTCATTTTAAATATGATATGCACACACAAAAATCAAAGCATTGAAGCAGAAGTTAGCTGTGGGAAACTATTAGTGGATTTTAAGCAGAGTTCTGAAGGCATAGAATTAACATGGTTTGTGCAATGGTCCAATTGTGTTCCCACAGAATTCAAAGTTAAAACTTCCTTGAAGTTAACTGGGGCAAGAATAAGACTGGGAGAGAGAGAGATTGGTCTAGACATTTGTTGTATATAGCAAGTATCTTAATGAAAAGTAAGAGTCATTTCCAATGTTAAATATGCTGGGGAAAAGTGAATAACTGCTTAATACAACTTATTTGGGATTTAAGATGAAAAACACCTTCTGCGAATTTTGAAAAAAAAATTGTTTATATTCTTAAGTATCCTAGTAAAATTCAAGATTAGATCAAAGACAAGTAATATAAACACCCTGAAAAACAAGGTTTACCATGGAAACACAGAGAGAACGTTAGCTATTATTGCACACCACTGTAGCAGAATGGGACTGTGAAAAAAATGCAATTTTACTGTAATATATATAAATATAATCTTCATCTCCTCTCCAGTAAGATGATGATTGAATTCAAATCACATTTCAAAAAAGGATTCATTGCCAAAATGTCAAAAATGAGGTAATGCCCAGCACTTTCAAACCCTTGAAACCTGTTCCATAAAAAGCAGTCTAAACATAAAAGCTTGGTTAACCTTGAATAGTTAGATTAATGACCCAGCAGATTTCAACCTGAGCTTCAATGAATAAACAAAACTTTACAGGCAAATTAGGCAATGTTTTACCAGAAGAAAAGCAAAACCAATCAGAAGAGATGAATTGAAATGAAATGGTCCCTGTGAACATCTGAGTGAGCAGGTAGAACAATAATGAACTTATTGGATAGAGTGCATAAGAAATTGTTTCTCCCCAGAGACTCAATGAGGTCAAATACCTTTTTGGTTCAAACATGAATATTTTTTCTCCTTTAGCAATCACCTGTGCTTTGATAAGTGATTAAAAAAATTCAGCTACAGCTACTTGATCTATCTTCTGTGTTGCTGTTATTTTTAAAAAACGCCTTATTTACCACTTCCTGACCCATCCAAATTCTGGCAGGGAGAGAGGGAGGGATAGATGAAAATGGAAAAGAAAAACACTGTCCTTTAGATCCTATACCATTGGGAATCTATGGTATGTAATTAATACAAGGGCATCTAGCAAACATAAAAGGCAGAATGTGCAAAGATTAAAGCTTACTCTTTTCATTTACTATTGCTATAATCATATAGCTGGAATTTGATATCCACCAGAACTGTGATAGTATGAAACTTTCTTTCAAAGTATAAGCAAAATAAACTGACCAGGAACTGTTGTTTAATACCTGAGTGAGGTAGCTATAAATCTGCCATATATACTTCAGGGAGCTTAACGAGGCACGGTCTTGACTCACAGCATTAAATAAAGTGTCCCTGTTGAATAGCTTTATATTAAGGTGTTCCTAATTCTTGGTCTCTGAAAATGCCAAAGATGGAGTGTCCACTCCCCTGACTCCAGGTGCAGTGGCATCAACTGTTGTGATCATGCCCTAGTGTGATTTACCTGACAACACTGATCAGGCAATCTTCTGATACTGTAAGTAAGATCAGTCACAATGCAGAACTAGCGCATCATATGGACTAGATGATGCTGTATGTGGTTTGAAATGGCTCCACTGTGCTATAGCTTGCCATTAACTGACATTACCAGTGGTCTGGTAATGATTGGTGGCTAGCAGGCTCATCATAACAGTATCACATCAATCAGATCCAGACAGGCATAAAAGTGATTCTGCCGGCAGCAGATGGAGCTCTGTTACTACTGGCAACTGTGGCAATGCTGAACAGCTGTGGTCCTGGCAGATGGACCATTCATTGCTGCTTGCCACTGTAGCCCCAGACAAAGTATTAGTGGTACTGGCGAGGGCCAATGGTGCATGGAAGTGAAAGGGAAAAATTAAATACAAAGGTATGCTCAACAATGGCTGAAGATTAATCTGTATTTGACTCAATATTACAGAGGCAAAACCTGCCCTGCTATCCAGACAAGTCTCCACTGTATCTAGCCTGTTCATCAAAAGGTGACATTGGTCAGACTATAATGGCAGCTATCATCCCCTGAAGATATGAAGTAGTCACTGCCTGTCAGGTTTGAGGTCCTGATAAGTCAGGGAAGAGAGAAGAATTCAAGAGATTTTTTGGGCAAGCCTGAATGTTCAAAATATACTTTAAAACCCATCTTACAAGTAAACATATTAAAATAGGTACAGAAATTAATCATGCTTCTCAGCTGAAATTGGAGAGGACACATCTCTTCTTTGAGAAATCAGGTCAGTGATGCATCATTCTATTATCTGTGCCCTACCACTCCATTACTGCATCTATATAAAATTACATTTCTGATTAAAATTTTAGTGCCAAACATTTCATATGATTACAGACCAAAAGTCAAAATTTGCATTTAAATAGACATATTAAAAACTCAGCAGCACAGGTAGAATAGGGAAATGCTGTTTTAAGGAACATTTAACCAGGAGGGAGAGTCACAGAAAGGACTTCTTAACTCTAAACAAATGATGAAAACAGTGTAATGTTGTAAATAAAGATTTTGATGTGTTGAACCAAATTGAAAAATATTAATTTTAGTTTCAGAGTACAGGGGTTGAATTGGATGGCAAGGTCAGCTGTAGTGCCAAGCATCAATTCATGGAACAGATATCTAGATTTCTGAGTCAGGCATGTGTTTTTATCTCGGGAAAGCAAGTAAGTGGAGGGTCACTGGGAACATCTTATCAAACATTTCCTCTGTGAGGCAATATGAATGAGGTGGGGAGAACAAAATAGCTTTGACACCTTTTAACAAAACTCGGCTCAAATCCTTAAAAAAAAAAAAAAAAGAGGATCTCTGGTGAGGAGCTGAGCGAATTCAACTCTCATTCCCATTGTCAGGGAAGTGAGACCAGAACCAGTACTGAAGTCCTAATATTGTGGATGGAGGTGAGAGACAATCATTTGGACTTTGGCACAATATCCTGTATTCTTCATGGAAAGTAAGCTATATTTATTTTTGGCTGAACTTGGAAGTTTCAGAAACGCTGTGAGTATGATTTATGCCTATTGGTAAGAAACATGTATTCACATCTTTATTTTAAGATACTTTTAAAAAGTATTTTCTACAGCCATCTACCCTATCTGCTTGAACCTTTGCAGCTTTCTGGGCCCATATGTTGGGATATAAGGTACATTTGTCCCTTGTGAAAAAAAAAACTGTAGAGCTAGACCTACAGACATATATAGTCCAAGTTTTAAAAGATCTTCTAGACTTAACTGAAAATGCTAACAGACTATATATGGACATAAATCACAATTCCCTGATATCCAGGGACAGAAAAAATAATTGTATTAATGTGATATCGGATCCCATTACTTTTAAATGAAGTCTGTCTGATTCTTCAGTACTTTTATCCTAAGTAATGAGAAAGATGTCTTGTATTCTTATCACAGCATTTTCAATTGCCACCCATCACCATTCTATCTGAGCATGTGAAAAATCCACGTGGAAAGTCCATATAAAATAGACTGGCAATATCAAAGTCCCCAGTGGACTTCTTGGAGTCAATGGGTCTTCTCCCTTTTTGGTATTAGCAAATTAATATCTTTATTTAGGTAGTTATGTATATACAGGTATTATTAAAATGGATATGTAAAATGCTGCTAATGTAAAGCATTAAGGATTTAATTTTCTTTGCATATGGGTCATAAATATTATATTTATTTCTATCTATCAGTTATTTGAAAGATTTGTATTTTTCTCCAGAAATATAGCAGGTAGAGGTAATTTTTCATACATTTATAGTACAACAACTTTTATCCAAAGGCATTTTCTGGTACTTTGGGAATATGGCAGTTTAGACTAGTCACAAAGCAATGTATAGTGCACATTGTTGTTATGATTATGACAATCCTCCAATTAAATGGGATTTTCTGGAGGTTGGTTAGATGTAGTAGCCCTGTACACAAAATGTTTAAGTAACACCTAGGTCTAAATGACTTAAAATAATCCTTTTTACAGTTAAAATATTCAGAAACATGTGCATTTTAAATATATTGCTTAATTTATACAGTTTAAATATGTGTACATGAATTTATTCACATTTGAGCATTGTCTAGTCATATTTTTCACCACAGGCATGACTCCACTACCCTCTGACACATCACTGCATGTAGTCTATGTAGAATCTACTGTCACAATTGAGCACTACACCAGACACACCACTCCAGGAATCTTGAAAGCAAGTTGCAGAAATCTCCTGTGAAGTACTGATTACTGATCCATTCTCTTGGGTTTATTGCCTCAAGAACAGATACTGAAAATGTGCAGCGTTCAGCCTAATATATGTTCCAAAGGTCACACTAATACTGGTACATCTGCCAAAAAATAACTGTCATTACAATTACATCACTTCACTTCTGTTACAATAAACATAAATATTCATCTCTGCCTGTGATCGTGATTATATGCAGCATGGGACACAGCACATTAAACAGACACATCTGTGACTAAGATTGTTAACTGGTAGTTCTCCAAGGTGGCCATACTAGGCTAAACTTTGCAAAGATTATTTTCCCCCAGATATTGTAGCATTTATTAAGGGAGTTTAAACTTTGACAGGTCAGACTTGACAATTAAAGAGCCTCCCTACCACATGAACACTTGCCCATGTGTACATCTACTTGTTCTTGTCTTGACTACTGCCACTTCTTCCTCAGCACCACCATATCTCATTTTGCATTGCTTCAGTCTATACAAAAACCTCCTGCTAAAATTATTATTCTGTTCCACTGCTCTGAACACTCCTCTGTGTGAAATGCTACCCATTAAATTCCCTTCACCTTCTGTACATCGTTCAAACATTTTGTCCTCACCCTCAGGGCCTTATATAAACCTGGTCCTCCTATTCCTTCTCATATCCTCCTATTCCTGGTTTCTGCACAATCACAAAGCCATCCAGCCACCCATGCATTTCCTTTTGTGTCTTTCTCTTTCTATTGTCTTCATTCTTCCTTCCTTGTTGTCCATTATCCTTGGAATGAAAATCCACCAACCCTTTTTCATTGAAAACATTCCTAACACATGCATCTTTTATGAAGCATTTCAATGGTGATTCTGCATAAAAAAATATATTATTTAAAAAAACCCTCAAACACTACAGTACTGTACCACTTAACAAGTGACCTCCATTTAGTCATCCATTGTACATGAACTGTATTATCTGCCTTTTTTTTTAATGTAAGATCTAGAAAGCAAAGACCATCTCCTTCTTTATGTTCTGTGTGGTGCTGAGTGTATTCAGCACTTATACTATTATTAATAATAATCTTGTTAGCAGCCGAGGTTCAGAGATGTATACTGAACTGGGTCTCAGAATTGTTTGGAGACAGCCAGATCCTTGTAAATAAAAACATCCTGTCTTATTAAAGAAAAGAAAGAGTACAATAATGTACCCACAAATGAAAATACAGATGATAAATCCAATTTTAAAAGCCTTGACATAGGGCCTTATCCTATCACCCCTAAAATTAATATGAATCTTGCCATTAACTTCCATGGCATCAGACACATACTGTTTTTTTACTATTAATATGGAATACTGATTCGCTATACATTCCAGATGGGAATGGCAGCAAATTTGTGTTTAAATCAAAACCAAAGTGTAGCTTAAAATTGCTTTATGTTTCATGTGTCCATCACATTCTGTTTTTATTTCTTCCATGATGACAGGAAAACAGTCCATTGAAAACAATATGATAGAATGTGAACTGCATTGCTAGATTAAAGTGGTTAACATCCAACCCAAGTGAAAAAAACATCAATTTTCCCTCTATTCCAGTCTATTACCTTCACAAAGCACAGGGTTTTTGGGGTTTTTTTCTGTGAAGAGAAAAGAACTGACTCTAAAAGATTTCATTGTCATGTACAATAGAGAATGTAGTATTGGGGTTACAGCAAAGGACTAGGACTCAGGAGTCCTGGGTTCTTTATGGAGTCCTGCCACTGACTCATTGTTGAAGCAATTAATATGTTTGCCTTAGTTTAACCATCAATAAAATGGTTACAGAATAATGTATCACCCATTTTACAGAGGTGTTGTGAGGCTTACTTATATACTTCGCAAAGCGGTTTGAGAAATGCAGACAAGTGCTTATAAAATTCCACTGTTGGAAACATGAGCGTACAAATAATGTAAAAGCATTGTAAATATATATCTTTGCTGGACTGATTTCTGCTATCTTCTGTAGAAGTTCATTACAGAAAGAGGTTATTTTTTACTTCAGACAGTGAAGTGTATGGGTTTATTATGATACTATAATATATTATAATACTTGACCAGTGCAAGTTAAACAAAGAGACAGTTCATCACCAGTACTTTCTTTGATACAAATAAGTTTTTAGCTCCTAATGACCAGTATCAAGTTTCAGAGTGGGATACACTTCACATTCCTCAATAAGGTATTTCACTGTGAAATAATACATCAGTGGGGGGAATTTGATTCTGACCGTGGAAAGCAATCATATTTTATGCCCTGAAACCTAAAGAATGGTTACTCTTACAATTTTATTCATGCAAATTTAGCTTCAGATGCTGATCTCATTCACTTAAATGTAGAATCTTTTGTTTGGAATTGTAGTGATCTACATTACTTGCCTCTATCATTTCATATCTATCAAAGCCATCATTATAGCATAAAGCAGCAAACATCAATTCCTGGTGGTAGTGAGTGGAAATAATATAATGCAAACCATTAAGGAACAACAGAATTACCATTCCTAGATCATACCCGTGGTCCAGTCTCCTTTCATTGAATGTGCAAGAAGACCCAAAGTGGTCAGTTAAGGAATGACCTGTCCATGGGAAAAGTTTCTTCCTAACTCCCTGTCAATTGGTGGTTGGCTTGCTCTCAGAAACATGACGACTTCTATCATTTCTAATATGTAAATAATAGTGGGTATTTTTAATATTCATACAATATATAATCCTATTTTCATCGTCTAATCTCTTTACCCCAATAACATCTTGTGGCAGTGAGTTAAACAGGACAACCGCATACTATATAAGAAAGCATTTTTCATCAAGTTTAAATGTATTGTCTTCAAATTTCATTGAATGTTCCTCTGTTAATATATTATGAGAGGGTCTATATTTTATATACTACTTTGATACTATGTAACAGAATTATATGCTCAGTATCATTTGTCATCCCACTCTTTCTACATCCCAGTGTTTTGAGTTTTTAACCACTGCTTCACACTGAGCAGGATTTTTAATTGAGATGTCCACAGTGATGCCTAGAGGTAGCATTTTCTAAAGCATCTACGGATAGAGCTGGGCAGGAAATGCTTTTCTGTCCTGAAAAAAGTTTCAATTTAAAAAAAAAATCCCACCATGCATCGGGATGAACCTTGACCTTTTGATATTGCCAACAGCTTGGTGGTTAGAGCATTCACATGGGATGTGGGAGTCCTGGGTTCAAGTCTCTTCTCCAAATCAGGCATTGGAACCTAGGTCTCCTATATGAATTCCCTAACAACTAGGGTATCGGCTATACCAGCAAGTGGGTATGTTGCTCTATTCTTTTGACCAGAAATTCCATCTTAGACTTGAGTAACCTTACCAACTAAAGTGCCACTGAAATTGACTCTTTCCTGTGAAAAGTATCAGTTTTGACAATTTGGCATTTTGGGGAAGGAAAAAAAAAAGAAAGTTTTATAAAAAAATTCCCATCCAGCTCTATCTATAGGACTTAGGCTCCTAAGTCACTTAGTCACTTTTGAATACATTTCCCTAGGTCTTTTTGCAGAGAGATTGCAGTTAATTTAGAACCCAATTATATGTACAAGCAACTCTAATTTTTCCTTTCAATGTGAATTACCTTATGATGTCTACAATGAATTTCATCAACCCATGCACTGAGCTTTAAAAGATCCTTCTGAAGTACCTACCTCACAGTACTCTTGACTAACCTAAATTTTTGTTGCCATCTGCAAATATTCCCACTTGACTGTCCACCCACTTCACCAGATCATTAACAAATATTAAATGACACTGGCCCTAGCTTAAAATCTTGTGGAATATTGCTGTTAACTTTGGATCACGCTGAGAAATTACCATTTATTCTACTCTTTGTGTTCTGTCCTTAGCCATTTTGTAACTGAAGCAATTAAGTTAGTAACTTCTTTTTCCAAGGGAATTTTTATTTGTGTTTATTTATTATAAGGTTTCCCAATTTGCAAATATGAGGAGGAAAAATATTTGATGGGTGAGAGATGGGGAAGGGGTAGAGAATGAGAGCCAGATAATGAGTGAACAACCAGTTTGCCACAAGATTGGGGACTTCAACAGCAGAGTCCAGGGAAGGGGTAGGGACGGTTTTATGGCCTGCAGCATGCAGGGGGTCAGACCAGATGATCATAATGGTCCCTTCTGACCTTAAAGTCTATGAGTCTATGAGTCTAAGACATTTGGTGCCCTATACGCATTCATTTTATTATTTTTAAAGACGTCAGTTGCTTGCATTTGAAATGCCAAACTTCCTGATACTTGAACAGTTTGGACAAAAATCTCCACTGTTCATATAAGAAAAAATGGGAGCCTGGGGAAATTGTGTGTGATTTCTTAAAACTCCCATTCATGGTCAGAGAAAAATGTGCAGGAACCTTGAGACCCATGACTATTTCCCTGCAAATTCCCACTGCTTTTGAATGGATGGTGTTAAATGTCTTGAGCAAGCAGAGAACACAAGAGAAAGAGACATAGTAAAATATGACGGCAAACCATCCAGTAGGGTTGATTTGTGGTAAAGGACCGACTCTCTCTCCCTATTTCTGTGCCTTTGGTACAAAATTTGTCGTCTCTTTTCATATTCTCTTTTCTGTTTTGGGTATTTAATCTTATGACATGTACAGAATACGCATTTAAAACAAAAATTCTGGAGTCAGATTCTGGTAGCATTTACATGGAAGATGAAGGAGAGGGGCAATCACTATCCACACTTTATGCTCTGAGTGCAGAAAAAGAAAGCCTGGGGAGTAGTCCTGGCATTACTTGTGGTGCTAGACAACACACAAGAAGATGGGACCATGGCTGTGCCACTCTTGTCTACAACAGTTTGTGGTCTGGGGTCTGTGCTGGGGTAGAGTTAAGAGCAAACTGCATAGCAGCTGCCATCTCTGCATTCCTGGAGATATTCTGCATGCTACTGTTCTCTGCAGGCAGGCTGTCTCTGGGAAGTCATCTGAGTGCTATGCCCTTTTGCAACACACCTCCTTAACAGTGCACTAGCTAATACAGCTGTAAGGTGGCCCTTAAACATATTTATATACATCTTTAGGAAATGAATCAAAAGATGCATTATAAAGATGCAAACATAATAAAATATGTATAAAATATATCATACAAAAACATAATTAAATATCTTTGGAAGCCTTCTCTGTTGACTATTTCATATATGTTCTAATGGAAATGTCATAAACATACAGTTAACGGTTAATTCCTCTTTTACCTGTAAAGGGTTAAGACGCTCACATAACCTAGCTGACACCTGACCAGAAGGACCAATAAGGGGACAAGATACTTTAAAATCTGGGAGGGGGGGAAGTCTTTGTTGTTGCGTTTGTGTGCTTTTGCCGGAAAAAATCCAGGAGGAAGCCATCTAACTCCCTTGAATTAGTAAGTAATAACAGAAGAAATGTGTTAGGTTACTTTTAATTTTGTTAGTGATTTCCTTTGCAAGAAGAGGGAGGCTATTCCTGAGTTGTAACTTTAAAGTTTGCCTAGAGGAGAGATCTTCTATGTTCTAAATTATTTCACCATTTTTCTTTAATTAAAATTCTTCTTTTAAGAACCTGATTGATTTTTCATTGTTTTAAGTTCCAAGGGTTTGGGTCTGTGTTCACCAGGACTAATTGGTGAGGATATAGTCTCAAGTCTTCCCAGGAAGAGGGGTGTAGGGGCTTGGGGGATTATTTGGGGAAGGTAGAGCTCCAAGTGGCTCTCCCTAAATGTTGTTTAAATCACTTAGATTAAGTAATTCTGCCACCACTAAGACATAAGAGGGAAATTGTGCCTTGTGGAGTTTTTAACCTAAGCTGGAGAAAAATAAGCATAGGGGGTCTTCATGCGGGTCCCCATGTCTGTACCCTAGAGTTCAGAGTGGGGAAGGAACCCTGACAGGAACAAATGCTTTCATTCCCTTAAACCACCTTACACTAAAGAAGCATCATTTGAAATTTCTTGCTATCACCAATGCTTCACCCTAAAGTTTCCTTTGATCTGAAAAATCGTCCTCTTTCAATATATATGTTTCTTGCTCATTCTTTCCTCTTTTCTATATAGTGAATTGCACACCTTCCTCAGGTAATGAAAGCAGATGCCTCAGTAATGAGTGGAAGGCAGAGTAAATTCTGGTCTGTGAAATCCAATGCCTAGTGTTACATTTCCCAACCTGGGAAACACTAGACCTCTCCAGAAAGATTGCAGCAACATTTGACTGACAGGAAAGTTGCCACCACATGGTCTGTAGCCCCACCAGTGATTAATCCAAGGGAGGCTCTGAAGGCTGTTCCCTTTCTTGTTATGCTTACCACATAAGACATGGCAAATGATTGTTAATGTAGATGACACCAAAGGGGACAGATAGAGTTGAATTGCCACATTTCTGCCCTGCCCTTACTAAGTCATTTTCCACCTTGGAACGTGGTTGGAAATTCATCTTAAGCCACTTACACTGGTCTACAATTTTTGCGAAGTCGTCTGCTTCAGAGATAAAATGTGCTATTTATTATGTATTTTGATGTGCTGAATTCAAATATGACAATTAAAACAACTGATTGGCTACTGTTTCTAAGATATTTAAGTTTTTACATTTTATGTCTATGTATATTGTGTAGATAGTAGAGGTTTAATCATAAATTGTAAACCTAGGTCTTTTCATGTGTTTATGGTTGCTTTACATGATAATATTTCACCTGTCCTGTTTATGTAACACTTTAAAAATCAGCAAAAGGGTTATATAAATAAAACTGATTATGAAACAAAAGGCGAAAAACTATTATGTACATAGCTTAGCCCTATTCAGTGTCTACTCGGCGCTTCTTGGCTTCTCTTTTGTATTCATTAAATGGAGCATCTCTTGTCACTGTCCAGCAATAGTCTGCAAGCATTGATGGGCTCCATTTGCCCTGATAGCGTTTCTCCATTGTTGCAATGTCCTGGTGAAATCGCTCGCCATGCTCGTCGCTCACTGCTCCACAGTTCGGTGGAAAAAAATCTAGATGAGAGTGCAAAAAATGTATCTTTAGTGACATGTTGCAACCAAGGCATTTGTATGCCCTGAGGAGGTTTTCCACCAACAACCTGTAGTTGTCTGCCTTGTTGTTTCCGAGAAAATGTATTGCCACTAACTGGAAGG
Organism: Trachemys scripta elegans; assembly: GCF_013100865.1. NCBI lineage: Eukaryota > Metazoa > Chordata > Testudines > Emydidae > Trachemys > Trachemys scripta. Next base: position 28,252,343 of record NC_048307.1, read on the forward strand.
CTTTCCATGCCGTCTTTTCCTTGCCACACAGTGCATGGTCAAATGCATCATCTTGAAGAAGTTCACGAATCTGAGGACCAACAAAGACACCTTCCTTTATCTTAGCTTCACTTAACCTTGGAAATTTTCCACGGAGGTATTTGAAAGCTGCTTGTGTTTTGTCAATGGCCTTGACAAAGTTCTTCATCAGACCCAGCTTGATGTGTAAAGGTGGTAACAAAATCTTCCTTGATTCAACAAGTGGTGGATGCTGAACACTTTTCCTCCCAGGCTCCAATGACTGTCGGAGTGGCCAATCTTTCTTGATGTAGTGGGAATCTCTTGCACGACTATCCCATTTGCAGAGAAAACAGCAGTACTTTGTGTATCCAGTCTGCAGCCCAAGCAAGAGAGCAACAACCTTCAAATTGCCACAAAGCTGCCACTGATGTTGGTCATAGTTTATGCACCTCAAAAGTTGTTTCATGTTGTCATAGGTTTCCTTCATATGGACTGCATGACCAACTGGAATTGATGGCATAACATTGCCATTATGCAGTAAAACAGCTTTAAGACTCGTCTTCGATGAATCAATGAACAGTCTCCACTCATCTGGATCGTGAACGATGTTGAGGGCTGCCATCACACCATCGATGTTGTTGCAGGCTACAAGATCACCTTCCAGGAAGAAGAATGGGACAAGATCCTTTTGACGGTCACGAACATGGAAACCCTAACATCACCTGCCAGGAGATTCCACTGCTATAGCCTGGAGCCCAACAGCTCTGCCTTACTCTTGGGTAGGTCCAAATCCCTGACAAGGTCATTCAGTTCACCTTGTGTTCTGAGGTGTGGTTCAGAGGAGGAGGATGGGAGAAAATGTGGGTCCTGTGACATTTCTGGTTCAGGACCAGAAGTTTCATCCTCTTCCTCTTCTGACTCAAGTAAGAATGATTCTGGTGCATCAGGAACCGGCAGTCCTTCTCCATGGGGTACTGGGCGTATAGCTGATGGAATGTTTGGATAATGCACAGTCCACTTTTTCTTCTTTGACACACCTTTCCCAACTGGAGGCACCATGCAGAAGTAACACTTGCTGGTATGATCTGTTGGCTCTCTCCAAATCATTGGCACTGCAAAAGGCATAGATTTCCTTTTCCTGTTCAACCACTGGCAAAGATTTGTTGCACAAGTGTTGCAGCATATGTGTGGGGCCCACCTCTTGTCCTGATCTCCAATTTTGCAGCCAAAATAAAGGTGATAGGCTTTCTTAACCATAGTGGTTATACTGCGCTTTTGTGATGCAAAAGTCACTTCACCACAAACCTAGCAGAAGTTATCTGCACTGTTCACACAAGTACGAGGCATCTCTGCTCACTTTGGCTAAACAGAAATGTTTCCCTTTACAAAAATCAAACACTGACAAATAAGAGAGCACGACACTGTGTGATTTCTAGAGCTGATATAGGGCAATTTGTTCATCATCCATGACTTCTAGGAATAACATGAGGCAATTCATCTCATGTATGACGCAATACCAGCTTCAGATTGCATCATTCATTGTTTTGCCTAAAAAGCAAGTACTGTCCAAACCCAGTCATAGATTTATTCATAGATCCAGTCAAAGATGTATTTTAGTCATTTCTGGTTTAAATTGAGATCCCTTCCCTTCCCTTTATAACTCACTTATCCTCCGCCATTCCCAAGTCAACGGTCGTATATACTGACCCAATAGCGTATCTTGAAAACTAGAGCCAATCAACAATTTTAAGCATCATTTTCGTTCTCAGTGACCCAGAAGTAGTAAAGTTTGACTACATTTATTTCAGAAGCATTTTGGCTGTAGAGCAGTGTTATCTGCTTTTCCTCCAGGAGCAAATGCAAGAAAAAACAAAGAGCAGAGAAAGAGAGAGGGAGATGGTGCTGGCAACTGTGACAGACATGACACAAAAGGACATTCTGAAGGCAAGGGAGTACTGGTTATCAATTCATCAAAGGGAATTACAACAGAAGTGGATGAGAGACATTTACTTTGTGTATCTAAATCAGTAGGTTTCTATCCTGTACTTTTGTTTTGAATATTTACCTGGCTTATCTCTCTGTGTATTCTATGGTAAATAGGCAGATATTCATATAACTTAGAAGGGGTTGGATCACTCTTATTCAATCATACCATGAAAATAATATTTTTCAGTAACTCATCAATCAAAAGGGCTTTATTTTTCCTGTAACTAAATGTCTGTCTGCAAATGCAAAAGAAGAGAGCATCCAACTGCAGCCCAACATAAAATGATTCAAGAGCCTCTGCAAGTTTTACAAGATAGGTCTAAAGTCCAGAACTGAAAATGCAAAACCTTGCCAGAAATTCTCATGCAAAGCCAATTCTAGGCAACTCTGGTTCACACAGAGTCCATTATTCTACAGGTTGTTCTGAGCTATAGAAATCCTGTTCTGCGTGTCTTCTTATCATGAAAAGCTTTTTCTTGAGACCCTAGTTCCCAATTACCAAAAGCTTTTTTAAAAAAAATATTTTATTTTCCAGCTCGCACCGTGTCCTCTCCTTTTGAAAGCATAGCATTAGCATTCACTAAATGTATCTTTGAAAAGGTTTAATCTTCTAGCAATTACGGATATGAGAGTTTCATTATATGTACAGTATGATAAATATTGAAGAGGCCTCTCAGCTGTTTCGATCACTTTTTAATCTAGGCATGCACAATAGCAGTGATAATGCCCCAGTGGCTAGTGTCTGCCTTTTTGCAAGTGCAAAAGCCAGCATGAGCCCCATGAGAGATAGGAGAGAGCACAGAAGTTTCAACAGATGCCACAGAGTCAGAGTTTCAGACAGACACCCTTCACAGTCTGTGTCAAACTGGGAGAGTTCCCAGTTACGACTGTGGTGCTAGAGTGGATGAGTTTCTAAATACATATTGTCTGTTAATTTTAAGCTTCATTCTCTATCAGTAGCCCTACTTACTGAATGACAGAACCAAAGCACAAAGACTCTTATATGTAACCCAGACAGGAAAAAAGGGTATGGCAGAATGCCATAATATTTGTAGTTTAAGCCGGTATAGCAGCAGCTCTGTTGTATGTGAGGACTGATCCTCTTGAAGCAAGCCTGAAATCTTGTAAGCAGGAGCTGGCTGAAGAGCTGGAGTGAATGGAAGAGACAGACCTTCCTTACAAAAAACAAACCCATAACTTCCTACTTTTGGGAAAGAGAAATACAGGATCAGCTCCAGCAAGAATGGTGCATGGCTAAGTATAGACTGCAGTAGATCAGATTTATATGAGAAACCCTTTCCAACATAAACCAAGTTCCCTAAGGTTTGAAAGGAAACCATGCCATTAGGATCAAAACATTTTGCACCTAAACTACACCCACAAAGTTCCCATGCACACATTTCTTGCATTTTTGTGCGAAAAATATATGCAATCTTTTCCTCACACCTATATATTTTTAAATAACATAGTGCCCAGAGCTTGGGACATTAGAAAAATCAATATAAACAAATAATTAGTTTGCAAGCACAATTTAAACAACCATTGTTGAAAATCTGCCTTTCCAATATAATCCAGTGCCACAATTTGTTCCATAAGGACCATTCTACCAATAACGTCTCTCATTAATACTGATGAACTAAACTCCATTTCTAAACTCAAAGCCTGCATTTCCCATCTCCAGAGACCAAGGCACACATTCAGTATGACAAATAGTTTAATTAACCACTTCTACATCAGAACCAATGTTCATTGCCATTGCCAAATTAAATTACCTACAGTTTTTAATACAGGTATGCAAGAGAACTCTCTTCCCCGGAAGTAAATTTTCAAAGCATATGAAGGAGTCAGACATTAATTTTAGTGACAAAGAACATCTCATATGTATCCTGCCACTTATTTTTGAGTTCCTCCCTTTGGAGTAACTGCCCACCTCATTTTGTTAGGACAAAGAAAGGGTAAACACAATCATTAATCATTCCTTCATACATTTTCAACTTCAGCTCAGTTTTCTTTGCATCCCTTTAAAAAAAAGGAGAAGTCTGATTTTGAGAAAGGAGATATATCATCCTGAGAATTAAAGTAACAAGTATTAGATTAGTGTCTACATAACTGAAAAGTGCTTGTAATACATGTTTTCCTACCAATAGTTTAAATGTTTGATAGAATTCTCATGAGAAAAATCTCCGGAGGAGAATTAAAGAGCATTTTAGTATAAACCTGAAAAAAGCAGCCCAAACAAACAATGCTCAGTGAACAGGGAAGGGAATTAAGTCAATTAAACCATGCTTGATAGACAATTAGAATTGTAAAAACTCTTCCTTTGAAGACGAAAATCAATTTTTACCCTAATCTATGAGCATGAGATGCAAACCAATAACTTCTCAGTGAAATAAAGATTTCTTGGCCTGTCTAGATTTATCTTAGCTGGCTGAAGGCGTGGGCTTCACGTAAGGGGCTGGTAGTTTTTAAAAGTACAATTGCCTGAGGAAGTGTGAAAACAGCCTGGAGAAAAAGTCAGAGCTGTAACAATATTAAGTTCTCATTCTTTCTTTCTTTTCTTTTTTTAAAGGTCTTTGATGCTTTTTCAGAAGAAACCTTAAAAGTACTCCAGCCTGGAGAGAACATAAAGAATATATCACAAACAACTCCTTACAGCCAGGATTTCCTGAAGCACAGAACATTAGCATCTTCTATAAAATTATATTTCAGCTATTCCTTCGGGGGGGGGGGGGGGAGAAGAAGGTGAAACAAGAGATCACTCATTTCCCAAAGTATAATGAAGATGCTTAAGTCTGCATAAGTTTTACTACTTTATTTTTTGGGGGTGGGGGAGTACTTAAATATAGTCTTTGGATTGATTGCCATTTTTTCCACAGAGCTCAGTGCAGACATGTGATAACTCAGAGACGCCCATGTTTCCAAAGTGCCTGTAGGTATTTCAGATTAGCTTCTTTTAAATGTTTGGTTTCCTTTTTAGCACTGTATGAAAGTTGTTTTTGTTTAAGTTTGCTTTCTTATTGAGTTATAGTGCATGTCAAATCCTACCTTCAGATATATGGGTTCAACTCCCATTGGAGTCAATGGGAGGTACGTACACCTAAGAGAAGAGATAATTTTGGCTCTATGACATATACCCAGTAACTATCTATGATACCTTTTTAATGCATTTGTGCTTACAACATGGGCAAAATCTGTTCACAAAGAATAACTTTTTCCTTGAGGGTGGGAGAGCTCCAAGAATTCCCCTAAACACTGATCCTTGCATCCACCAGAGCTGACCAGAAAGAGCGAGATTGAGCTCATGTTCCGAAACTTGGATCCATTGCATGATTAGCTAATTATTTATTATAGCTGGGTCACATCCAAACCTCAACATCTGAAGCTTGGTGTGGTTCAGATCCAGATCTCTCTCTAGTAATTCTATTTTTCCCCATAAATTGGTGATTAAATATGTTCCATGTTCATGCTGAAGTTAATTCTGGAATTATTTTATGTTGAAATGATAAAAACATTGGACTACTGACAGAATTTAAAATAAGACTACAAAGACTACACTAATGGTATAAGCGTAGGCATACACTGTTTCTGACTTTGTTGGTGAAAGGAAAAGGCAGCTTAGTATTAGCATGACAAGTGTCCAGAGATAATGACCATATGTTGGGCTTATGCTATTAGACTTTAACATGCATTGCTTAGAGACTTAACTGAGTATTTATAGTTGTTAATTTCTGATCAGCTGTTCAGCGAGTGTCAGAGATGTTCAAGTACATTATTGTTAGTCCAGTGAAATCTACAACAAACTGCAAGACTCCACATCTGAGTGAACCATTCAAGAGTCGATATTAGCTTTTCATTGTTTTAAAACAGTAGTTCCTTTCAAATTGAAATTATAATCTATCTAGGTCTTGATATATATCTTTGAAATATGATCCTTCAACAGATACCAATAGCTGCAATATAGCCTTATGTTTTCTACAAGAAATTAACTAGCCCAAAGGACGGGTCTTGCAGGCCAAGGACCACACTGAAAAGCTCTTCCATTTTTCTAACTAGGCTGTCCCAGTGAAAGACTTTGTGCTGTTAAGAATGACCTGTTGGACAGTATCCAAGCAATGTTCTTCCTTCTTGTTCAGCCATGCAGCAGCAACGTCATAAGGTGCAAGGAGCTGATCACCGGAAGCTGGATGCACTGTGGTCCTGTGTGAGGAGGTCAGGATAAAAGAGGAAGCCGCATGGAAGGCTAGACTGACAGAGCGAGGGGATCTGAGAACCAGCATTGTCTCGGCCATGTTGGAGCGATCAGGACAAGTCTGGCACAATCTGCCTTGAGCCTGGCAAAGACCTGGGAAATGATTATAATAGGAGAGAAAGCGTATAGCAGAGTCGACTGCCAGCTGCAACGGAAGGCAGCGGAGAGGGAGCCCAGTCTGAGTCCTGCCCAAAAACACTTCCTGTTTTCCCTCATTGCAAATAGTCAGGATGTCCTATGTTGCAAAACCAATCTGAAGGACACATGACTTCAGGGACCATTTGCGGTTCAGGGAGAAGATCCTGCTGAGATGGTCCGCAAGACGGTTCTGCACCCCTAGTAAGTGGATAGCTAGTGGGTCCTCTTCGATGCAGAGCTACCACAGGTGGATTGCCTCTAGGCAGAACAACCTGGAGTGGGATTGCCTTTGCTTGTTCACATAGTACATTGTGGTGATATTGTCAGTCAGTATATGAACCACAGAATGCTTGATACAATCCCGAAAAGCACGACATGCCTTGTGGATGGCCCGCAGCTCCAACAAATTGATATGGAGTGAATCTTCCTGTTCTGACCACAGGCCCTGTGCACCCTCAATGAGTCCACCCCCTCCAACCCAGAAGTGAAGCATCAGTACTTACAACATGGCTGAAGAGGGCCAAGCAAAGGGACTCCTTAGCACACACTGCACGGGGACAATCACCAATGCAAGAACTCTAGGACTGGTGGAAGAAGGCAAATCAACCTGTCCAAAGAATGCAGAACAGGTGGTAAACTGTCCCAAGCCACATCTGAAGATGGCGAAGGAGCAACCTGGTGAACTGGACCACCTGGGTGCAAGTGGACATGTGGCCCAACAGGCTCAGACCCACACGGACCATCGTGGAAGATTGTGATTGCAGACTAAGGCACAGTTGTTAATTGCCTGGAAGTGGTCAGTCGGCAGGAATGCTCTTGACTTCATGGAATCTAACAGGGACAATGAACTCTATTTCATAGAAATGAAGTCTATTTGTTGAGTGGGTGACTTTGCGGTGTTTAAAATGAGTCCCAGATGTTTGAGTAAGCATAGCATGATGCCATCATAGGTGAGAATCTCCTCTCTGGAGCTGTCCTTCAGCAACCAGTCACTGAGGTAGGAGATGATGTGGATTCCTTTCCTCCTGGGATATGCAAGGACCATTGCCATGCACTTGGTGAAGACTCAGGGGGCAGAAGAGAGGTTGAAATGGAGAACCATACACTGAAAATGATGTTCTCCTACCACAAAACGAAGAAACTTCCTGTGACTCAATAAAATGGCCACATGAAAATAAGCATCCTGAAGGTCCAGAGCAGCAAACCAGTCATTCTGAGATAGAGAAGGGAGAATAGCTGAAAGAGTGACCAATAACTGGAATGGTGCTCTGGACCTAGGAGTTAACATGCTTAGCAGGTACCAAAGAGATTGGCTGAGCCCCGAGTTTGAGTGCTTCTTCTTATGAAACTTGTCCCATTTCCTGGGATAGTGTCACTGTTCCAGGGGGAAGAATTTTGTGAAGGGATGCTGCGGTCTATACTGCTGTTATTGTTGCGCCCATACTGGCGTCTCTGAGTGGGTGGTGTAAACCCTCAAGAACCCCAAGGTAGCCCTGGGATCCTTAAAGGAATGCAGGGTTCATCAGCTTCTCTGAAAAGAAGGTCCAGCCATCAAAAGGCAAGTCCTCAATAGCTTGCTGGACATCTAAAGTGATCGGAGAGTTTTAGAGCCAGGAAACCCTCCTCATAGTAATCGCAGAGGCCATCACTCTGGCTGAGGTGTCTACAACATCAAGGGTGAACTGCAGCCATGTCTTGACCACCAAGCAGCCCTCATTGACAAACGCCCAAAACTCCCCATAAGAGGCTTTGGGCAACAGGGCCACAAACATGGACATAGCCGACCAATTGTGAAAGTCATATTTGGACAGCAAAACTTGCTGATTCACAATCCTCATCTGTAATGATGAGATATTTATCTTTCTGCCCAAAAGATCCAGCTGCTTAGTCTCTGTCCTTGGGGGTGGACTTGAATCTACCCTACTGGGCTCTGTCATTCACCACTATGACCACTGGGGAGTTCAGGGCTGGATGGGAATAGAATAATTCATATCCCTTTACAGGCACAAAATAGCGCTTCTGCAAGTGTTTAGCCACTGACAGTACTGAGTCCAGCGTACCCCAAACGGCTCTCACAGGTTCAGGAAGTGCATCACTGATTGGGAGGGTCACCCTTCCAGGGACAGAGGGCTGGAGAATGTCCACAAGTTTACTGGCATTCTCCTGGAGAAACTCCACTTGAATAATCAGGGATGAGGCCACCTGGCATAAAAGGTCCTGGTATGCCTCAAAATCCTTGGGGACAGAAGGGAGGATGAACCAGGCAGCACCAGGAAGCACTATCACTCAACACTATATTCTATAACTGTTTTTTTTTAAACTAACACTAACTAATTGACTATATACAACAAACTAGGCTAAGAAAGTATGAACATGAGGTTGGGAGACTACAACCACACAGAGCACTGCCAACGGGCAATGAGAAGAGACTGAGGGGGGTCAGGACACTGCCAGTTCATCTAGCCAGGGGAGGGGCTACAGACACAAGGCACGAGCACCTCCCCTCTGCGGTTACTGCTAAGCAAAAGCCTCTGGCTCCGGCACATGCACACACCTACTTGTAATACACATCTGCATCTACTCAAAGAAGAACAATCTTGATCCTAGATTTTAAATATTGCAGAATCACAGCAGCTCTGGCCACCTGTATGAGGATCTGCAGGGCTAGAATCTGGGTCTGCTGGTCACTCAGGGACCACTGCAACCATCCCTTCACCCAACAGCTCTGCAGACCAGGCCCAAGCATCACAGGTCATGCCTCCCACAGAGGACCTGGCTGGCTATGCTCCTGTGCTCCCTGATTCGTCCAAATGTACTACTTAAGCCTGGAGGGGACACCAGAAAGTTGTCTGGGCAACAAGGCAGATCCCCAGCCAGCTTCTCTGACAGCCCCTGCTCCTTTGCCTTGCTTGGATTCCTGACTTCCAATCAGCTGTGACCCTCAGCTCAGGATCTTGGTTTCTGACTCTGGTTCTGATTCTCGACCCTGGTGCCTTGCTTCTGATTCCAGCTCTGACTCTTGGCTCCAGCTCTACCCACTAGGCCTGACCACCCATATCCCATCCATGACACCCTGGGCTAAACTGTAATTTCTGATGTATTTACACTAGAAGAATCTCTGTGCATGTATGTTATCACCGCTTTTCAATACAACAGAAGGGAAGAACAACATTTCTAGCTTTGACAGCCAGATGAGTTACAGATTGACTAGGCCTGATTTTTATTATCAGGAACAAAGTAAAACAAAAAACAAAAAACCCAACAACCCAGAACCTAACCACTTCTATATGCATCCCTAGACTTTATTAATTTCTTAATCCTCCACAAAATATTTTCACACAATAGATATCTCCTCTCTGAAAGCTTTCTTCTCCCATTGACATTTGGGCAGTTCATGCCTGTAACTTCCATTAGAAAATATGTAGCACCTCTGGACACTTGAGGATTTGGAGGGTATTGTAAAGTGAATTTTGGCTGATGTGGTGATATTTGTACCTTAAAATACTGATTGGCAGTAAAGTGTTCCCAATGATATGGGCACTTTTTTGATATGCTGTCATCTGGCTAGGAGCAAGAACAGTATTTTGATTCCAGCCATCACTGGGTCAAAGAGATTAATACATACATTCTCTTCTGCTCTACTGAAAGTGCCAGCAAACTGTATTTTCAATAATAGCAGATTATTACAGATAATGTTTGTACTGAGGAAAACAGTAGATATGTGAGGAAAATAATTGACCATGCTCTTTCCCAAGCAGGCCCAGATTATGAATGGTTATGTTAAATATAGTTTGCAGTGCAGTTGTAACCATGTTGGTCCCAGGATATTAGAGAGACAAGGTGTGTGAGGTAATACCTTTTATTGGCCCAACATCTGTTGGTGAAAGAGACAAGCTTTCAAGCTTTCTTCAGGATCTGAAGAGGAGCTCTGTGTAGCTTGGAAGTTTGCCCCATAAAAGATATTACCTCACCCAGCTGGTCACTCATGTTAAATACAGACTTTCACATTAACTCCATAATAAATCAGTCAGTTTTAAGTTCATCAAGGGAAATCATCTTTTACAGATAGCATATAGCAGAACACTGCAAGAACACATGCCATGCGAGTATTAAAGAGCAGGCAAAAGTACTGACAGATTTAGTCTATGAAGCTAATCCTAACCAAAAGGAAAACAGCTGATGTGTTTGGTATGCCGATTTGTTCACCAGCCTTCAGCCTGGATGTCTATGAACCTCATCTGTTCAGCAAAAATCCCCACCCCACATGCCGTTCTTCTGCCAGATCTGCCCCTTTTATCTGAGTCTCTGGACACTGCCTAATTTAGATGTTTTCCAGAGGGTGAATTTGCTTTTCCTTCTCCCTTTTGTGGCAGAGTGGTATTCTGGGGACACCAGATGAACACTCCTCCCTGTGGTGTCTTCAAAGGGGTAACTGGTGTGGCTGCTGCCTTCTCCAGTCCAAACAAGTATTTGGGAGGGAGAAGAGTCAGGAAGCAACCAGATTTCTCACCACTCACCCACTAGAGCAGTAGGCATATTGGAAAAAGCACCTACTTCTGACACCTCATTCAATGAGGCAGGGAGAAGGTTCTAGAGAACCCTACAACATTCGAGTATATGAGGATTTTAGTCCCTTGCTTGAATAGATAAGCACTGTCAATGGGCACAAAAGCATTTCCCAACTTCTACTGCCTTAGATTGTGGCAGGCAACCTCCTGTCTCCAGAACAGCCCTTATGGATTGTGAGGGCTGCAGTGACCCCACACAATACACCACAGAGCATGCTGGGCAGAAAGGAATGAAGACATTAAATTATGCCTCTTGAAAACACAGGAGAAGAGCAAATGTGGACAAAAACCCCAGGAGAAAGTGCAATATAAAGTTGGGGCACTGTCGCCTCACTCCAGTGTCCAGCAGGCTCAACGGGTTAGGCGGTGAGGCATGAGTGAGAGACAGGTAGAGAGGTAGGCTTGAAGATAGTGTTTGTGAACAGCATCAGCCCAGAGTTATGTCAAGTCTGTGAACAGCCAAACCCTCACAGATTTTGGAGTGGTTTGAGGCTCTCTCTTGGAACGTTTCACACTGCCCTACATTATAAGCCACAGAATGACAGAGGGAACCCTTTGTCTGTAAAACAATGACAGCAGAGAAATACCACATAACCTGTAGACAAACAGCATCGGGCACCTGTGATCAAGGGTAAGGTGTGTATTGTGCTACTCATTCTCTGTTGCACATCTGCAGGGGTGACAGAGATAAAAGCAGGCCTCTAGGGGGTAAAGTGTTTTGTATGTTGTACACACACACTCTAGTAGTTCAGCCTCACCACAGAGGCTTGGTTCCTATAGTTTTATCATTAAAGATTTTAGTCACTAAACTGTGGTGGTAATTATCACATAAATTAACAGAGAGGGAGAAGCAGAATGCAAGGCAAAATCTCACCTCAGGTAACAAAGTACAGGACTTAATTGTCTTGTAATATTTTCAAGCCTGACACCAATGATGAACCAACTCTCCTCTGGAATATCACTTACACTACAGAGAAAATGCCTGCTAGTCAGTACCATTTACCTCCTGGTATCCCACTTTTATCTGCTAACCTATCACAATTCTGAAAATGTATTTTCAGATGTTGGTGATTAGCGCAGCAAGGGAAGCAGCAGAGTGAGAATTATTTTTCAGATAAAGGTGTCAGCTTTTGAGCAGTGTAGTTGGAGGAAAAGCAAAGGAGAACTAATTAGTTTTGATATTACTGCAGACCACAAAACACTTCTTTCTGCTTCTGTATTTTTTTTAAATGAGGGTAATGCACTTTAAATTAGTTCTGACCCCACATAATTCTGCATTGCTTCATTGCTCTTCCTGGATTTCAAACACGGGGAAATTTGAATTTCCAAAAGACTCCAATTCTTTTCCCACTTTTGTCTTTATGTCTTCTTCTATGCTCCCTCTCCTTCTGCATTATCACACCATTCTCTTCATTCAAATCCTTTCTTAAAGCCAGCTTCTTCTACCCAACCAGTCAAAGTTTATTCCTAGACAAGAGAGTATCAATAACATTTTAGTTTCATATTGTCTTGGGGCTGAGACAGAGAGTTCCTTCATTTTTAGAAAATTTAAAAATTCAGATTTTTTGTGGTGGGGAGTGGAAAAGGGAAGTTATATTTAAGTTTTGTTTTTTTTGTTCTTCTCCACCCCCTGCAGGTACTGGTCTAATTGAATAGTGAAAATTAATTAAATCAATAATAAAAGGAAACAAAAATGTAAAACCCATGCATTAAGCATTTATTTTCTGGGTGTTTATTTTGCTTTTCTTTCCCTGTACCATAGCCAAGGATTTTGTGATTATGTAATAAGGGGGTATTATACTGCATAGACAAATGAAGGCAGTTTCTAACGTTGCCCATTAAACATAACTTCGGCATTTGTGGACTTTTAAATGCTAACTTTATTTATGTTTTTGTGGGGGGAAGGGTTGTTTTTGTATGTAATAGATAGCAAATGCACATATGCTCCTTTTTATTCTGAGTGCATTTAAGATCACACTTTGCAGACATCAAGTTCAGTATTTTTACTTGTGTCTTTGATTTTATAAATTTTTCATCACCACCTAAAAATTGCTTTTAATGTCAAAACTGTACTCAGGCTGTTTCCTTCATGATAGCTTTTGTTAGGATCAGGAACTGACAACCTTTGCCTCACAAGTGAGGTGAAGTTGGGGTTACAATACACTTAAACACAAAATACCAGCCTTTCAATCTAAAAATAGTCAATTGAGTGGAACAAGATAAACCACCAGGCTTCCCAATAGATTCCACTCTTCACGCTGATTCTGCAGTTGTAATGTGAATAAGTGGCCACATCTCATTTCTATGGTAGGCCACATTATAAAACTCATCCCATATAATTTAACCCAACTAGAATGTTCCATTTAATAGATGCTCAAGGCTGAATCTGTTTGAACAATGAATTGCTTACGTTCAGTATCTTAGAAAGTGATCACTTAAATCAGTTTTGATCACTTGTTCTGAACCTCAGCCTTGTTACCATCTGTACATCATAGTACCAGCAGTTAGTGCAAGCACCATCTATGAAATTCCTCTGATTACAATATTATACTTTCCTCTTTTTAAACAGCCACAAATTTCACTGATTGAAATTTAACTTGTATTCCTGGGGGGTTCATCCCAACCCCAATTTCGGGCAAAGGAATGATGCCATTGACTTTGGGGTGTATGGATTAGGGCCCTATTGACTCAATATTTTATAGGCCGGTTGATATTCATGAGGAGTGAGGCCCAAATTGTCAACTAGAACCACTCCCTTCTTTGTAATACAAGCTGTGCCTGCACTTTGAAACACTAAGATGCATACATGCCTATGGAAAAACTGCATGAGCTGATCATACTAGTTCTGATTTCTTTCAGTAATGGGGTGGGATGTTGGTAGGGGAGAGGAAACATTATGAAATGTGTGATCTCACATAAACTATGTGCAAATAACATTAGTTTGTTTCTTGTACATTAATGTTTTTATACTCTGTGCTTTACTCCAAGTAAATCTTCTTAACTGTTGCTAATAATTCTTTAGAGCATCAGTAGTTGTTTCCAGATGCTTTCTCACTTTCTAGGGACATTCAATCTCTTTGACGTAATTGTCGATAGATTTGGCAGCCTGATCCTACTCCGCCACTTATTTTGGGGGATCTTGTATAGATATCCTAGCACCATGGTCTCATGTTTTTAAAATATTTGTACTGTCCCCCATTGATAAATTGACAGAGTATTACATGCCCATTCATAAAAATATTGCTTCGGTAACATGCAACTATTGCTATTAGCAGTTATACAGCCCATATTGGGCCTCTAGCTCTTGTAATCTGAGGTCTAATCACCTGCACAACCCTTATTTTTGCATTAGCATCTATTTACTATAATAAATGAAGGTTCATAATAAATAAACAATAAAATAATAATGATTGCTGTCTTTAACCTGTAAGGCCCTAAATAGTTTGAGACCTGATTACCTAAAGGACTGTCTCCATCAGCCGGACACACTATGCTGTTGAGATCAATAGAAGCAATTGATCTCGTGGGGACTGGGCACAGGGGGAGTTTATATGATGGTCCTCAATGGAATGGGCTTCCCCTCAAGGTCAAACAGAGTCCACAGTTCTTAACCATCTATGACAAAGGCCATCATTTCTTACAAGTATTAGAAGCTCAACACCTATTAAAATCAATTGTAATCTTTCCATTGCCTTTGTGGGTACTGGATTGGGCCCCTAAGTTGGGCACGCCAGCTTCCCTTCTCCTTCTTCTTCCCCTATCTCACATTTATTTATTTTGTGTATTTCACAGCACTTTATGCATGGTCAGTTTCACTGTTTTCTTGATGGCTCACACCCTTCCCCAGGCTCTGAAAGATGATGTTGACAAGCGACAGCAGAACAGAAACTGATACTGAAGAGGCAAGAGTTTGCAGTACTGAGAGAAAGGGGAGCATAAAGAAATAATGAGCATGTTTTCTGTTGTTTTCAGGGCTGCTCAAACAGACCCTCTAAACATCAATGGGGAAGGAACTAAATCTTTATAATATTTTTTCAAGAGAATTTCATTTCAACACATGCTATTTAAAGGTGGCTCTAGCAAAAAATGCCTTGGAAAAAAAAAAAGATCAGTAGTAGTTATCCTTCTGATTTTATTCTGCTGAATTAAGGCTTTATGAGTTAAAACTTTCACTAGTATCTCTCACAGGAGACCCTCCTCGATTTGTGTAGTTCTCCTTGAGCAAGGGTCACACACAAACATTGCATAAGCTATGTGAATTTTCCAGTTTATTCCATGCAGTGCATATGGCAGTCATGTCATGACAAAATTATTATAAAAGAATGCAAGATTCAGACAAAGAAAGGTTTAGTTTGTTTGTTTTAAATTCTATTTCAAATCCTGATCTTCTAATTCTGCCTGAAATTAGTCAAAATTAAGGCCTTATCTCTCTTCAAAGTTGCACTGGTTTGATTTTAAACCAGTTTAACTAAACAGATGCAAAGCCCTGCTTGGACACTCTTAATTTAATGGAAACCTGATTTATATAGAATTAAGACAGTTTTAAATCAAATTAAGAGTGTCCACACAAGATTTTAAACTGGTTAAATAAATCAGTTTTTAAACCAGTGTAAAAGGTAAACGCATGCATGTATGAATATAGACAAGGCCTAAGAATATTTCTGATGCACAAGAGCTATCCTAAATAAGAAGACACTATGGAAATGGATGGACATATCAACACACATTTAATTATCACAAAGCAAATGTTAGCAATCCAGAAAATAATTAGATACTACCCTTGATAACACAAATTATTCTGTAACCCAATAGCCCCATTAAAGTGACAAGAAATAAACCTGCTTCTATTTATCTCATAACAAACCAAGGGAAAATGTACCGGTACCTATGGCTCTCAGCTGCTGCTGAGGAAGTACTGGAGCAGACCACTGGTGAGAAATCCCTGGGAAAAAGATTCAGTTCATCCCAGACAAGCTCTGCACCAAAAAATTGATCCAATTATTATAGAGGGGAAAAACAATGATCTATAAAAAAGACACCAAGGAAAGACTCTTATGGAGAATAGAACTGCTGCTCTGCTCAGCAGCAGGGCCGGCTCCAGGCACCAGCCGAGCAAGCTCGTGCTTGGGGCAGCAGATTCTAAGGGGTGGGATTCCCTCAAATCCGTTTTTTTTTTTTTTTTTTCTTTCGCTGCTTCGCCCCCCCTGTAGGGGGCGGCAGCGCGGAGGAGGGGAGCGCCCTGCTGGGAGCAGGCTGCATACTCCGTCTGCCCCAGCTGGTGCCAGGTCTGTAGCAAGCCCGGCAGGGCAGCCCACATCCTTCCCTGCCCGCCGATAGGAGCGGCGCGGAGCCCTCCCAGCAGGCAGCGTGGCGGAAGGGGCCGCGTGGCAAGCGCCCCACTGAAGGAAGCCCTGGCTGCCCTCCTACTCTCTCTCCCCCCGCTCCCTCCCCTGCTCCGCCTTCCCCCCACTACCCGGGGCACGTCTGCAGCGCTGGGAGTCCCCTGCAGGTGTTTTGTTGTTGTTGCTGCTTGGGGCTGCAAAAAAGCCAGAGCCGGCCCTGCTCAACAGAGGCAATAAATTGTGAGTCATACAGTATAATATGGCAGCAGGAGAAGCTGAAAAACAGACATCTAAACAAATAAAGCAGGGGTGGAACCACATGCGGCTCTTCAGAAGTTAATATGCGGCTCCTTGTATAGGCACTGACTCCGTGGCTGGAGCTACGGGCACTAACTTTCCAATGTGCCGGGGGGGTGCTCACTGCTCAAATCCTGGCTCTGCCATAGGCCCTTCCTCACTCCACCCCTTCCTGCCCCCTCCCCTGAGCCTGCCATGCCCTTGATCCTCTCCCTTGCTCCCCAGATCCTCCTGCAACTCACAAAACAGCTGATCGGTGGGTGCAGGGAGGGAGGGGGAGGTGCTGATTGGCAGGGCTGCCAGTGGGTGGGAGGTGCTGGGAGTGGGGTGGGGGAGCTGATGGAGGGCTGCTGACATATTACTGTGGGTCTTTGGCAATGTACATTGGTAAATTCTGGCTCCTTCTCAGGCTCAGGTTGGCCACCCTTGAAATAAAGGATTGCAGAGCAGCTCTTGGTAGCTCTCTTTAATCTTTAAAAAGAGACAGAATAACTCATGAATGACTGACCAAAGCAGAGAATGCCTATGCATGAGAAAGACAAGTGAGTGAGATAATATCTTTTATTATACATAATATAAATAATATTATATAAATATAATATAAATAAAAGGTATTACCTCACCTGTCTTGTCTCTCTAATATCCTGGGACTGACACACCTACAACTACACTATCTGTATGGTCACTTTGGTCTAAATTCTTCCTAGGGACACATCTATTGGGAATATGCCAAAGATCTGGAATGTGTGTGTGTAAAAGGTTTTTGAAAATAACTGAAAGCATATCTATAACAACTTAGCAAAGTTCTCACTTAAATTCCTGGCTTTTCCCCAAATAGCTATGTATCTGGGAAGAAATTGGATGTAGGTGACCATATGGGCACTGCAGTTATAAAATGTGTTTCTCATACACATTGACAAGACTGAGGTAATGTTCCTTAACTATCTATGGCAACATTCAAAAGTTGGTAAAGGCAAGCACTACGTGGAAGAGAGAACCATGTGTGTCAAAGATGCTCATCTCTTCTTTGGAAATAAAAATTTTGCTGGTCAGAAATTTGATAGCTACATAGATGACAGAAGAATTTTCTGTTGAATTTTCTGCCTCGGGTAATGAATTTGGAAAGCAGTAAATTGTATATAAATACTGTAATGCAGGGATTGGCAACCTTTCATAAGTGGTGTGCCGAGTCTTCATTTATTCACTCTAATTTAAGGTTTTGTGTGCCAGTAATACATTTTAACGTTTTTAGAAGGTCTCTTTCTATAAGTCTATGATATATAACTAAACTATTGTATGTAGAGTAAATAAGGCTTTTAAAATGTTTAAGAAGCTTCATTTAAAATTAAATTAAAATGCAGAGCCCCCCGGACCGGTGGCCAGGACCTGGGCAGTGTGAGTGCCACTGAAAATCAGCTCACGTGCCACCTTCGGCACACATGCCATAGGTTGCCTACCCCTGCTGTAATGTCAATTTGCACATTACTAATGAATATGTATATCCTTGCTTACCTAAAGTTCCCCACCATCAAATCCTTCCAGTTTCTTGCTGCTCCTTACTGGAAAATCAGTACATTCTCCCTTTCAAATCCATAATTTCCCCTTCTATCTCCCCTTCCCAAATCCTCTAGAGCATCACACGATTCCCCCATGATTTGGCTTCTCCCAGAGTTTCCCCACTCTTCAAGTTCCACCTTCCTACCATCCTGCCTGCTTTTTCTCTGAATTTCCTGGTTCCCTTCCAATATTCTCCTTTTTTCCCCACTTCAAGTTTCTCCATACAGGCATCCTACCTCCCTCTACCTCCCAGAGGATAGTCCCCAACATTCCTGCAGCCTAAGAGACCAATGTTTCACAACCTTTTCAGTTTGATTATATGAGGTTAAAAATATTCATAACCTCCCTAATATGTGGAATAAAAGTAAAAGTAAAACACGTATCAATGATAACAATGCTAAATATATATATTTTATTAAGAACAGTAACACTAAGCACACACTGTATACAGTGAAATAGCCTAAATTAGCCTATGCCATAACCCTGTTCACTATACTAAGTATCCCATAACATCTTGCGTTTACTGAAGCAAGCATTTGGCATAAACAGATAGGAAACTTGTCAAAATCAAGATACATTTGTTCTATGATTTAATACAAGCGAGGGAAGTACCTTCACGGACCAGTACCTGGAATGCTAGTATAGAAAACAAAGATAAGGAATGCACAGAACAAGTTAGGGAACTGGGACAAAATGATGAGTTGGATTTTAGTGATGTGTAAAAGACATGTGTAACTTGTAAAATAATCATATAAGTAATAGCAGCTGAAATGTGTAACTTTGGGAACGTACCTTCTGGGTAAAGTGAATGTAACTGTGATCAAGACCCTAGGCATTAGCTAAGAATTGACAAAGTCATAGATGGAAGCCAAATCAGCTCACCCTTATGTTAGTTTTGTTCAAAACAGGTAAACCTCTACCCTGATAGAACGCTGTCCTCGGGAGCCAAAAAATCTTACCGCGTTATAGGTGAAACCGCGTTATATCGAACTTACTTTGATCTGCCAGAGTGCGCAGCCTCCCCACCCCGCACCCCCGGAGCACTGCTTTACCGCATTATATCCGAAATCGTGTTATATCGGGTCGCGTTATATCAGGGTAGAGGTGTATTAGTCTTATAAGAATGTGTTTAGATACTATGAAATTCTTGTATGTTGCTACATGCATTAATCTCACTTGTAATGTCCGTATTCCATGCTCTAAAGCAAAACTTATATATTTCCTTATAAGTTTGAAAATGTTTGCTCTGAACTTGTGAACCCAGGCATGGGAATCATCCCACCCACTCAGGAAGTCTATCAAGATTCAAGGGGCCATTAAGGAACATCACAATACAAAGGATTGTTGAATGACCCTATCACACCTTGGAAATGATACCTGAAAGGAAGCTCTTCTCATTGACCGGAAGGCCAAATGTAAAAGATAAAGCAGGGTCATGAGAAAATTCTTCATTTCTTTGCTATTTGAACTCTCATAGGGCCAGAGACACTAAATGAAGGCAGAGATCACCGGGGGTTATCCTCAGGTTCAGACGTAAAGACATTTTGAATTGACAGATCACTACATTTCTATCATCTTTAGAAACTATAAATGCTATCTCATTTGTCTGTAAATATTTGCTTGATTTACTCTCTAAATAACTTTCTTTTTCCTAGTTAATAACCTTTTAGTTAATTTGTTGCAGGATTGGCTATAGGCATTATCTTTGGTGTGAGATCTAAACTACTAATTCATCTGAGCTAAGTCTCTTGGAACTGTGAGCAACCTGAATATTTTGTGATTTTTGGTGAAAGTGACCATTTATCACTAAGTCCAGCAGGCCTGGGTGGCAAGATAGACTGGAAAGCTTAAGGGGACTATCTGTGACTCCACGGTGAGACTGTAATAGTGATCCATGAGTTCACATTTGTTATTGGGTTGGTGAAATCTGATTATAGAACAAGCCCCCAGTTTGGGGTGTCTTCCCTGTTTATGACAGTCTGCCCTGAGGTAGGCACTCAAGGTCATGAGCCACTCCAGATAGCGTGACAGTAATATTGCTGCACAAGGTGGCTTCTCGGAGAACGATGTCACACAGAACCTTTTTCCTGTACTATATTATTACTGATTCAGAGCAATAAATGTCACTGGCATTGGTTATTTGGTCTCTTGAGTAAATTTTATAATGGTACAAAGTATGGTCAAGCAATTGACTATATAATTTATCAACACTCCCCTGCAGGTTGCAATCCACTGGCTGAGAAACAATGCTCTGGATGCAGTCTGTCAGATTATAGTCCTCCTATACTGTACTGGAAAGGGCAAAGTATGGAGAAACTGCCTAGATCGCCTCTTGACAGCTCTCTGAATTAGGGGAAAATGAAATAGCTTCTTGGGAATACAACAGGAAGCAACTGAAATCAGGAGCTTCCTAGTCAATTCTGGAGATTGAGTGGGTATACGTGACAGCATCCTTATTGACCAAAGAAAAAGAATATGGTCTTTAATGGAACTACACACACACAAAAAGTTTTGCATTCCATAAATAGAGCATTTCTGCCAGTAGTAGGTCTGGCTAGGTACTAAATCAGTGAAAAATATATATTTTTCTTTCCCCAGAATCAAAGATTATTTCTGCAAATGAGCTTCTTCGAATACTGAGAAATGTATAATGCATTTTGAAAGACAATAACGTTCTCAGTTTGAATAAACTGATATTGTGCTGTAAGGAAGTAACAATTAAATTACTTTAAAAACATTCCAACTACCAGTGGAGAAACTTCATTAGTTACTATTTTCAGAGAAGCTCTTAATCACATCTTAGAGACCAAGTGCTAACAGCTGAGACATGTATGGCCAAGTTTCCTCCTCTGATCCAGGCTGCACCAATCCATGTAGGGTGTAATCTGCCCTGGTTTTTCACACCTAATTGTGGCTAACCTCACCAGGAATTGAAGACACAAAACAAAGGCAGAATATGCCATGAATTCACTAAGGTTAACCACTGTTTTGTATGTAAAATGAGTGCAGAATATATAATTGCAGAATTTTTATTTCCAGAGGAGGGAGTAAGGGTCTTTATGCCAAACAGGAATCCAAACTCCCTGCCAACAATCCATAATCCCCTTCTACTCCATGTATACCATTCCTCATTAATTAAAAATCTACAATATTGACTAAATACAAAAAAAAACTTTTCCCATAATCTCTCATAAGAACATAGGAACGGCCATATGGTTCAGACCAAAGGTCTATCCAGCCCAGTATCCTGTCTACCGACAGTGGCCAATTCCAGGTGCCCCAGAGGGAGTGAACCTAACAGGTAATGATCAAGTGATCTCTCTCCTATCATTTTCCCTTGGTGTGTACATAGGCAATGAATCCATGAGGTTTGTGGGGGTCTGTTCAACCATCTTTTCTTTTTTTAAGTTTCTCCATAATTGGAGGGGTGGGATGTGGGTAGGGCTGACATTGTGATAACAGTTGCAGTGATGCCCAGAGTTACTACAGACATTTTTATTTCTTCCAAGATAGAAACTGGTTCAAAGAAGTTGATGCCCAAATACTGCACGTGACAGCTGCAGAAACAGAACCCAGATGGTTTCACTGGAAAGATGGCACTACTGTTGCTAAGTCTGCCACATCAATCATGGAAATTCCTTCTCCAGCTGTCACAGCTGCCCCAGGATTACCAATAGGGAGAGTAGTCAAAATGTTACCTGTCCAAGAGGAGCTGAGCTCTTGGTCTCTCCAGAGCTAAGCAACATCAGTAAAAAGTTAAAGAGGTTTTCAGTGAGTGGTAACAGCTTGTCCAGGGAAGTATTTAATTCTGTATTTTCTTACAGTAGCAAACACGAAACACTTAAGAACTCCAACACCGTATGTATTCTTCCTGCACTGGCACTTCCACAAGCTCCCTTCCTCAGCCATAAAAGCAAAACTAGAATTTACTAGAGAAAAGAATGGAACAATTGAAGTGAAGTAATAGCAACCAGCACCACATGAAGTGAGGAACATTTCACCCCCTGTGCTGGATGAAAAGGCAGTACTTAAAATTATTACAAAATCATATAGCCATCCGAGCAGCTTTTATACTTCACAATAACCAAACCAGGACATGGGCAGTCTTCTCTAGTGGTTGCAGAGGAAGTTGGGAGCGAGGCTGGATCTGGATACCATGAGACCAAAACTGAGACAGGCCAGAGGGCAGACTGAGAATCAGATGTTAGCAGAAAGGCAGAGTCAGGTTACTAGCATATTGGAGTCTAAGGAAGGACAAAGGCCAGACCAGGAGTCGGGGTGATGAAGCAGACGGATCAGGCTTATTAACTTGCCAGAAGCAAGCAGCAGAAGCAGGCAGAGTAGGGGAGGCAGTCCTAGGAAGGTACAAACCAAGTTGCATGGATGATTTCCTGGTCCTCCTCTTGAATTAAATTTCAGGGTTTTGCCAGTCAGATCCCTAGTGAGGAGGGCTTTAAATTAAGTTCACCGGGGGATGGTGACCTAAGCCCTGAGGTAAACGGGGAAGTTGGATACAGGGAAGAAACACAAGAAGAAGGGTGCAACAGGGGATGCCTCCTGATTCTTACTGAGAAAGTAGGGCAATCGGCTAGTTATCTTAGGTGCCTGTACACAAATGCAAGAAGCCTGTGAAACAAACAGGAAGAATTGGAAGTCCTGACACAGTCAAGGAACTATGATGTGATTGGAATAACAGAGAGTTGTTGGGGAACTCACATGACTGGAGCACTGTCATGGATGGGTATAAACTGTTCAGGAAGGGGAGGCGGGGGAGAAAAGGTGGACGAGTTTCACTGTATGTAAGAGAGTAGTATGATTGCTCAGAGCTCCAGTATGAAACTGGAGAAAAGCCTGTTAAGTGACTTTGGGTTAAGTTTAGAGGCAAGAGCAACAAGTGTGATGACATGATGGGCATCTGCTGTAGACCACCGGATCAGGAGGATGAGGTAGATGAGGCTTTCTTCAGACAACTAACAGAAGTTTCCAGATCACAGGCCCTAGTTCTCATGGGGGATTTCAATCACCCTGACATCTGCTGGGAGAGCAATACAGCAGTGCACAAACAATCCAAGAAGTTTTTGGAGAGTGTTGGGGACAACTTCCTGGTGCAAGGGCTGAAGGAACCAACTAGGGCTGATTGGAAAAAGGCAAATATAGTGCCCATCTTTAAAAAAAGGAAGAAGGAGAATCCGGGGAACTACAGCCTCACCTCAGTCGCTGCAAAAATCATGGAGCAGGTCCTCAAGGAATCCATTTTGAAGCACTTGGAGGAGAGGAAGGTGTTCAAGAACAGTCAACATGGATTCACCAAGGGCAAGTCACGCCTGACCAACCTGATTGCCTTCTATGATGAGATAACTGGCTCTGTGGATATGGGGAAAGCAGTGGACCTGATATATCTTGACTTTAGCAAAGTTTTTGATACGGTCTCCCACAGTATTCTTCCTAGCAAGTTAAAAAAGTCTGGACTGGATGAATGGATTATAAGGTAGACAGAAAGCTGGCTAGATCATCGGGCTCAACGGGTAGTGATCAATGACTCGATGTGTAATTGGCAGCCAGTATCAAGCGGAGTTTGGGCCTGGTTTTGTTCCACATCTTCATTAATGATCTGGACGATGGGATAGATTGCACCCTCAGCAAAGTTCGCAAATGACACTAAGCTGGGAGGAGAGGTAGATACACTGGAGTGTAGGGATAGAGTCCAGAGTGACCTAGACAAATTGGAGGATTAGGCCAAAAGAAATCTGATGAAATTCAACAAAGAAAAGTGCAGAGTCTTGCACTTAGGACGGAAGAATCCCATGCACCGCTACAGGCTGGGGACCGACTGGCTAAGGACCTGCAGAAAAGGACCTGGGGATTACAGTGGACAAGAAGCTGGATATGAGTCAACAATGTGTCCTTGTGGCCAAGAAGGCTAAGGGATACTGGGCTGCATTAGTAGGAGCATTGCCAGCAGATCGAGGGAAGTGATTATTCCCCTCTATTCGGTACTACTGAGGCCACATCTGGAGCACTGTGTCCAATTTTGGCCCCCCACTACAGAAAGGATGTGGACAAATTGGAGAGAATCCAGCGGAGGGCAACAAAAGTGATTAGGGGGCTGTGGCACATGACTTATGAAGAGAGGTTGAGGGAACTGGGCTTATTTAGTCTGCAGAAAAGAAGAGTTAGGGGGGATTTGATAGCAGCTTTCAACTACCTGAAGGGGGGTTCCAAAGAGGATGGAGCTAGGCTGTTCTCAGTAGTGGCAGATGACAGAACAAGAAGCAATGGTCTCAAGTTGCAGTGGGGGAGGTCTAGGTTGGATATTAGGAAACACTATTTCACTAGGAGGGTGGAAGTGTCCTACCTCATCAAAACTATTCTGTTTAAAAACTGATATCAGTGGAAATACCAGATGTCTGGAGATAGAGAACACTGGTGCCTGTTTGGTTATATCTTTATTTATTTGTCTTATAGTAGTGCCAAGAGGCCAGAGCCCCATCGTATTAGGCTCTGTACAAACATAATGAAAGGACAATCCCTGCCTTGAAGGATTTACAATCTAGCGCATAAGTTTTCAAATTGGGGGCAGGCCCCCATGGGGAGGTGTGGACTATATTCTGTGGAGGTGGAAAGGATGAGAAGCTTTAGGAAAAAATAACTTACTGCGTGCATTTTACCTACAGCAATGAATAACTAGGAATGTTAATTCCTCCTGATATATCAGGTCCTCAGATGGCACTGTGCATTTTGATGGATTTCTGTTAAGCATGAATAGTATTATACAAAGTTGTTGCCATCTGTACATTAATCAGTTTGCTATGATGCGGTGTGCACATTGAATTGTAAGCATTGACCACAATCACAGTTTTGCTGCTCCCATCACACTAGTAACAAGTGTGATACCAGTAAGCTGTATCTCACTTAAAATTTACATTACTATACAGTAGAAATCCATTTATCCAAGCCTACATTATCCAGCTCTCCATATTAACCAAATCGGGGCTGACAGCCTGAGCCTTGCCACCCTGGCTCTGTTTGAATCAATGCCTTACTGTTTTTAATATTTAGTGAGAATTGTATGTTGATGTTTTGTGCGTTGTGGGGGTGGGGCAATCAAATAAGTTTGAGAACAACTGATCTAGCAGACCAAACGTGCTTAATTTCAAATTCCAACTCTCTCTCTGACTGCGTGGCAAGTCATGAAGCCTCTCTGTCTCTTTCTTAACCAGTTGAAAATCAGAAAAAACTTGCTTAACTGCATCATAGGCATATTAAGACTTCCAATGACTCCAATAGGCTTTGAATCAAGTCCTAATGAGCTTATATTTGCATAGCACTTTTGAAGAAGTAAAGGTGCTATACAAGTCCTAGGCATTATTTTATTTTCAGTTGTTATCAGTTAGGAACATTATTTATTCATTAAAGTTTAAAAAACAGATACAAGAGAATACCAATCAGTCCATTACGAAATTCAGCCTGTTGGTGCTATTTTGTACAGAAATGCCATTGTTTTTAAGCTGCAATGAACTTTTATTCAATGTGACTAACGTATTATAAATAGCAATCAATTTGTTAAAGATTGATGCTAAAATACAGTCTCATGAACTACAGATTTTGAGGATTATTTTAATAGTTCAGCAGCTTTAGTACATAAAGCATACAATGCAAAAATAAAATCCCACTTATTCAACTGAACTGTGTGATGTCAAGAAATCACAACTCCTGACATCAAAAGGTTAAATGCATCCAAACTGTGATTGAAAACTCTAGACATGTATGAGGAGTAATAATAAAAACTACTTGTTGTCAGGCAGTATAATCTTAATTCTACAATACAATGCTCAGCTGCTCTACTACTATCAAGTAATTGGAAACTGGATTCCTGACATTTCAAAACTACTGTATTGTCTGATTCAAATTGTACAGAAAGGTACTTTCTCGGAGCTGATTTTCTTTATCAAAATGAATTAAGTAATTGCTCTTATATACTACAGACTAATCTCATACATATAAAGGTTTTTTTGAGGAATTTGCCAATTTGTCATGAATAAAATATGCTGTGCTAAACTTAGTGATGTGCTTCTTGAACACAAACATTATTCAAGCTCCCAGATATCTATCTTTAATTCATACAATTTAACTAACACAGGTATGAATCTTAGAGTATGTCAAAAAATAGGAGTTAGGATTTGAGGAAAAAACATAACTGTAGTGTGTTTTTAGAAGCCCAAGAACAGGAGGGTTGATAATATGCATACACAGATGGATTCTGCTAGGAGAAAAACATAATTCCAGTATTTAATAAATATAGTGTTTGACTCCATTACTATATGTTAGATAGTATTTTCTGTCCATGAAAATGGAAACAGATGCTTTGGTTCATAGAGTCCAAGGCCAGAAGGGACCATTGTGATAATCTAGTCTGACCTCCTATATAACACAAGCCACAGAATGCCCCAAAAATATTTCCTAGACCATATCTTTTAGATAAACATCCAATCTTGACTTAAAAATTGCCAGTGATGGCGAATACACCATGACTCTCAGTAAATTGTTCCAATGGTTAATTACTTTCACTGTAAAAAATGTATAGCATATTTCCAGTTTGAATTTGTCTAACTTCAGCTTCTAGCTATAGGATTGTATTATACCTTTTTCTGATAGACTGAAGGAGTCGATTATTAAATATTTGAATCCCAGGTAGCTACTTATTGACTGTAATAAAGTCACCCCTTAACCTTTTCTTTGTTAAAGTAAACAGACAGAGCTCCTTGAGTCTACCACTGTACGGCCAGTTATCTAATCCTTTAATCATTCTTGTGGCTCTTTTCTGAACCCCATACAATTTTTGCTGGTTATATTAATGTTATCTTTTTACAAGGTCATTGTCAATGAACCTTTCTATATTCCAGTTTCTAATGGAGCATTTTTTTAAATACCATATTTTATCGTTTTTTTATTTAATAAGGATATATACAGTATATATATTCTCAATAATGGAGAAAGTGGCTTAGGCCCCAATCCTTTTAGTCAGAGTGTTGTGCCCTCACCAAGCCCCACTGTGGTCTGTTTGCACAAGTTACAATCAATGATTGAGACCTAACTGACCATTATAGAAGAAACAGCGAAATTGAGTATGCAAAAGGAAATAATCTAAAAAGAGGAGACCATTTTCTGCTCGCTTCTTTCAGCTAGGGTTATTTTAGAATTTACTTGTAACAATAGTAGGTACAGTACTTCTTACCCCTGCTTTGGCATCCCCACATTTAAAATGGTTTCTCGAGTCATTACCCAGCAATTAGAGGATATCTTTAAAAGATGGAAGGTTTTATTCAGAATATATCAAACAAATTCTTGGGCATTCTGACCCTGGAAGCCCCAGATTCTAACCATTTGCTGGGATGACATAACTAAAGTAAATGGTTTATATTCACAATGTAAGGTTAAAGGAAAAAGAAAAAATCCACATCATGGAGAAACCAACAGATTGGATTCTGTGTGTCTGGGAAGAGGAGGGGAAAGTGAGCTCCTAGACTGCTGCATCATCCCTAGCCAGAAGCATACAGCTTGTAGGAAGATTTAATCGAGCCCATCCTATTGTGCAAGCTGACTAGTGTCCTTAAATCTCCTGTATTTAGTTGTGACACTGAGTACATTTTCCAGAGGAAGAGTGTAGCTTGAAAGCCTGTTTCTTTCACCAACAGAATTTGGTCCAAGAAGTTGGTAAAGGATGTTATCTCATCCACCTTGTCTTTCTTAAATCCCACTGAGTTTGGCACCTCACACAACTGGGCCCAGAGACAGTAATTCCTTCATGGACTTTGTATGCAGCACTCCTATCCTCTGAAAACTCAAAGACTCTGCAGAATAGGTTCACCTCTACAACTAGGCATATAGCAGGGAATTAGAACACTAAGGGGAACTGTATTCTAATGGCTGTGATGTTCTTAGAGCTGAAATTCTAATTAGCCATGATACAGAGACATCTTCTGAAAGAGTTACCAATGCAATAATTATTTTGGGTAGACAAAATAATTTCTCTAGAGAAGTCGGATAAAGTCATTAAAAATCCAGTTTCAAAGTGGAAATCTTGAAGTAAAAAAATGTGAAGGACACACACAGAGCACGATCTGGAATTGAATGAATATGAATGGTATATATTTTGATAATTATGGAAAGAGAAAGAGCTACTACATAAATATAATGTTTAAAGCCTACAAGAATAATTGGTTGGTGAATCTCAGCAATGAAAGCACCATTACTGTAAGATTACAGAAAAATAAAAAGCACGACACATCAAGTTCAAATATGTAAAAGAATCCTCAACGGTTTTTGAGGAAAAAAGACTATTTATCAGTCATAATGAAGGGAAGTATAAGCTACTAACAAAGTAATCTGCAAAGGTTAGCAGCACTCATGACTGCTGCAAAGACTTTATGGACTATTAAGAGAGTTTATTAGAGATAATCAGGAAATTATGGGTATGAAAAAGACTATCCGAATTTTCTGAATGTCATTTTTTGTTTTAATGTAAGGAACATGATACTGTTAGCACCAAAGCTGTAAGGAGCTTCAATTAAGTGGTTGATTACTTGGAGTAACTACAAAGCTATTATTTTCAGCCATTTTCTTTTTTTTTTAATGAAAATAGGTAACTATTCCCTAGATTTGGAAATATGCTGGTGTGGTGTTGGGTTTTTGTTGTTGTTGTTGTAGTAATAGTAGTCTTTTTTTTTTTACTAGTAGGTAAATACCGAGAAGATACATCATATCATATTTTATAGATGTGTTTCTGTAAAATTAAACATAAAAAAACTATGGAAAGAATGATGACTGAATTAGTAAACTTACTAGCTGGATCAATTTATACAATAAAGCCCTGGGTGGTTTTTGATTTAATAATAGATTAGTTTAAAAGTAGCATTTAAAAGATTTTTTTTAAACAGTTTTGGAACTGAATAAATTAAATTTGCAGGAGGTTTTCTTAAGATACTGTGAAAGCTTTCTAACTTTGTGAAAATAAAACTTTTTAATTAAAATATATAGGAAGGTTATAAAGAGGCATTTGTGAGCCACTAGGAAAACTAAATATTCTAAGCAAGAGTGGAGGACAAACTGCCTAAACCTGTAGAAACGGTAAATGGTACACCCAGAAGGAGCATAATAAGCCAAACCCTATTTAACATGATGCTTAATAAGCTTTTCACTTAGCACTTTTCATCCATAAGTTTCAAAAACACTTTACAAAGGTGAGTAAGCAGCATTATTTCTGTTTTCACAGGGTAAGTAAATTGAGGCAAAGAGAAATCTAGAGATTTGCTCATCGTTACACAGCAAGTCGGCATCAAAGCAGAGAACAGAAGAACTAGGCAATCCCAATGATTGTGTACCCATTTGATATACTGAATAGTAAATATTAATGGGCAGTAAACAACTGGTGAATAAGGACTGAGAAATAATGCTAGTATCACTGTACCAAGCAGAAACCCTCAGTCAAGCTGCATGGAATTGCATAATTTAGAAGCCTACAGTAATGGATCAGTATCTCTACAGCCTCTCTGAGACATTTCCAGTTTAATATAAGGAATAGGAAGTTGATTTATGCACAAAGCTTATCTGTGTAACAGTGGCAACAAACATGCACTAAAAATATTTCAGGCTACAACTGAGGAGCAGATATAGCCTGAGCATAACACTCATGATATACAGAGTTTAATTAGGAATGTTTCTGATTATGGCTGTCTGGCTTCTGGATCTACTACTCGAATTCTTTTTAAGTGTTTCACTTTTGAGGTGATGCTAGACATGGGACCTGAAAAGCAATGGAAGCTTAATTCATTACTTTTTAATGCCCCTCAATTCAAAACATTCAATAGAGCAGTGGGTGGCATATTTGAATGAAAATTCAACATATCTAGATTTATTTGCTAATAGATATGGCTTACTTATTACCTCTCCGTTTATAATTATTATAAAGTCAGAGTGTCGGAGAAATAAACAAATAAGGTAAACAAAAATCATGCGCTAGTGGAATCCATCATAATCAGAGATAACCAAACAGAGATTTGCATTTCTTTATGAATGGTGAAACCCACAGCTCTTCAGTAAAATGAAGACTTACCTGATCATTCTTAATATTATATCTGGCTTTCCTGACCACTGGGGGATAAACTTCTACTACTAGGAAGAAGTCTGGAGTCTAGATCAGCCCTCCACTACCACTACCTTAAAAAACCCTGTTCCTTGCTTATTTCTAGTGCAAATTTGGGCAGCAGTGGAAAGGGAGAGAATGCATGAAGGGGGTTTCCTGTCCATAAGGGTATTTCTGACCTTGTTTCTCCCTTATGAGTTTTCAGTTACGAAAACATCTTTAAATTAAAAAAAATAACTACCTCTCTCTTCCCCCTCCCATCACCACATTTTTTTTCTGGCATTGTAAATCTTCTAGAAAGGAGAAAGGAGATTATTTTTATCTCCCCAGGTAAGGGTACATAACTAAGTGTGCAAGATGGTTGCATCTCAGCTTGAGCTGTGAAGAGACAGAATGAATGAGAGTTTAATTTGTTTCTCTTGTTTTTCCAGCTCACAATGAAAAAGGTTGTCATATCTCATGGGGAAATATCCAAACAACTGGTTAATGAGAGCATATAGATTTCCATTGATTCAACAATGAACATAGGTAACTTCAATATTTCCAACCCCAAATGTTTAAGTCTCATGAGTCAGACCATCAAAATATCATGAGATTAAAAAGTAATAATATATTTTGTATTTTTTAAATTTGCCTTCTTATTTTTGAATCTTTAGGGTGCACTTGGCTCACGTTTTCAAGCTTTTCTCTACAACTATGATGACTAAAACTTACCCCTCCCCAAAATAAAGCAGAATTTTTTAGATAATCACCAGACTCTAGAAGCTAAAAAATTAAGTAAAACACCAAATCATGCAAGGCATACAATAAAATTGCAAGAGCTGGCAACACTAATTTAAATACCACATAACTGACATCCATAAACCACCTTCAACACTCTCATCAAAATATTGAGAGAGAATAGAATGATTACAGTCAGAGATTTAAAAGATCTATTAGATAAGTGAATCCATCCACCTGCAGATATTAAATTGATGCTACCCTTTGCCTGAGACTGAACAAACACTTCAGAAGTGAACAGACCTTTTAAAAAAATCTATTAATTAGAAAAGTTTCTGAAGACAAAAATTCTTAGGCTGATGAAATATTTTAGCTAATTCCTTCTGCATGTCCAAGTCATGAAACTATTCATATAACCATACACCAGACCCCAAACTGCAGAAAATAACTGATTTAATATTGTATTGAGAATAACGGAGCTTCCAGGAACTGTTATCTTTTAATTCCTTTTTATCAAAACACTGCTTCTGGTACCATGCCCTGTCTGTAACACAGGTGATTTACCAAAGAAACAGGAGTGTAACTGCACCGCACCTTTAAGTGGGAGGGGAGGGGGACTGTCCGACTTGCTGGGGGAGAGGGAATAGCGCCTTATGGTCAGGATGGGAAGTGAGGCTCAGATGCTGCTGCAAAAGGGGAAGTGGGTCAGTGAGGCGATGCTGACTCATCCCCAGAGACCGGAAGGGCTTGGGAGTTCAAAAGGGGCAAGCACAGCGGGAGAAGCCCCTTTCCCCCAGATGAAGTGCAGCAGTATACACCCTCCCTCCCATTGAAGTGTCAAAATAGCAGGTTTGTTCAGGACCTGCTGTGGGTATAGCACTGGCCATTTCCTTCTTGGGCAGGAGGCGGAGGGAGCGGGGAAGGAATTTTTCCCTCTCTGCCAGATTGGCCGAAGTGGAGTGGAGGGTTTTCGCCTTCCCCACAGTGGTTTTCAGGGAGGGCTTTGTTATGGTGAGTAGGGAAGGGTGTTAGGCAATTATGGTGCAACTCATTATGTAAGTGTGGGGTGGATGTCCAGTGCAGGTACTCCATAGCAGTGGCATAGCTACCCTGGGATATTTGGGCGGTCCGCAACTTTGGATGGACAGGCAATTACAGGGGGGCTAGGAGACCAGGAGGGATGGGGGACCTGCCTCCCCCACCCCCTGCAGCCAGCCTCGTGGTGGCAATGGATGGACTGTCTGGCCAGAGGCTCCCCAGGAGTGCACCCAGCTGTGGGAGGAAACACTGCTCTCCAGCGTGCACAGCTCCCAGCTCCCTTGCAGGTCCCACCACCCCATGCCAGCCCTGGCTAACCAGGCAGCTGGCCTACCTTTTTAGAAGATCTCCTCTATCGTCACTGGCTGCCCACTCACTCACCCTCTTCCCAGTTGCAGATTAGCCACTGGGCTAACCTGGGGCCCTGGAAAAATGGGTGCTCCCATGCCCGCATCCGCTCTGCCCACCCTGCTGGGGAGTGGGTTGGGAGTGCGGGGGTTTGCTCCATTCCACCTGCCCCACCAGCACTCCAAGCCACTATCCCCACTCCGTGGCTGGAGCGCCTGGCGGGCAGGCAGAGCAGGACAAGCACTGGGGCCAGAGAAGAGCAGGGGCTGGGTGGCGGGCTTTGATGCTAAGTGGGTGGACCACAGCCCATCAAGGCCCACCTGTGGCTATCCCTCTGCTCAAGAGGGAAGGTATACAGTGACTAGATAAATGGCTTGATAAAGGACTGACAAAGGAGATGTTGATTAAAGGAGCAGAACCGGGGGGAGGGGAGGAAGGGGGCAGCCCTCTTTCTTATAGCCCACCTTAACCCTCGTTCATGGGGAGGGGGATGATAAGGTCCCAGCAATGGGTTGGCTGAGGGAGCTGGATGGAAAAAGAGAGGAGCTGGCAAAAGCCTTCAGGGTAGATATTAAATGAACATGGAATTACCTGCACTGTACACTTTTATCTGCCGGGTAGTCCTAGACATCTAATAATAAAGTCGTGGCCTGATTAAAACCATATGAATGGTCTCCTGTCCTTCTTTCAGCATAGCCAGACAATGATATATTGTCAATACTGCATTTAAATTTTGTAACATTTTTAAAAAAAAAAGAGCTGGCTGTTAGATTTCAAACCTATGTTAAATAATTGCCCCACATTCAATTTCAGGAGTAAAGTTGCACCCACAATACTGTAGAACTGGATGAAGTCCATCTTAAAACGAGGATGCCTGATTTCCTACTCACCCCATCTTTTATTGACTCCAGCTGTAATTCTGCATGCTAAACCTTTATGAAAAAAAATCAGGCTCAGAGCCTTTATCTTATTTGATTTATATAATGCTGTTTGGTCATCTTTCAAACAATCAAAACATATAGTGCCTCTCTTGTTTTTTAAACCAAGGGCTGAACTGAATTTGGACTCTCAGAATTTCTGAGTTAGCATTCAGTTACAGAAAAGCCATATTGTGTTTAAAATCTTTTCCTTTTAGAATATTATTCCAATAAATATACACATATATGGTAGATTAAATTGTTTGTATTACATGCAAGGCTATTATCACATGTCAGCCCTAAGTTCAACATTAAGGTTCAGCCACAGACCAACACATCTGATGTTCTCCAAAGTTTATAAACAACTTACACTTAGCTTTTCATGACAGGAAGAGGGATAAGCGAACATTAAATGGAAGTTTTCTAAATTTCCAGTTTAGGATGTGGCCATAACACTTGTCAGAGGGAGATCTCTATTGCTGACATTTTGGTTATGAACACTTACTGAATTAGTAACTGATCTCCCAGCCATATTGACTGCTTGTTGAGGTAATTGTCATTTTGGTTGAATCTGCTAAATATATTGCTTGTAGGACAACAAAATAGACTTCGAAGAGTCCCAAGAAATTTTAGGACTTCAATTTACAGAAAAAGAATCCTTATATATTCACACAAACTTGTTGATATAGGTTACGTTTGTTAGACTCTGTCTTGTCTGGCTGCCTTGTTCAGAACGTGTAGCTGCAGGCTAATAGCACTTTACTTTTCTTAAGCTTAGAGCTACTCACAAAGTGTTTTCTGCACTCAAGCCTTGACCACTGCCCTTGTGCAGAGAGAGAGCCCTTGTGCATGCCTCCTATCTTTAAACTAGTGTCTGTAGACATTGACAGGTATTCCTCATGGGAAGGGATTCAATTCTATGATTTCAATTATCTGGACATCTCTCTCTCTCTTGCTCACACCCTCCTGACATACTCTGGGCAAGTTGAGACCAAAAAAAACAAAAAAAAGTGTCAAGGGAAACTCTAGAACTGAGGTAAGGAGATAACACTGCCATCACATATATATTTGGGAAGAATGGTCCTTTTTTGCTTAGACATCCCTTTCTAATGGAGAACTTTTCATTCATTATAGCTTAGGAAAGTGAAGGAATATCAGTTACAACTGGGCATAATTTATATCAATGTTATTTTAATCTATGCATGTTGGATTCTCTGATTTCATCTGAAACAGCCTGGTGGACATATCCAATACACTTTAATTTGTTAAGATAGGATTTGTGGTTATTGTACTTTCATTTAAGTTTCTATTAGGTAATTATATAAAGAAAAAAAAACAGAGCATATCAGGAAAATTTCTGCAACTACTTGTAAACACCATTAATACTTCCTTTTTAAGGCCTCTTTCATCAGCCTGGACCAGTATCAAGCCCTCACCAGTATCTTTTCTATTGTCCATCAGGTCAGTGAAGCCGCTTAGCGTGAAACAGATAAAAGGAGAATAAAGCTGGTAGTTGCAATTGTTAATATCAAGGAAACAGCACAAATATACAATTGTAACAGCAAATCCTAGTTTAAGTTGATTTACAATGCAGGAGGGAGGAGGGAACAAAAGAAACCCACACCATAATTATATAACTTATCCGTGTACGGCAATGTTTAACTTTATTTTGTATTATTTATTATTATTATTACTATAAAATGTTCTCAAAATCTTATTCTCTCACTGGGTCCTAAAAGGTCAAAATGTATTTCTACCAAGATCAATGCTGGGAAGAAAGCATGTTTTATTTACATTCCCCTGATTTACACACAGTTTAATTTTAATATATTATTTTTGCTTTGGAATCCAAAACCATTTTGGTGACATAAAATAACAGTAACTTTGGCTTGTTTTCCCACCCAGTATATTTATTCATTAGGAGGAACTGCAAAATAATAAAGAATGTCTCACTGCTGGAGTCATTGACATGATTAGTCAAGTGTCACCTTAAGGAGATATTTGAATCTCAAGTGATTGTGCATGTATGAGATTTGCTGAATATTTATTTAGTGAAGGAAATATAACAAAAGTGAGCCATGTAAATATGAACACTGTTTGTGATAGGATTGTAAGATATTCATAGAACTCTAGGAGACAGCTGCTTTTCAAGTCAACAGGAACTCAGAAAGGTTTCTCTTTTTTCCCCTAGATGCTAATATCGGCCTGATTGAATCTTGGAAACTTACAGTTCAATAACACAAACAAAATATGGATCTAACAAGGAGAGGCAGTGTTTTAAAGTAGATTTTAAAATGCCAGCTTATGCTGTGAAAGGGGAAAAGATATTTCAAACTACAGTATTGTAAAGAAAATGAGCATTTCACATTCATAGTTTGAAAACATCTAATTTGTTTTGCAGTTTAAATAAAAAGTGCTCAAAACTTAACTTGAAACTTCCAGAGCTGTACATTTATTTTAAACAAAACATTTTTAGTAAAGCATTCACGTATGGTTTAATTTAAAAAAATATGAGTTTACAATGTGAGTTGCAAATTCAGTGCAGCAGAAATAGCTTTACAGTAAAAATATATTTTATTTCACAAACAAAAATGTTTGAAGCAATAAAAAAGTCATTTCTTCCATCATAATTCAATACAAATATTTTCTAAACTTGTGAATATCATGAATGTTAAATTCAATCCTTAGATTTCCTTATTTTCTACTTATCAATGTAATTATCTTTACTTCCACAAATTATTTTCCACACAAATAGCTAAATAAAACCTGAATTCATAAACAAATGTCTAAGATTAGGTAGCAAATCTCAGATGAATAAGCAGCAGTCCTAAGGCACAAACATATTTAACATTTGGCTTATAAATTCTTTCTGAAACTGAAAACGTCCAGTCTCTCAAACAAAGAAATGGTATTTTAATCTAGCTGAAATGTATTTAGGATATCTTATCAAAAGAGACAGTATTTTAAATGTTGTTTTCTACCACAGCAGTTGCCAGTAACGATGCCAGTTACAATGTCCATAATCATGCTTTGTTTTCCCATGCTTACTGCTTTCTGAAACATACATCTTTTAGGCTGGTATTTTCCATGGTTGGTTTCTGTCAGAGGCTGGTAGTTTTTATTTTCTTATAATACAAAAGATTGAACCCTTTAAAACTGTTTCTGAATTATGGGAGAATGGGGAAAAATACATTTTCCCCACTGTTAGTTCTAACTACACTTCAATTTCCAAGCAAAAATTATTGGAGTTTGAAAACAGGAACTCAGTACAGACAACCCCCTACATAAGGATTATTGTACATACTTTCCTAGGCTTAGGGAAAAATTAAAATAAAGAGATTGGAAAAAAATCAATTGTTCTGGGAGCACCTGCTAGGATTTTAGCAGAGCTTAGTCAAGGCCCTAGTCTCTTTGTGCTCCAAGGTCCCAATCCTGCAAAAATACATGCACAAAACTTTACTACTGTGAGTAACCCACTGATTTTTATTGGAGTAGTCATGTAGCAAAGTAAAGCATGACTAAAGAAAAAATTCTGCAGATACTTAAGCACATATGTAGTTTTACTCACATCCGACGTCCTACTGAAGATGATAAGACTTCTCACGTGAGTAAAGTTATTCATATGTTTTAGCTGTGTCAGTCCTACACTATATGTTTTTCTCTGATAATTTTCATGAAAGAGTCTAAGACTGAGATTTTTCAAAGGTGTTTAGTGAATGTGTCCACCCACTTTACACTGATTTTAGGAAATTATGAGAATGGCCTAAATTTACAACTGAAATACACACAGAAGAACATTTAAGAAAAACTGTATTAACATCAAAGACAGAAGAAACACTTACACTTTTGAGGTCATCTATTTTTTAATTTAAGTCGCTTCTGTAAAATTCTCCAAATTCTAACTCTACATTAAAAGTAAAACATTTCTAGCTTTCTCTGTTGACACAAAGATCACCATGTAAATCAGTGTACTATTACTCTGTTTAAACCAGCCTTTTACAAAATGGCCTCCTGCCAAACAGCAGCAGAAAAGAGGAAAAAGAGATCATATGAACGCTTTTTAAAAGTTGCACTTTAGAGCAATTTGACTTCCTTAGGTAAAAACTTAAGTCAGAGCACCATCATGCATCCTGGTGAAACCAGTGCTTAGGGGCCATTTTGGACGGAGTTCAGGCCCATTGTGGAGAATACATCCTTTGATTCTAAGGGGAAAGGTGAAAACTGCTCACTTAGAAATCAACCTCCTGCTGGATGGAGCTACTAGGATGATAGCCCCAAAAGAGGCTGTTCACATCCATGCCCCCTTGAGGCTTAAATGGTCATTAATAAAGAGAGTAGTAATCAGTGGCTGAAAGGGGGTAAGAAGACAGATGAGGAGGTGGTCTTACAATGGTATGGGAAAATACCTAGGGGCTGTCGCCTGACTCTATAATGAATGCTAGTTGATAATCAACTAATGAAAGGAGTGTACCGAGGTTCTTGTTCCTGAATCAGACACAACAAAATCAAAATTTACAAGTTTAATATTGTGTATGGCAAGGGCACTTGCACGGCACAAAACACAACTGTAACCACCTTTATTAATACAATTAATAGAGACAAGAAAACTCCAAACCACATAAGCAAATAGCAATAATAGAGTATTGGAGAAATCTTAAAGGTTATTCCTTGCATAGCATATGCTCATAGACTTATATACTCACACCCCTTTCTTGAAGATCTGGTAGTAAGAGACAACGAGACAAAGGATCACCACTGTCTATGGTATGTGAAATGGGTCTGATGGTCCAGATCTTCAATGCCTGATTATAGCACTAAAATATTGAAGGGAGGAGGGGTAGCTAGCGTCTTCATTCGGTTCTTGCTTATATAGGGCCTGGGAATCATCACAAATATTCATATAAACACCCAGCCTCCTCTGTCCATATCCAACTTCCTCACCCTCATAATACTGGGGTGCCTTTTCCTGATAGGCTAGCATATTAATCCCTATTGACTCTTTATCATATTGCTAAAACAAATTTGTGGTTAGACATCTGCCAGCAATCCTATCCTAAAATATCCAAGCTTAGTAACAGTTCAATATTCCTGTGGTTGCCTAGTCTCATTTTATGCCAACTTTTCTCTTACGCAGGCTTTTCTAATTCCCCAAAATCTAGGGTGACCGTTGGATCACTTCATCTGTGCTAAAGATCATAGACTATGTTTCACTTATGCTAACTTGCTTACGCCAATGTTTTACAGGATGCAGGCCTGGAGGTTACATATGTTACTTCTAAGTAAAATAAGGCTAAACTGGTCCTAAGAGCTACAGGGCTCATCTAAGATGCACTTAGGACAAAGGACTGCAAAAGAGAAACCATTAAATGCTATCAGGTGATACAGCAATAGCAAACTTAAATATAGACCATTTAAAACAAGATTTCTCACATGTATATCACCTAAAATATGAAATAATTAAATCAATATCTATTATATTTATATAGTCTCTATCTATCAGGGCACTTAGTAATAAGTGAGTATACACATACATACCCCTCAAAATTATAAAGCACTGCTATATTTCATCAAACCTTATATGAGATTAAATAGAAAGTTTCTTAACATTTCTGTAAATGATTCAACAATTTGCTCATGAGTACTTTCTTAAGAGGTTTATTGTTGGTCTATTTTGACCTCTGTAGTACAAAATAAACTCCAAGTGAAGCTGTATCTATAATGATATCGATCAAGTTATGCAAATGCACGTTTTATATAGTGGTTTAATATCCAATATATGTCAGGAAGGAGTGCATCTTTTTATTAGCCGTTAAAATAAATGCATAATATGTTATTTGAATCAGACTGGTTGCTTATAAGTCAATTTTCTCCCAAGTGCACTCCTTGAATATTATTTTCTTGATGGTGTCAATAATTAGAGATTTGATCAGTCTTCTATAAAACTTGCTTCAGTTTAAGGAGCAGAATTTAAAGTATCCATCATTATCAGTTAGCAAGGATAAAATAAATTCCAAACAAACACAACCTACACCGTGAAAATCTCTCCCTTAAAACAAGCTAATCCTATGAAACGGACTATTAATCATATCTTTATTTAGGTTTAATTTATATTTAACGAATGATTTTTCTTGGTGCTTCTCATCCTTATTGTTACACAGAATTTGTAACAGCTGTCTTTTCTGCAGGAATCTGCGGTTTCTTTACAGCTGCCTGTTGTATCACCGGTGGCAAGGCTGTTAAGACAGTTTGTCTCAAAATGTACAGGATCCTCACACAAAGCAGATTTTACTGCCTGGAATCTAAAATTCAGGAGACCAGAAAATGTAAAAGTTTGACAGCCAGTTCTCTTGATAAGACTCCCTAACAGAGGTCAGAAGGAATAGTTTGGTTTTGATACCTGAGTGGCTGAATAGTTAACCTACATGCCACATCCTGACCCATAGCACTTGTAAAAAAGATAATAAAAAAACTTTAACCTGGTATAG
This sequence comes from Trachemys scripta elegans, assembly GCF_013100865.1. NCBI lineage: Eukaryota > Metazoa > Chordata > Testudines > Emydidae > Trachemys > Trachemys scripta. The sequence goes on from NC_048307.1 coordinate 28,292,130, forward strand.
TGAAGCAGCTTGCTGAAGAGCATATGGACTGTACAGCTCTAAAATCAATACTACACAGAAATTTGCTCCTGATCAGAGCATGATTTGGAGAGCATGTCAAAGCAATCCTTTCCCAGTGTATAGCCAATTTATTTTATTTTTATTTCACTGGGTCATTTAGCAGTGTGAGACACCACTTGTGATATGGTGAAAATCAAAAGTTTCTGTCACACTGACTTTTCTTCTTCTGCTCATAAAGCTTTGTTCCTCAGGGGCCTGGCAGAAGCAAGTAGCATCTTAACGGGGAAGGAGAAGAAAAGCAGCAGGTATACAGGTAAATGGGCTCCTTGATTCTAGGAACCCAGACCAAAGAGGATATGTACAAGGTTGAAATACAGTATATGCTAATAGGAGCCAACTACCCCATGCTGGTCTCAGAACTCTTTCACCTAACAAGTACCTGGCCAACTGCTCCTTGAGAGAGCAGATAAAACATGTTAGCATACCATCTGTTAAGGGGTGGTACAGTGATCTTTGTGTCCTGCTTTATACTCAGGGAAGAACATGACTCTTTAATCAATCTCACTGAAATTGCCTTATATGATTAGTGTGTCATGACTCAGGTAGGTCATGGCCATAGCCATCCCTTTATTAATGCATTAGCACATGTAAATGCTTGTTGATTCTGTAAGCAGGGGTTCTCAAACTGGGGGTTGGGACCCCTCAGGGGGTCATGAGCTTATTACATAGGGAGTCGTGAGCTGTCGGCCTCCACCCCAAACTCCGCTTTGCCTACAGCATTTATAATGATGTTAAATATATTAAAAAAGTGTTTATAGTTTATAAGGGGGGGGGTCTCACTCAGAGGATTGTTATGTGAAAGGAGTCACCAGTACAAAAGTTTGAGAACCACTACTGTAAAGGATACAGGTTTATGTAGTTGGTGAAAATATCCAGAATCATGAAAATAGAATGGCTGTTACTAGGAGTAAGAGGTAGTTCAGTAGGTGCTGGTGGACTTCTGAAAAGGTTGGGAGTCAAATAGTTTTGAGGCATACAATTGGGCAAATAAGTGATCCAGAATACAGAGTGAAGTGAATTTAACCCACTGGCATTACAAGTTCTCTCAGCAAGAGAGAACCTCACCTACTGTTTCACATTCTTGTATTAACTTTGAGCCAGTTAGGGTGTCATATACATTGTATGAAATGAAACATTCTAAATCTCATATTAATATAAATTATTTCCTCACTGTTTTCCATCCAATCATCTCTGAATACGTGTTTGCAAACTATCATCCCATTTAACTTTTTACCTCAACAGTTATATAAGCTTAAATAAAGTCAATTATATAAATTATGGAGTGTCTTATGGGATTGCTATAAATTTCAAAAGTCATTGCGCTTACTGATTGCTTGTAGGATGTGCAGGAAATCCACAGTGTGCATAGAACATAGGCCTGACTACACACTGACGTGTTCCAAATTGTTATTCATTAAGGCAAACAAAACATTTAAATTAATTGGATTTCTATGTCCATCATGAGTAATGGTAGCGGGTCCTACTAGTTTAATAGTAAGAAATTTAGTTTCACAAACTATCAGTAAAAGTTATACACAAATGTGTGTAGGTGCCTAAAAAACAATACTGTATCTTTACTAAGGGAAACATTCACCCCCAAGTCATGACATATTAAAGATGAGAAAAAGATCAGTTTGAGGACAACTAAGCTTCAATTAGCTTTGAGCGCTGATGCTAGTACTTTAGTGATGACATTTAGTCTGCATGACTTTTTGAAAATAATGTTCAATGTGTTACCAGCCATCAGTGTGTGTGAAATTCTATATTTGTTTTCATTTGTTAACAGCAAAAATAAACAATAATAATTATTTTGTTTGAAGAGAGAAAGATGAGAGAAAGTTTGGCCTTGTTGCTAAGGCAACAGCTTTGGACTCTAAAGATGTGGATTCAATTCCCAGCTCTGTCACACATTCCCTCTGTGACACTGGTCAAGCCATTTAATTTCTTCAGTATTTAGGAGCCTAAGATTTAGGTTTCTAGACCAATTAGGCACATGTAGGCTCAATCACATTATTCCCTATCTAGGGCAACTGGTGGCTACAGTAACAGGGGATGCTCAGAGAGATAAGAAACTACTAGGAGTGAGCAGGCTCCAGCAGAGACTCCTAGGGATGAGACTCCAGCCAGATATGGCCTATGAGTGGCTTCCTGAAACACAAAAGGTCCCAGTCAGCAAGGCCTGGGAAAAGGGTGATTAGATACTGCAGTAGAGTCTCTTGGGATATGGAACTGAGACTACCGGCAGCAAAGATCTGGGAGTGACCCAACAAGAGGGTAAAACAAATGGATTTTGTTTTGGAACTTTGAATTTTACTCTTGTATTTATTTTATCCAAATAAACCTAGACCTCAAGAAAGCCTGTTGTGAATGGGGGGAAAAAAGGGGTGTGTGGAGTTTAAGAAGCTCCTTGAGGGGGGTACTGAGGAAGGTTGCCTTTAGCATGACCTCCGGTCACAAGGAGCACTCAGGAGGCAAATGACCTGAATCTACTTACTTTGCTTTTAATTCAGTGATAGACCATCAATTTGAGGATGATCTCTACCACAGATTTACACATGGGTCCTGAGATGACTCAGGAGTTTGATCCTAGAACCAGAGATCTGCCTGCCGTAGGTACAGACATTTCCTGGCGGATCAGCTGCCTGCTGGGAGAAAGTTCTTTTTTTTTTCTTTCCTTCTCTCTCTCTTTTCAGCTTTGAGGGCAAGACACTTCTCCTCGAAGCAGGCCACAGCTTGATGGAGGATGTGGTGCCACTGAGGTCAGTTGGTGGCTTGCTCCTCCCAGCTTGTGATGTCCACATCAGTTTTCTTGAGATACGCTTTCAGTGTGTCTTTGTACCATTTCCTCTGACCACCACGGTATCTCTGATCATGGGTGAGCTGAGAGTAAAATGCTTGTTTTGGGAGGCGAGAGTCTGGCATCTACACACAATGTCCAGCCCAGCAGATTTGGTGTATGAGCACCATTGCTTCAATACTGGTGACATTGGCTTCAGCGAGGATGCTGGTGTTAGTGCGGCAATCTTTCCACTTGACGCAAAGGGTATTCTGGAGGTATCGGTGGTGATACCTCTCCAGACTCTTGAGGTGCTGTCACTAGGTCACCCAGGTTTTGCATCCATAAAGGAGTGTTGGAATAACAGTTGTCTTATAGACCTGGACCTTGGTGTCCTTCCGTAGGTCACAGAAGGATCTACGGAAGGACACCAAAACAGTGGAGCACTTTGGCTACCTCAGTATCCAGATTTCTCAAAATGCAAAAATTGATAGTGAGATCCAGCACAGGATCCAGTGCACAAGTGTTTCCTTTGGGAAACTGCTCCGACGCATTGTGATGGATTTTATATTATATATTTTAATTTGGTGGGGATCAGAAATGCATATGCAGGCATACACGCTCCCTAGTATGTAAAAATGTCTACACAAAGTACTATAAATTTGATAACACACCTATAAAGCCATTTACTGCAGTATGGTTGTCAAAACCATGTACCACAGCACAATGCATTCTGGAGATGCAGAAAACCTGATAAACGGAAGTACATTGGTCTTATCTCTTTGAAAGCATCTCTAATCATTTTATACACAGGGAATATAATTTTAGTGTTGTGTTTCAATGCTGTAAATTCCTAGAAAAGTAACTAGACAGACATAGTTTCTATAGTGTTTACTGGAATGATAACAGAGATTTGTTCCAGAGTGCCTTTGTTGAAATTCCTTTCTTAAGTTTATGTCACTTGCATAAGAATAATTGTCTTTAGGTGAGTGAAGGGTATAGGGGCAAAACATTACCCTTCCAACCTGAAATAAAGATGATGCAGAAGCAGCAGCATATAATCCCTCCCTGCCTGCTGATATTCCCACCTTGAGAGTTGTGAAAGTAGTCATTGCTCTCCCCCTTCATTTACATGAAGGATTAGGGTCATTGTACATCACACCGCTCACCTTCTCTAATCAGTGACCTATGAGGATCCAGTCAATAGAGCCCTTAGCAGCTTGTGTATATTGAGCATATAAACGTCCTGGCATGTCTTAACTGTCCCTGAGTTCCCCAGGAAGTGCTAATGGGGATCTTAAATGATGTGGAGGAGCTTTTCTGGACTTCCAACACTTGAGTGAATTTCAGCTTAAAGACAAAGAGAAGAGAAAGGATGTTCTTGGAGTTAAAGCACTGGACTGCAACTCTATATCCAGCCCTGCTACAGACTTCCTGTGAGACCTTGGGCAAGTCACTTTAATTTCTCTATGCTTCAGTTTCCTCTTTTGTAAAATAGAGATAACAGTACTTCGTCTGTCTGTCTAGTTTGTCATCTCTTTGGAACTGCCTCTTACTGTGCTTGCTTAGCATCATGTTCAATGGGATCCATGTTTTGTTTGGAAACCCTAGGCACTATTGTAATACTAACAGAAGTGCCAGAAGCTAGATATTACCATATGTTATCAGCTACATTGATCAGCTGTATGACTGCATTGCAAAATTAGGACTTAAAAACAGGGACTTTACTATATTTGAACGCTATAATTTATATTTGTCTGTCAAATTGAAGTAGACAAAAATACTTCAAAATAAGTATCCATAGAAAATATTAAGTTAAAATAAATTGCTTCAAAAATGTGCAACACAAGCTCTATTGGTAGCATTATGCCAATTCTTTTGATCCTTCAAGCATAAATTAATGTCATTACAGACAATTTTATTCATGTGAGTAACTTTGAGCTTCATTTGTATTGATAGTTTAAGTTCCTATTCTAAATAAGGGAATGGGATAAACCATTTTATAATCAGTAATGTACTACATGTGTATACCATGTCACGGGTGAATAGGGCATAACGCCCAGCCATATGGTGTACTTAGGAGCCAACTCATCTACATTGCCTGTTACCAGGCAACGTGCTGGACTTCAGTCTCAGCTCCATGTAAAAAAAAAAAAAATAAAATACCCCTTAGCCCAAGTAATTGATTGATATTCATTGTGCTGGTGAGATTATGATCACAAGGGAAAATAATACCAATTCTGATCACAGAAATTTGGCATCATTAAACATTTCCAAATTCCAAATTAGTTTTTTTATTCTTTATTGTTGTACACTATAAATCTTTGTTAGCATGTTGAAGGGGGATTAGTATTTTTTTCCTAAAACTGCATTTGTAAATATTGACGTATTATACCCATAGACAAATTAATGTCAGCTTCCTCACAACATTCTGCTAATTATCTCAGGGACCACTGTCTCCCATAGGTTAGAAACTTCAGCCTCCTTCTTGCATTTCTACTAGAATTTTTCTAGCAGAAACTGTCAATAGTGTCAAATCCAGCTCAGAGCTGTTGGACTATTATGTGATAGCAATGACTGTTCATGACAGACAAAAAAGCTAAAAGCAACAAGCACATTTAGAACAACCAAATTGATTCAAACCTGGCCTCAAGATGAGCAGCCATTGCTTTATCCACTAAGTCATGCAGCTTTCTTAAAATATTGAAATATGACTTCAAAGACATTATGGGGAAGATTTTCCACGTGGTGCACAAGGGAATTAGGAATGAAATGCCTTTTATTACTACGAAGGGCTGTATGCTTAATCCCCTGAATGACATAAAATTTAGTAGAGCGGGGGTGCACTCAGCTACTAATAGTGATATATTTGAAAGCTAAAGAAGAATTTGGTCTGTTCTCCTTTCACTGCAAAAGTTGTAACTCCTTTTTACTTTAGGGGAACTACACACCTCAATTGAGGGCAAAATTGCATACTCGTTTTCTATTAATTCAGAATGTGCTCCCCAGAACCATATGCAGTGGCTCCTTGTCTGGCTGCCTGGAAGAAAAGGGCTTCTTCACTGCCATAAGGGCTTACTCTGCAATTGGCGAAAAAGAGGAGGCAGGAAGGATAGGGTTTACCTGGAGAGAGCAAGGTGGAACAAGAAGCAGCTGGACCTGGGGAGATGGGGAAGGCACTGATCTTCCAGGTGACTGGAAGCACATGGTATTTATACCATAGGCAGTTCTGGAAAAGCCCTCTCTCACTAGGACTGGGCTAGCAATACCCACTCCTCCACACATGGAATCAAAATAGAACCGAGTTTCTTCATGATCCACTGTGAGCATTACGTTAGCCACTTTTTTTCCTTAGGAGCTGGCAAGGGATTTTTCCCTCGCCACCAGACTGATCAAGGCGGGGTGAGGTTTTTTGCCTTCCCCACAGTGGGTCAGGGATTTAGTGGAGTGGGCAGACAGATTATGTTAAAATATCACACTTCAGTAATTAAAAATTGTGGCAGATGTCCATCCAGTGCAGGTATTCATTATGGAAAGAATACAGTGATCAGACAAGAAGGATTGGAAGAGGATTCAGAGGAATCTTAAGGAAGCTGAGGGGGGGGAGGGAAGGAGCACACAGGACTTCTAACATCTGGTACAATAGGGAGCCAACAACCCACTCCTTTTCAGTGCCCCTTAACCCTTATACAAGGGGAGGGCATCAGGGTCCCAGCAACCGGCTGGCTGGGACCAGGGTGGGAAGGGAGATGTCTGACAGGAGCCCTGCTGTCAATAAGCGGAAATGCCTCAGGACATAGTGACCTGCACTATGCAGCCTAATAAAAGCACATCCCTTGCCTCCTGCCTTTCTTCCATTGTGGGCAGACAATGGCTCTTGCAGCCTTCAATATGGAGCTGCTTCTGCAGCACTATAACAACATTTAACATTCATTACACAAGATGAAGATGCCAAATTGTGAGATTATTTTTTAAGTAGGAGAGAAGGTACTAAAATAATTGCAAAAAAAAAAAAAAAGAAAGAAAGAAAAGAGATATCACATTGTAAAATAAATCAAAAGATCTACCTTGACTCATTGCCTAAAATTACTTTTCCTGTGACATATTAGTATTTATTATTTACTAGTGAGATATAATAAATTCCTTTTTCATAAAATAAATCCTCAGACATGGTTCACTGAGCACAATTAGCATCTATGTTCAAGCTAAAACAAGATATTTCAAGAGAAAAAAAGAATCCTAAACATGAAAATAATCAATGATTTAGAGAGAGAATCGCCATGCTTGTGCTTAATTATTACAGCTAATTTTCAGGACTGGAAAAAGTAAAAATTAATTAACACCAGAACACTTTTATATATGCCCTAAAAGCCAGGGGGCTTAATTCCTCATATTTGCATTATATGAACACTTGTACAACAAAAGTAAAAAGGAATTGCTCCTAGATATCTTAAGGGGGAAAAGTGGCTGAACTAACTCATGTATACACAAAAGCATTTCTTTATGCTTTTGAAGTATCATCCAAAGGTAGAAAAAATCAGTGACATAACCTTAATGTGTGAAATGAAAATAATAGAGAGAATATATATTGTTTTAACCTGTGGCCAGGCCTGAGAAAATGAATTGATTAAATAAGTCAGTTGCACATGATTTCACTGTTTGTTATGGATTGCACTCCACTCTATGCCTTGTACTTATGTTCTGCATGTCTCAAGATGCGCTATTAGCTAGAACAAGATGTGAAGACCAAAGCCTTTTTTGATTCTTTATGATTACAGAACTGAGCTCTCAATCCTGCTCTAGGGCCTGAGAAATATAAGTACACGGAGAAAAACAAAATAAACAGTGGTACTTACAGAAAGAAGGCTTCGCTCATGAAAACTGAAGGCACCACTTGCATGGGGCTTCTGTGCGATTTCCTAAGAGAAACAAAACATATTTATTGGGAAGGAGAAATTTGTTTGAGATTTTGTGTCTGTTTTTTAACCCTCTCCCCTTTTTTACGTTGTCTTTCAAAACAGCTCAATAATCTTAAGTACTGCACAACCCCAAAATGGTTTATTTGATCCAAAAATATTAAAAAGTGTATATTTATTTTCCAGGAAAATGAGGGAGGGAGGGAGGGGAGTGTAATTTAATGTACAAAGTGCATTTTATATATTTTATATTACATTTATTTCTCTCTCTCTGCTATTTGATAATGAAGTTACACCTTACAACCAAAAATGCTATATAATCTTAAAACAATTTAAAATTCACAATTAAAAGAACAAAATCAATAACACATAATTTGAACTTTGGTACTTTTTCACGTGAGCAATAAGGAAAGGCAGCGTGTGCACTATTGTGTTGTAACTGGTTCCTTTAGTGCTCTGCAAAGCATAAGACAAAACTATGATTATGACCTAACAATGCCTGACAAGTGTTTTATTGTTATTATTGAAGGGATTTGTGTTTGGGGGGGGGGGAGGAGAAATGGCAGACATGCTTTGAAACTTATTTAAAGCCTGCATTCTAAGTTAGCTTTACAATCTCATCTAGTCAAGTAACTGTGTGGTTAATGTACACAATCGCATAGCTATAACTCAAACATTGTGATAGTTCAATTTCCTAGTGTAATTTTATAACACACACACACACACACACACACATATATTTTTATTGTAAACATTTTAAAATGGTGATTAACTTTTTCTATACTTTTTCAGTTGTACAACTCAAGAATTTTGTGAAGGAAAAATGAATATAAAGAAAGAGAAGAAGAAAGCTCTGGAGCAGAGGACAACTGAGGACAAGTGTTCTATGTTTATACATAGCTATTCATTAAAACAGGATGACAGTCTACTCCATGCCACCTTTTTATTGATGGGAATGTGGTGGCAGTTAATATTTTACTGAATCATTCATTGTATTCTAGCAATTATAACATACTCAGCCATGCTTTTCATGACAAAAGTGTGTCCCTATATATTTTTTTTCATTTCCATATGCAATTTCCAGTACATGCTCTCTAAAATCAACATTCTTACAAACACAAGCATTATATGCATTTTGAATCTATGGCAAATCTATACATCACACAAATACTTTGTATGTGAAATCAAATGTAGAGATTGTTCATTCCCCAAACCATTCAAAATACCATAAGTGAATGCAGTCCATAGCTTCCAATAAACATTATTCCTTTCAGACACCGTTTGTTTTTTAAGAAGACCAGAATTCTGTAATCTTTGTCTAGGGGTATCCTTCCATCCTATTTTCTTCCTCTTAACACTCTTGTAACCATATACCAGTGTTAAAATAGTTACATTATACTGACGGTAGCTAAACAAACTTCACCATATGCTACCCACACTCTAGGGGAATAGAGAATTCCTCAAAAGTTTGCTGATCTAAAGGCAGTGTACCATAAGATATCCTCAGTCCTGTTTTCCAAGTGGACATGAAAGAGACATGGAGTACTTGTGGGAAAGCATGAGAGCCACATGGAGGAGGCAGTGTTTCCTTTGATCTCTATTAATTATACTGGTCAAAACTGAAGTTCTCCTTGGCCATGGAGTTGGTCACAATGCAGAGAGAAGCACCCAAAGAGTCTACAAGGACATCTTTCCATCCAGGGTGACACGGAAATTGCATACTATTTTGACACAACAAGCATAGCGGATCCTCATAATACACTCTAGCTAGTGACCACCTCATGCAATTTTTCAAGGCTACTACACAAAATTATCCAGGTGCTTTGGTCATATTCCATGAATAACCTATCATATATAATTACATTGTGCATTTCAATATGAACAATATGAATCTCAAATGAACAAATATATACGTGTATAATTTGTAAACTATGCTTTATTTACCATTCAGTTGTTCAGTATCGTACGTAACCACAAAGAAGTCAACTCTTAGGCACATAATTGATATGTTTGGTAGTATGAATTACATCAAGGAGCAGGCTTTTATTTTGTGAACACATCTATTTTCTAGCAGCATCTGGCTGCGAGTCTTTGCACAAAAAAGTAATCAGTATGTATTAAGAAGTCAGGGCATATTATTTGTCTGTAGTGATATATCAAACCACGCCCCCAAACTTATTAGAAACATCCATGAAGATGAAAACAACAGTATTTGAAGAAACTCAAAATGTATTGGCATTTGTTTTTGTGTTTTATTTTTCATTGCATCAGGAACCACATCTGGGGACAAAACAATAAGCGGTATGTCTAGATTTGCAATTCCCACCATTCAGGAACACTAGCACTATAATTATGGGAAACTGGATTGGACCCAGCATTGCAGAATCTGGGAGCATTGTACACAGCTTAAATAGTGGCAACCCACCCGAACCAATTCTGATGTATAAGGAATTCATAATCTGCAACTTTCCTTCATAGTCCCCTGCTGTAACACCTTACAAGAGAAAGCAGGGAGGACATTCAGCATAAACTACTAGATAATAGAAGAAACCAGCCAGTGCATATAGAAACGTTTAGTCAAATAGACAAGTTTTAAAGTATTTTTGCAATGGGGCAACTCCTGGGCTGGGATGAATTTCTGAGGATATCAAGAGGTGAGGGCATACTACTGAGGCTGCCCTGGCCTCAGCTCCCTTGGGACAGTTGCCTCAGGCATTCCACACAAGCACAGATTGTACTTCAGCAAGAGTCTCTCTAGGTCATTTACAGCTTTGTACATAGTCACCAGCACCTTGAAATTTCATGACCTTGCATTATTTTGGCAACTTAAGTGGTTCCCTTAGGAACTATGAAAAGGCCAGAGTAAAAATAGAAATTAATACAAACATGAATACAAGAAGCACAAATACGAACACAGGCTCACACATCTGGTGCTTTGCATCGTCTCCTAAATGCAGGTATAAATGGTTGAGTCTGGTTTTAAAATGCAAGTAGACAATGTTATCTGTTGCTGCAAGTTAAAAGTCATCCCTTTTAGAGAGCAGCCAAACACAGCAAGCTGTGAGCTTTCCCATCATTACACTCCTAACAATATTACTCCTATTTTGAGGCTTTTTGTTTGGTCTCAGTTTAATTTCCTGTCAGCCTTACAAGCAATTTCTAATGTTTGGGCTGTAGGATATGCTCTGATTAAAAATAATCTTCCCAATTACTGCCTGGCATGAGTCTACTGCCACATGCACTCTGCCACTGGCCTCTGAATTTCTGTCAGCAGTAATTGTGTCTGTAGCTCCTAACTGTAAATGAAAACCCAGGGGGCATATTTGGGTTCCAGTTTCCTGTGCCTAGCCATATCTTTTAATTTGCACTGTCTGTCAAAAGGAGATGTTCATATGTACTAAAAGGAAATCCTTAGAACATCAGGGCAAAGGGAAAAAAGTGCAACAGGAACATGAAAAATTGTGTTCTAACACACTGCAGATAACAGGATGCTTACAGAGTGCACTGGTGCTTTTTATTATAGTTAGCAGATATAGAATGAAACCGTTGAGTCAAAATTTCAAGATACATATTTGTCATCATTAAAATTATACCATAAATTCAAAGTATGAACCCTAAAGGCTCTGAACAATTGATACAATCATTTAATTTTCCAAGTTACCTCCTAGGGATTTGATCATCGCAAAGGACATTTGACAAAATACGTTTTATTGATAAAAGTAAAGCACGTAGCACTGAAACAAATGTGTTTTTTTCTGGTGCACATACCATTCATTAATTCTATAGCACTATATAACATGTGTCCAAGGGAAGAATAAGAAACTTCAGTGACAAATGAGGACATGAAGTTATCTGAATTCCAACTTTTGTCTTCAGAATTCACTGTTAGTTGCAAAACTCTATGAGCTTTTTCACATTATTAAATAATGTAATTTCTTGCATGATAAATAGACAGAGCACTCAGTCATGCAGCATAAGGTAAAGCCACACAAATGGCAGTCCTATATCCTATGGACACAGAGGGCACTGCATGATAAACCACTGGTAGATGTAGGAAAAACTGAAAGCTGCTTATGGTATAGGACAGAGTTTTCAGTGAAAAGTGAAACATGGTTCATGCAGAATACCCGACTTCAGACAGATGCTGAAATGTCCGTAGAAGAAAAAACACAAAGCATAGCATGTCAATGTTGACTTGTAACTTGGTCATTCCTCTTTGTGTTGTCCTGTTCATGTATTGAAAACTACTGAAACACATTTCAACACCAAATTGACAAGATTTAGTTCTTGCCAACAAGATATGTTAAATTTATAAGGAAAACAATGGGAAAAACAATTTATTTAATACATCATCATTAATGGTACAAACTTCACATTTTCAGGGGTGGAAAACTGCTCAGAGGCCTGCAGTTGTGTATCCCCCTAAGCATCTACATTCACAACAGTGCTGAACATGACAGTGCAAGTTCAATGTCATCATCGTCAGCCCATGCTAATTTCCATTAGAAGCTTTATTTAACTACCTCCCCTCTTGTTCGGTTTAAACAGATACCCGTTGGTAGCCCTCAAGGGGAAAAGGTATGCCTGAAGTCACCAGAGAACATTTTCTGTGTGGGGGAAAAAAATGAAGGAAGCCAAGTAGGTTTGGGGGAATGTGGTGAAGCAGAGGAACCACCCACCAGCACGGAAGAGGTTAAGGAGAGCCTTTGGGCTCCACTAGCACTGCCCTGTTATACCTTCAGCCAATGCCAGGTCTGGTGGGAAGGGAAAAGGAGGGAGCCTGCCTCAGTTCGGGGCTGACTGGCAAAGAGACAGGAGCTAGCTGCCTCCCTACCTGAGGGAAGGATCACTAACCTGCCTGCTGAGGCAGCCACCAAAGACCAAGCAGTGTCTTCCTATCCAAAGGAGATGAAGAAAGCGGCCTCGGAGCACCCAGCCTGAGAGGAACCCGGGTGACTGAAGCATGGAGACCAGACTTAGGGCTGCCACACCCAGAGTAACCTGGGAGGGGAGCAGGTTGCTGCCCAGGATCCATGAGGGGGCACTATTAAGAGACAAGCCACCACAGGAATGTGAACCATAGGGGCCACAGTATGATGTAACCCAGGGCAAACAACATTGCCTCCCCTCTGGGAGGTTCCCTACTCAGGGTGACCTACACTGGGCTCTGGGCTGGGACCCAGTGGAATGGAAGGGCCTGGGTCTCCCTCCCCACCCTCTCGCCTTAAAGACCAAAGCACCTCAACCATAAAAGCAGGGGAAGGAAGCCAGGTGCTCCACCCACTAAGCCGACCGACCCTCCAATCCCCCCCGTTACAGGACAATTCTCAAAGGCAGTAAAATCTGGGAAAGAATGAAGCAGGGAAGGAATAAATCAGTGAATACAAATTTGACTCAGGAGAAGTAAGGAAAGCAGAAACCAAACATACAGGGAGTATTTAAAAAAGAGAACCATTCTGTGAAAGGGAAAGGGCAGGAGGGCAGCCAAGAATGTAGAGCATTAATATCTTTCAGAAGCAATTTTCTGTGAAGCTTGAAGGATTGTACATGCAGTTGGGAAAAGTAAGCTTTTGTCTCAAATGTGAAATGGGGCCCAGTGAAGTTCTGAGTTCACTGTATGGGGCTTAGGTTTTTTCTTTCATGCAGGTATTAACTGAAACATTCAATTTGTAAAGTCCATCAGTGAGTCCCAGCAGAACTGCTCCTGTAGCACTAGTCAGCACCACCACTGATCTCCAAAAGTGGTGGTTGTGATGGTAGAGTAGACGACCTGGGAATAAACAGGAAGGAAATGAGCTGGATGTGGAGGAATAACAGGGGCTCCAATACTAAAGGGAGAATGGGGTCCAAGAAGGATCCAGGCATCTAAGCAAGACCTTGTCTAAATGAATCTGAAACTGAAAAAGGTGTTCTTGCTCATAGTTCTTACTTGTAACATTAGGCTCTAGTTTTAGTCTTCTCCCAATAGGTTTGCTCTTCATGTTATAATCTTCTGATCAGGAGGCTCATATTTATGGGTGAGGCAGAATTGTCCAGAGGTTAGACAATGGGACTGGCAGTCATGAATTTTCTTGATTCTGCTCCTGACTTGCTGTATGAGCTTAGGCAAACCACTTATATTTAAATTGTCCTACCCTGTCCCTGACAAATTCTGAGAGAAAAACATGCCTTTATTTTCTTTGTGCTTGTGAGCCTTAATTTTGTTCAGCTTTTAGTTAGCATGGTGATGAGCAACTGATAAAAACAAAGATCTCTGAGCTGCAATTTCCCATCTGTATAATGGGTATAGCAACCACCAGCTTTGTAGTGTCCTCAGATCACTAGAATAAGGGTGAAAAGTAGGGTTGTCAAGCAATTAAAAGAATTAATCACGCAATTAAAAAAATTCACGATTAATCGCGCTGTTAAAGAATAACAGAATACCATTTATTTAAGTATTTTTGGTTGTTTCCTACATTTTCAAATATATTGATTTCAATTACCACACAGAATACAAAGTGTACAGTGCTCATTTTATGTTTATTTTTATTACAAATATTTGCACTATAAAATGATAAAAGAAATGGTATTTTTCAATTCCACCATAACAAGTATTGTAGCGCTACCTCTTTATCATGAAAGTTGAACTTACAAATGTAGAATTACGAACAAAAATAACTGTATTCAAAAACAAAACAATATAAAACTGTAGAACCTACAAGTCCACTCAGTCCTACTTCTTGTTCAGCCAATCGCTCACACAAACAAGTGTGTTCACGTTTGTGGGAGATAATGCTGCCCACTTCTTGTTTACAATGTTACCTGAAAGTCAGAACAGGCATTTGCACGGCATTGTTGTAGTCGATGTCACAAGATATTCACGTGCCCGATACGCTAAAGATTCATATGTCCCTTCATGCTTCAATCACCATTCCAGAGGACATGTCTCCATGACAATGACGAGTTCTCCTCGATAATGATCCAAATCAATATGGACCAACGCATGTTTGTTTTCATCATCTGAGTCAGATGCCATCAGCAGATGGTTGATTTTCTTTTTTTGGTGCTCTGGATTCTGTAGCTTGCACGTCAGAGTGTTGTCTTGCTCTTTTAAGACTTCTGAAAGCATTTTCCAAACTTCATCCCTCTCAGATTTTGGAAGGCACTTCAGATTCTTAAACCTTGGGTCAAGTGCTGTAGCTATCTTTGGAAAACTCACATTGGTATCTTAACATACATAAAAACATAACAATGGCCCTACTGGGTCAGACCAAAGGTCCATGTAGCCCAGTTTGCCATCAGTCTTCCAACAGTAGCCAGGTGCCCCAGAGGGAATGAACTGAACAGGTAATCATCAAGTGATCCATCCCCTGTCGTTCATTCCCAGATTCTTTACGTTTTGTCAAATCTATAGTGAAAGTCTTCTTAAAACAAACAACATGTGCTGGGTCATCATCTGAGATTGCTATAACATGAAATATATGGTAGAATGTGAGTAAAACTGAGCAGGAGACAGACAATTCTCCTCCAAAGGAGTTCAGTCACAAATTTCATTAACACATTTTTTTTAATGAGCGTCATCAGCATGGAAGCATGTCCTCTGGAATGGTGGCTGAAGCATGAAGGGGCATGCAAATGTTTAGAATATCTGGCATGTAAATACCTTGTAATGCCGGCTACGAATGTGCCATGTGAACGCCTGTTCTCACTTTCAGGTGACATTGTAAATAAGAAGTGGGCAGCATTATCTTCCATAAATGTAAAGAAACTTGTTTGTCTTTGCGATTGGCTGAACAAGAAGTAGGACTGAGTGGCTTTGTAAGCTCTAAATTTTTACATTGTTCTGTTTTTGAGTGCAGTTATGTAACAAAAAATCTACATTTGTAAGTTGGACTTTCAAGATAAAGAGAATGCACTACAGTACTTGTATGAGGTGAATTGAAAAATACTATTTCTTTTATAATTTGTACAGTGCAAATATATGTAATTACAGTAAAATATAAAGTGAGCCCTGTACACTTTGTATTATATGTTATAATTGAAATCAATATATTTGAAAATATAGAAAAATATCCAAAATATTTAATAAATTTCAATTTGTATTCTGTTGTTTAACAGTGCGATAAAAACTGCAAATAATCATGATTATTTTTTTTAATCACAATACATATTTTTAGTTAATCATGTGAGTTAACTCTGATTAATCGACAGCCCTAGTGAAAAGCATTATTTTGTATACTGTATAGCCTTTGAACAAAAGCATCCCATTTCCTCCCACAAAGTCCTGCAGTGCAGTAGTATCCTTCAGTCAGAAGGGCAGAATTAGACTCTCTGAAACCCTCTAAATATACTCCTTAATCCATATCGGTACTAACAAAATCACTTCATCTTCCACATCCTTCTTGAGCCAAGAATATCACCTGCACCACATCCCGAAATATCCTGCAGACATGAGGAATGAAATTAAGGTCCCGATTCTACAATTTTGGACATATTTAAGCATGTGAGTAATTTTACTCTCCTGAAAATCCCCACTGAATTCAAATGGAACTACACACATGAGTAAATTTATGCAACTGCTTACATGTTTTCAGGATCACAACTTAAATGTCTTATCACTCACATGGTAGCATATGACATTACTATACATTCACAATTAACAAATTGAAAAATATTAAAAAACAATCAAAAAGTTTTAGATAGTATGTGGTTTAGATATAGTGTATGGTTTTGTTCATTTATCAGAGTTTTACTTCAAATCCATTTGTCAATGAAATGCAACTTTCCATTTCTATTATCAAGATTAATGTCCCAACAATACACAAAGGCATAAACTGGACTGTACGAGGGAAATAAAAAAAAAAAACTCTGATATACTTCCTTTGATTACTGTTTTATTTATACTGCCAAGAACATTTTATTTTTCTGCTTCATAATTCAACACTTGCTCCATAAAAAATAAATTTTTAAAGCCAACAGCCTCTTCTATTTAACCACAGCATAGTATACTGTACTACAGAGTGACCTTTAGCTCTCACTTTTTAAAATTTAAAAATGTTAATAATCAAAATACCTTATTACCCCTGAATGGAAAAGAAGCTTAAGAATAAAAATTGTATTTGATTGTTAGAGATTCAGAGAACTGCAGTATAAAATGTTGACTTATTTTCTTCAGAAAGATAATCTCCTTATCAGTATTCATTTCAACCTAAAAAAGGTTTAGTAGCAGGGTGGGAATTTACATTGGCCTCATATTTTTAAAAATGTAATAACAGGGAAATACTAAAACTACCAGCAGAGGTTTGTTAGTTATCTTCATGTGCAAAAATGTTTAGCATTAGATCACAATGGATATAATTATCATTATAAGTTCTATACAAATGCACACAGAGCAAAGCTTCTATACAAAGGATTAAGTTACCTTATGCACTGGAACTGAAGTTTAGTTCATTTTATACAAATTACTGACTGTGTTTCTCAGAAGAGAAGGATTTAACTATTTTTTAAACCTAAAAAGCTTTTTAAAAATTGCATACACCCCTCACCCTCTCGCCCCAACACATATCCTTTACATGTCTGAAACTCAAGCTTGCCTTAAGGAGCTCAAATGTCAGCACTATACTCCAAATTTGGGTTAAGGAATTGTGAAAAAACTCGAGTTATAACTATAATTATCCATCACTAACAGCAAAAATGTATACTTACCACAGTAACAATGTGCTTGTAGACACACACAAATGCACGTCAATGAATGAAGCACCCAATGCTTGCAGGCTTTCAGTAGAAGTATTCAAAAAGTCAGCATCTGCCCAAGTTACCAAAGATCTATTAAAGTATTGGTAATATTGTAGTAATCACAGATACCACTGCTTGCCAATAACTGTTCGAAAATGTTTCCTTTTTAATGGTGACCACTGTTGTTCAGCTGACCCACCATCACTTACTGTCACTGATTGCTTGGGATACCCCTTAACTTCATCTCAGCCCACTATTAACATAGTATCAATATTTGCATCTTCAAGCCTGAAATTTGAATTCATAAATATTGCTCAAAGCACAGGCACTAATGGAGATAACAAACTGCATCATATTATCACTTATACCAGACAAGGATTGCTCAAGGCTCAAAATATTGGGGAGGGGGACACCAGGCTTCACAGACATTCAGCCATTCTTATGAATGCTTTTTCTGACAAACTCAGTGTGAAGAGAGACAGGAAAGAAGGACATATTAAAAAAAAAGTGGTGATGAGAGTTACATTTGAATGGATGTCCAAAGGTTTGGTTACTTACGTGAATTTCTTTGTAAGATTACCATACAGAATATACTGTAGTGTGAATACTGTTGGCCAAACATTGACATTCTGAAAACAGTCAGATACAGCCTAAGTTGCTAGTGTAACTCCACTGACATCACTGCATGGTGTAAATCTGATGTAAATTAAATAGGAAATCAGCCACCTACACCTTTGCTATTTCCACCTCTGTATAAAACAAGAAAGCTCATTAGGCTCTAGACACTATTTAACAAAAGAAAGCTTCTGAGCATTTTGGAGTCACAAAAAAAGTTTCAGGTTTGTTTGAAGGTTTGAGGGACATTCTTACTTAATACAAACCAGTTTGCTCATATCTTCCAAAATATTTTCAAAAGCAGCTCAACAATGGATATCTGTCTCTCATATATTGACTATTTTGCTAGTGTCAGCTCTTCAACAGCTGTTGAAAGGTACTTTTAAGAAGTGCTTTTCCAATCCTTTCATTTTGATAAAGCTTGCTAATGGCTCATGAGTTTAGCAAATTGGGAAAAATCAATCGACCAGCAGAAAAGAAGCCTCTTCACTATGGGAGATTTATACAAGTTATTGCAATAGAATCCCCAAAAAGGCGCGCTCTCTCTCTCTCTCTGTCCCCATTATAAGCTCTGTATAAGTTACATGAAACTATTTTAGAAATCACGTTTAAAAAATGTTATTCATACTTTTTTTTTAATTCCTTTGACTGTAAAGCCAAGTGCCTTAGGTCCTGATACAGCAAAGCACTTATGCATGTGAACTTGTCCCATTGGCATCAGTGGGATTACTCACTTGCTTAAAATTAACCACATGCTTAACTGCATTGAAGCCCTAGAAACCATAAGTACAAATTTATAAGGCTCAGAAAGAGAAGAAAATTATAACCAATGAATTTTAGAAAGCTCTAAAAGTTCCATAAAATATCTGTACAGTGACTTTTCTATCAGTTATAATGTTGTGATTTTAACACTGAATATCTGAATACTGATCAAGGCTAAAAGCAGTAATAGCATTACACCATTGGGGTTTATGAAACTTTCATCTCTAGCCCTGATGGTCATCATCAATCTCTGGTCTTGAACTGAACATCGCTTTCATTTGAAGAATAAAATTTTAGGAGGAATGTTACATTTGGGGGAAAGAAGGCTACATCTGTTTGGTTTTTGTTTGTTTGGTTGGTTGGTTAGTTGGTTGTTTTGATTATGGAAGATGTCTGAAGCTGCCCAAAGATTTGGAATGCTACTAACTCCCAGCTGAAATTAATTAGTGGGCTGAGGGCAAATGAAGAAGTCAAAGGAAAATGAAAACCGTAGTTTATCACATGGCTTTGTGATTCATAACATGGATAACCTTACTGCACATTTTGCATCCGCAAGTACGTATGCATGCACACACACACATATATGTCTATACTGTATGTACAGAACATCAAGTTGGGCCAATAATAAATGCATTAACTTAATTCAGAAATAGTTCAGTTGTAGTC
Source organism: Trachemys scripta elegans (assembly GCF_013100865.1). Classification (NCBI taxonomy): domain Eukaryota; kingdom Metazoa; phylum Chordata; order Testudines; family Emydidae; genus Trachemys; species Trachemys scripta. Next base: position 28,311,639 of record NC_048307.1, read on the forward strand.
TGCATCTATCATCATGATAGGAAATTTACAACAGATGCCTATTGCATGTGCTTTTTACACTGCTCTGCTACCAGCCCTACACCGTGGTAACATGGTGGTTAGAGGGTGCAGCACTTCCTACTGCTACTTCGGTTGCAGTGGAGAAATGCACAAACTAGCCTCCTGAGTAAATACCCAGGGGTATTGAATGGGTTTCTTCAGCCTGCTGCTGTACCACTGCTACTGGTACTTGTGATAGCTGACATAAACCTATCTTGCTGCATCACACCTCCAATTGCAGTGTAGACACGCCCCAAGAATCTTGTTGACACTAATGTTCTATGGAGAGACATTTGGACAAGGTCTGGGTCACCGAAGTATGACTGTGATCATGAAAGAGAATACCTTCAGACCCACCTAAAATCAGCGGCCTCTATCAGGGGGGTTATTATTGTTTTAATTACAGGAAACATATACAACCACCAACTGCTAGTTTAAGTATTTTGCTCAATAAAATCCAATGTTTCTGAGGCTTTTGATAACTACCCCTGTGCTGGAGTCAATACCGAAGCAGTAAAGGAGGCAAACAGCAGAGTATGGAGCGTCTCTCCAATACTGTGATGCCGGCAATGAGAGTTTCTCTCAGAGTCCCACCAAACCTTTAGTTTAGGGTGACCATACATCCCATTTTGGCCAGGACAGTCCCCTGTCCTGGCCGCCCCGAATTTTGGCAGAAGTGGACATTTGTCCCATTTGCTCTTCCCAACTTGATTAGTTGGCATGAACAAACAGGACAAATGCCCAATTTTGTCAGAAAAGTGGGGTGCAGAGGAATGTGCGAGGGAAGGGGGCAAGCAACAATGGAATCCCCATGCAGGGGAGGGAGGCAGGGCTCAAGTGAGTAGCGATGCCAGACCCAGACATTGGAAAATATGGTCACCCTATCTAGTATGTGTGTCACTGCTTGCCTAAGCCCTGCCTGATCCTCTCCCCCCCACCCAGTGCAGGGAGGGGGGCTCAGGCCAGCCCAACACGGTGTCCCGTTTTCCCTTTGGGAAATATGGTCACCCTACTTAGGTACTTCCTAAATACTTATTTCAAAGCAGCTAATCTCTCTGGTAAAATTAGAGCTAGATTTTATGTAGTAAAATCAAAGAAGCACTCTTCTTGATCCATCCATAACAAAGAGTTTCATTTTAATAGGGACTACAGAAACTAGAATGCTTTAATCATAAGCATATCGTGGCTGGGCTACATAACAGCTTTCTTTATAGTCACACACAGAACACATGCAAGAGTCTTACAAATTCCTGATTTGACAACATACTAAAGGCAAGCATTCCCTGCTCTTCATTAAGGGCCTGATCCTGCAAGGTGCTACAGACTGCTCATTGCCTCACAGGATTGGAATCAGTTATTCCTTGATTCGGCCATTTCTCTAAAGTGTCTTTATACAAAGCTAGCTGGTATCCATATATAAACCTCACACTGACCATGCCATTCATTACAGCACTTATATGAAAACATTAAGAGGCAGTGTGGTGACAAATCTTCATACTTAGAATTAGGCATTATGGATGAAACAAAAAAGAAAAGCAATTTTCCATTGTACAAATTTTCAATGCTCTACATGCAAGAAATGGAGGACGTTAAGCTGGCGTCAGTGATGCCTTGTTTGTAAACTGCTACCTTAAGCCTGTATTTTTTCTTTTTCATGCAAGTTACCAGGGACTCAACTCACTGATATGTGCCTGAACTTTCAACTTGACTTTAATAAAGATTTTCATGTAAAATGGTAATGTTTCTACTGAGGGTGCCATTAAAATCTTTACAATTACTCTTTGCCAGTATTGTTTATTACCACCATATTCTCTGTCTACATTACACAACAAAGCCAAAGCACTGGCAATTAGTGAAAACATAAAACTCTGAAGATTTTACGTGGCAACAGTGCACTATATTTTTTTAACTAAAAGTATACACCTCAGTGACCTCCTATATTGCACTGCAACTATAGATACATAAATCGAGTCTATAAAACCACATTCTGACTTTTTTCTAAACTGGCAGCACTGGATGGGGGATGAGGCAAGAATTGTTTTTGAACCAAAACATTTTTATTGTTTGTAATTATAAACAAGACATATTTCTAACAGAATTGTATATGCTCTAAATTGGAGAACTGATAAAATATATAATGAATGACCAGAGATTAGCTGTTGGCAAACCGCAAAAGAAGAAAGGATTAGATCCTCACCGCGTAAAAATCAGATTTGGTTCCAATGAGGACCTACCTGTTGTTATACTTGGAGTTGTGTTTAAGGCAAGAAAATCTTAAGAGAGCACAGATAATATTGGCATTTGTTTCAGATAACAGGAAGACTTCAGTACTTTGCCCGCAGGGATGCAGAGTTACTCTGTTGAATGATTCTGGTGTCATGTGCTTGAATATTGTGTGAAGATGCAGGGTTAATATTTCTCAGTCACTATGATAGGTGCTTTTTGTTAACCCCAACCAGGATATAAGGGAGATTAGAAGCTCTCTTTGAGGCAGAAGGAAACTAGGGGCTGGGGCAAATGAGGTCTTGCTGGGAAACTTTAGGAACAGCCAAAATTGGGGAGAAAGATTTGGTTATTTCACTTATCAATATACTCAAATCCCAATCACAGCATGTGGAGGAGAGGAATATGGATTAAATACACTATATGGATGCATATGTTGTTTAGAACATTGTGAGAACTCCATTGTATCAAGCTAATTATATATATTTTTAATGAAACAGAGGAGCCCCACAACAAAAAAGTAGGGAGAGGAAGGCTGTTCTAATGCATACATGAGGAAACAACATTCTTTTTTGTGATTCTAGTCCGCATCACTGAAACTCAACATGAAATTTGAAACAACAAATTGCATATTCTCATTTTCTATTAAAAGAATTATCGTAAAACACAAAAGCTAATGCCAAACTTTCCACAAGCCTATAGCCATAAAACGGCTCATAAATAACATTTGTCCAGAACTGCGTCAGTTAATAGGAAAAAAATCATGGCCTAAATGGGCAGTTCAAGTGCAAAAATGTAGCCCTAACTATGCCCATCCCCAAAATGTACACATTTTCATTGCTTTCAGAGGTTTCCTATGAACTCCTGAACTACCAGGTCCACTCATTTTTTTCTCCACCTGTAACGCTCCCTCAGCATATAAAGAACTAGACAAACTGTGGGTAATAGCACCTTCACTATCACTCTCAGCATCAGTAGCTTCACACCAGTAATCTGACACTTGTGAAATAAGACCTCTTATCAATAAAGAGGGAGCTCAAAGGCTTTTAGGGTTGGAACAGGAATCTGCTGGTTGATGCAAATCTCTCACCGGTTCATTTGAACCTGACACTTAATATTCAAACAATATTCAGACTGAAACTGCAGGCCATATACTCCAAGGTTAAAGCTAAGTAATAACACAGATCAACAATGTGACAAGCCCAGCACACAAACCTCCAATGCAGGGCTCATTTTAAACTCTTTTCAACTACAAAGGGAATCTGGATTCCATTCCTCCCCTCCAGCAATACTGGTCTATCTATAGGGGGAAATATTAGCAATCAGAAAATAAATAGCACAAGATTACTTTGCTAATTGGGATATTAGATACATAGAAAATATGTGCACCTTATTGTCAGCAGGCAAATGCTCAGCTGGCATAATGCCATTGGTTGCAAATGTAAGCAATGGAGAGTTATGCCAGCAGAGAATGTGGCCCATTTTTTTTAAAAAGTCAGTTTATGGTATATATCGGGGTTGGCAACATTTCCGAAGTGGTGTGCCAAGTCTTCATTTATTCACTCTAATTTAAGGTTTCGCGTGCCAGTAATACATTTTAATGTTTTTAGAATGTCTTTTTCTATAAGTCTATAATATATAACTAAACTATTGCTGTATGTAAAGTAAATAAGGTTTTTTAAAATGTATAAGAAGCTTCCTTTAAAATTAAATTAAAATGCAGAGCCCCCCGGACCGGTGCCAGGACCCGGGCTGTGTGAATGCCACCAAAAATCAGCTCGCGTGTCGCCTTTGGCATGCATGTCATAGGTTGCCTACCTGGTATATATCTACCACATCAGCCATCAAAACCAAGTCTAACAAGAAGGCATAAAAATTTGACACATAATATAAGAACATAAGAACTGCTGTACTGGATCAGATCAATGGTCCAGCTAAACCAGTACTCTGTCACCAACAATGCCAAATACCATTATCCTTTGATAGTTCCAGATTATATATTTTTTCTTTCCATCACAAAGTTCTAGCTTCCGGTTCCCCTATGATCTTTGTCCGTTTTGCATTTGCTTCATCTTCTTCTTGCCACATTAACCTTCCGTTTTACCCAGCATAGTTTGGCTCACATGTGAAAGCTCATCTGGAAATTGAGGCATTTACACAGCATCTTGCAGCTCCTGATCAATTAACTCGCATCACCACTGTTTACTGTCAGCATTCTACTTCTGATGTTCTCACTCCTCCCTCCATTACAAGATGTTCAGTATCTTATGTCTTAAGCAAGTCCATGCTCCCCAGAACCATTGGTTAATTACACTAAAGTCTGGAAGCCAAAGCACAGCAGAGCACCTTTCCGTCATATAAATTACTTTTAAAAGGTTGCTTATTTCTAGAGCTTTTAGTTCTCAAGAGTGTGTTAAAACAACAATAATTTTGGCAATAAAGATTATTCAGGTACTCTAGTTGGAAATCATTGGGGAGAGCAATTCTGGAAAGCATTCATTTTTACAATTGTTTTAACAATTTGAGCTCTGCTACAGTTTTTGTCTGTTATATCCTGAATAACTAATGAAAGATATTGCCCCGTTTGGCAATGAAGATAATCTTATTCTAAGGCTCACTTTTCTAAAGCAATTTGTGAACAATATAATTTTATATTACAGGTATAAGGAAGTTTGGGAAAGAAAACAAGGGGCAACACTTCCAATTAAAAATATAGCCTTGAAGAGTTTTCCCCTATACACATGTACTCAAGTCTCTTATCTTTCCCAACTGGGGCGGGGCAAAGGCAGCTGGGCAGAAAGCCAATAGGTGTCAGAAAATGGGATGTTAGAATGGAAGCACTCAGCTGTTCCCACCACTATAACACTATCAATCTGCCTGCTGCCATTGCTGTGAGAATCACCAAGTTTTTCACAAGTTATAATGATTTCCCTTACTGTGATGTGGATGTTATGTTGGCCCAACTCTGCCGCCACTGAAAAGTATTGGAGTTCTATCACTGACTTCAACCGGAAAAGACTTATACTAACATTGAGTTTTTCTGAAAATCCCACTTTATAATCCTCATTTTACATAATGGGAAACTAATGCTATATCTTCAATGGGAAAAAAACGGTTTGTGGGTTATTTTTTACATCGAGACAGCCAACGGGAGAGACATAGCTAGTTGACATAAACCCCATATGGCGGTAAAGGGTTAATTTTAATTAGCTACATCAAGGTAAAAACTATCTGTGCCATCCCTTCACTAAACTTTTTCATCAAGATAGGTACATCAAGTTACATATCTGAATGTAAAAACACACCTTTTTTTGCAGTGAAGACATAAGGCAGATAGCACATAAACAACCAGCAACCTTAAAGGGGGGTTGGGAGTAGAACTAGAAATTGAAGTGGATTTAAAAGACGACATCCCCTAAAGAAGCTTGCAAACAGGGCTGGAGCTCTGATAAACTATAATTTATCAGAATTTGCAAAGGAGAACCTCAAATCTCTCAGGATTTTTAGACACAAAACATGCTGTATAAAATAATTTTATGAGATGATAGTAAGGGTTGTTTAAATCTGGGGAACTTTGTTTTTATGGTACCTTTTTATCTGGGCTTTGCTGGTGAGTTTCCACACATGTATGCACACCACTACACTTTCAAATCCTAAAAAATAAAAAGGCTGGGACAGATGATAAAATCAAAAGACAAAAAAAATAAAAAAGGAAAGACAATATACTGAAGCTGAGAGGGGGTTCACAAACTCCTCAGCTCTCTCAATCTTCTGGACTTTTATACAGCAGGTGCTGGGACTGCATTCAGGGAGCCAAACAAGCTACTGGGACAGTGCTCTCACTAATGGACTTCTTTGGGGTGCAGGGTGAGGACATCATGACTTCCACGTCTGAAGGCAAAGGTCTTGGAGATTCTGGAATGTTAGTCTTCCATCAGATGCTTGCTGACATGAAAGGCAAGGCCTCTCAGCCTTACCATTGATTCTTTCAGTTTGGGAACTTAACTTACTGAGCCTTGTAGTGCCGCAATGTCTTTGGAGATATCAGGTATAAGTCCTACCTTGGAGCCATACAGCTTGGCCCAATTAGATTTGAATTAGGCCATTCTTAGAGAGCGTCATTTGGAAAAGTCCTACTTAAATAACCAATTTAAAAACATATTCAATGTTTTGCATTCCTTCAGGGGCGTGCACGGGGGGAGAGGGGGCAAGCAGGAGCATGACCCTCCCATTCAGTGGGGGCACAGAAATCTTCTGGAACCAGGAGAGTGAGCTCCTCCAAACCTGAGCTGGGGCAGGAGATGACAGCTCCTTCGGTTGCTGGGGAGAGCGAGTTCCACTGGTTGCGGGGGTGGTGAGGAGAGCCAGCTCCATCAGTCCTAGGGCAGTGGAGAACCAGCTCCTCCCACTGCCAGGAGAGAGCGAGCTCCTGTGGCCATGCGGGGAAGGTGGCAGGGGAGGGGGGAGAGCTAGCTCCTCCGGCTGTGGGGGGTGCAGAACGTCCCCCTCCAAAAGAGGCCACATTTTTATTCCTGTGTATGCCCTTGCATTCCACATACTGAATCTGTGACCCTGCCACCCCTCTTTGCCACCCCAAGATGGAAATATAGGACCATTTTTGAGGAAGCTGGCATGGTCTAATCTGGTTGAAAGGTCTTAAAATGACATTGTGTCACCTGTTTATGGAAAGATAAAGATGTTTGGCTGGATAAACAATTAGTCTGATTCAGCGTGGCAATTCCCATGTTTATCTGCTAACATGTTTTGTAAACCTAATAGAATAATCAGAGAATCTTACAAGAAGATTAAAAACATATGACTTTTCCATTTTAGAAAAGTAAAATCTATAGAATGATCAGAGAATCTTACAAGAAGGTTAAAAACATATGACTTTTCCATTTTTGAAAAGCAAAATCTATACCATAAAACCACAATATAGGTAAAAACAATTTTTCAAACTTCTTATACAATGGTTTGTAGTTCAGAAAATGTACTTATAAAGGCATGATTCAAGCAATCTTAGCTCAGGTGCAATAAGAAATTTTTTAAAATTCTAAAACCAAGCAGGAGATTTCATAAAGCATGTCTGTGTTGTTTACATATCAAAGCATTTCCTGGGTGTCACTTAGCCCCACCTGCAGTAATTCAGATACCTTTGAATAATTCAAAATGTTATGCTGTTAACTTATTTCAACAATTCCCTGGAAGAGAGGCAGTAAATGAACATTTATTATAAGCCACAAGATGAACCCGTATAATTAATATTTTGATGCACTTCACCTGCCCTACTGTTTGCTCTTACAATATTAGCTTGGTATGAAATAAATAACACTTTTCAGACAACTTGTTATCCCACTTTTCAATAAGATACTTCAATTTATATAATTACTTTGCTTGATTTATTGTTGCATTTCAACTCAAGTTACATATTCTGTTAATGTGCTATCAATGTAATTAGTTGTTTCTTGGTAGAAATCACTGTTTTTAATCAAGCTAGCAGTTTTATTACAGAGAGAACATATTGCTTGTACTTCCATAGAATCAAAATATTCTTTAACTGCATGATGGGAAAGCACTTCAAACTAGCATGTTTTGCCAGGAATATGGAAGTCAAACAGAGGGAGATGAGCTATTATTCAAGGATAAGAATAAGGAACTCAGCTAACAAGTGCCAGATATTCATAAGGGGATATCAAACCATATGAAACTAAGGGTAGGCTACACTGGCAAGTTTCTGCACCACAAGTTATACCACTTTTATTAAAACGCTGGAATTAAACCGCCGTTGCGTATCCACACATGTGACACTGGAACGCATCCACATTAGCAGCTCTTGCAACAGCAAAGACAGCAGTGCATCGTGGTAGCTATCCTACTGTGCAACTGGCTGCAGGGTCATTTGGGAAAGGTTTGCAATGCCTCATGGGGCAGACAGCGTCACATAATGCAAGTTTCCCAGTCCGATTGTTCCATGGGCATCCTAGTACATTGCCAGCTGCTTTTCAACTGAAGTGTGGGAGGGGGCAGAGGTGTGACAGGGAGTGTGTGTGTGTATGGAGGGGAAGAGAGAGACAATGTGTTTTGGGGAATAGAGTGTGTGTCAGCATGCTGTATTGTAAGTTCAGACAGCGGCAGGAAGCAACCAGTCCTGAGGTGGGGGGGAGGGGGAAACCCCGACATCAGCCCCCGTCTCCCTCCCTGGGCTCTCTGCACAGAAATATCTCTCCCTCTCTCTCACACACACACACCCCTGCCTCTGTGTTCAACAGCATGAGCGTTGCACATTAATAGTTTGCTTTATGTCCTGGAGCAGAACTGCACAACCCACAACTGCTGTCAGAAATGGTGCTTTGAAAGGGGAGGGCTGCATGTCTCCAGGGCAGCTGAGTTCAAAACAATGAGCAGAGTGGTCACTTGAGGCATTATGGGAGAGCTCTGGAGGCCGATTACAGCGCAGAAAGCAATAAAGCGTCTATACTGGCAATAGAGCGCTGGAGCCTCTGTGCAAATAGCCTTACAACTCTCATCAAGGTGGATTTTTTGCAGCGCTGCAACTGAGGAGTTTCTGCACACAAAGTGGCTTGGCAGTGTGTACACGAGTGCAAAAAGCTGCTTTACTGCGCAGAAACTTGCCAGTATAGAAAAGCCCTAATAAACAAATCCTTCAACTGCCTGAAGACTACTCCACTTGCATGGGGCCCCACTGACCTCTGTGGGGCTCTGCATGAGTCCATCTACAACTTTGCAATGGTAGGATCGGGTCCTATTTTTGCAAAAATATTTAAGAAAAGTTGGTCAGCTGTTTTGCCCAGTTACAACCGTTACTGCAGAGTACACAAAAAAGATACCTTACCTCAGTTTAGCTGAAACCCATCATAGGGGTAAAATAAAAAGGGATTAGGAGACCTTGCTCCATTTCTGAAATATATCTCATTCCTACAGATTAAAGGATAACAGTGATGTCATCTAACAGAGTTTTCCTTGTCTAGCAAATTGATATAATACTTGAGAGAGAGAAAAATTCAGCTCAATGTCTTGTCTATAGCACTTCTTCAAAACTCTGCTTTTCATTCATGAAGGATATTAATTTTCATCATTAGTGTGGTGTTTGTTTCTCAAATGTTGGCAGCCTACCGATAAGCATGATCAGTGTTCATTTTTGGTACAGGTGTGAAATAATTGAAAATTGATTTTTGAACTATTTCGAGACCCATGATGATGTACAAGCAAGGCATTAAACAAAACGGGTCCTGTTAAACTTGTTCCCACTGGAAACACTTTAGGAAAAGGAGAATTGTTTTCATCAGGTGAAAAGAGACAAAATGCTCAAGAAATATTTTCAAACTTCTAAACTGACATTTGTTAAAAATACAGAGTATAAAGATAAATTTGTTTATTTATGTATTCATTATGCTAAGCTTTAACATTAAACATTGCTGGACATTTCAAAAGAACAGTGGGTAATTTAAATGACACTTCTGCTAATGATTACTGTGCCAAAATCAAACATGGTTCATGGTGGAATCACTTCTGCTGTGTTCTGAGCCCTCTTTGAAAATCAGTTTGTTCTGATTTTATAAGCCCTCCCCATTGGGCGCTAGGGAGCCAGTAGGTTTATGCTTCCCCCTTCTCTCCAACAATAGGAGTCAACCACATAACCCTCCTCTTCCAGCTCTCAAGGAATGGAGGTAGGGTGACCAGACATCCCAGTATTATCGGGACTGTCCCAATATTAGGGCTTCATCTTATATACACAATTATACATCCCCCAAAAAAGTGTCCCAATTTTTTCAAACTTGATATCTATCCCCCTAAGGGTAGTGGAGTTGCATTCCTTAAAAAGGGCCAGCTGGTCCAGATAAAGACACCTTCTGAGGCTGCGGGTTATGGGAGGCATTAGCGTCAATGGGGTTCACCTGTGTTGTATTGCCACTAGAAATACATAACCCTCTTGCAAGGTAAGATACCTTTTAATTAATTTCAGTATGAAAAAAAAAATCAGTGTTTTGATTGAAAATACAGTGGTTTTGTCTTAAATCAAAAATTCAAACATTTAAAAGAGATGATGTTCATTTTTTTAAATGAATTAGTGTGTCTGAAAACTGAAATTTTACATTTCTGATATTTTCCAAGTGAATATGACTTTCATACAGAAACAATAGTTTCTTTAAAAATTTGAAGTTCTGTATTTTGAAGTGGGCTCATACAAAAATATGTTTGGACATTGAATATGTTTTCACACCTCTCATTGTCATCGTACAGAAGATAAAGTTTAACTGTATTACTATCCTTGATTTTTTTGCATGAACAAAAATGATGTAAAGTCCAAAAAGTAAGATAAATAAGGAGCTTTTAAGAATTTAACTACCATGACAACATTTCAGCTGTAAATGTTTTAGAAAGAACAGACTCACTAAGAGAACTGTACAACAGACCTTTTTTCTGGAAAGCAACTCTTTAGGCTACACAGACAATCCTATGAACGCTCACTGCAGTCATTTGTTAACAAAATAAGAATAGTAATTCTGTTAAAATATTTTAAATATATAAATATTTCACTCCTTAATTATGTGATGAATTATTAATTATGAATAGTTTAAAATTTCAGAGATACATTATAACCAGGCTCGGATGAATTTGATTTTCTTATAATTTTGCTGGATAAAAATTATGCTTATTTTAAGCATTCCCCCATTTTTATCAATTTAAATTTTCACATTTGCAGGAAATTATGGGACAATGTAGGGATCAGACAATCATTCAATGACAATAGACTCTGAGATGAAAAGAGTTAAATCTATATAACCATTAAAACACAAATTGTCAACAACATGCCAAAATATCAAAGTAAATATGCTTAAATCAAACTCTAAAAAGTTCTCTAGCAAGGTTTTTTCGTACTCTGCCTATCTGTAAATTTCAATGTTTACTGATGTAAATATTTTTGGCCAGTTTCGTGTGCCTGGTGAAATTGACATTTACAGATATTTACCAATAAAAATGTAATCTTTCCAAGCCTAATTATCAGTAAGCGAATGAAGTATATGTTGGGATACCATGAAAAGCAACTATACATCAAGGCCCTAAAACTGAGGCACTCCTCAAAATGCATTCACAAGAAAAATTCTAATTATGGTTTTTTTGTCATGAGTCACAAATAAAACTGGACTTTGAATTAAAAAAAAATAAAGATGATAAGTAAGGTTGACATTAAAGAATCCTAATGTGCTCTCCAAACTCCCCTTTCTATTAGATAAAGGGTAGCACAGAATAACAATCACTGATGTGTAATGTTGAAATAGAACATGAAGAATTGTTAATGGCAAGTTTAAGAGCTTTGATAGTCATATGTTTAATTATATGTAATTTTGTACAGTGAATGAGTACAGATGAGGTAACAGGCTAAGTCGTTGCTGGCATAAGTGTGATTTTGCCAATTCTTCATTTACATAGTATCAGAGGGTTAGCCGTATTATTCTGGATCTGCAAAAAGCAACAAAGAATCCTGTGGCACCTTATAGACTAACAGACGTATTGGAGCATAAGCTTTCGTGGGTGGTGAAGTGGGTATTCACCCACGAAAGCTTATGCTCCAATATGTCTGTTAGTCTATAAGGTGCCACAGGACTCTTTGTTGCTTCTTTTACATAGAATTGCTAACCTGCTTAAAACATTATTGCTGACAGAACAAAGGTGACAGGTTATGTTGGAAGTTGTAAATAAAAACTATGCAAACATGTAATGATAAATTTAAAAAAACCACCCTTTTTCTGAGACAACTCAGGGCAGGGTGATGCATAAACAACATGACCCAGGAACTGCAAACCCAGCAGGAAAAATATGTAAATTAACTGAAGCTTAATGTACGGATTATCTAAAATCCAAAGGGTTGATGTGCTAAAAAAAAGGATAAAGATTAAGTAATATACAATGCAGAAATGTACAAAAGACCTAAATGAACATAAGCCCAAACTGGAGAAACATTGTACCAGAAACTGAAGAATGGGACTGAAGGACCAGACCAAGGGATCGGAGAAAGTGACAACTATCATGGAAGGTGGAAGAACTTCCTGGTGCCCCAGAATATAGTAACTTGGGCCCATTTACCAATTCTTTCTTGTCTATTATTTTTTTTGTCTGGCATACATGTATGTCTAGACATCGTAAGTGACAATAATTCTGTCTGAAATTGTATCAATAAGGCCAAAATTGATTATGGCTAAATTAGACAGAGTTTTGATTCAGTCTCCCACTTTTAACCCAAAACATATCGAAGAGTAAGATGTCAATTTTCTTTTCAAAATTGTTTAATTATGGAAGTTTATTTCTCAAATAAATCTCTTTTACTGGTTTCCCCCAAAATTTCATTGTACTTATAAATACTCACAGTAAGATTAGTGTTACATAATATATAATAAACATACTGGTAGTATAGATTTAATATTCTAATATCCACTGACAACCTTCTATTTGAGCAAAATCTTTTCATCAGTGATCTGAGATGCCATTCTCAGTAAAAAAGCCTTTAATTTGCCAGTGGGATTACTACTGAGTCACACTGAATAGATTTTAGAAGTTTGCATTGGTAAGATATTATTCTGTTTTTAACATGTTTAAAATACAACAAATGTCTCTCAAACTGGTAGAATGTATTACAGGAGTGGATAGGTAAGGTTCTGTGGCCTGAAATGTGCAGGAGGTCAGACTAGATGATCACAAAGGACTCTTCTGCCCTTAAAGTCTACGAATCTAAAATAGAAGAAACAGAATTGTGGTCATGGGTATCTCTACAGCATAGGATTAGCAGTATAGGATCATCATCGGAGTCCATTAAGTACAAATACAGCATCAGGAAACAAAGCATGAAAAGAATAAAAAAAAAATCCCAGAATAGATCTAATCACTTGTGCATGGAAAAAATATTTCCCGATAGAAATCTCTTTACACTTTGAGGCTGAAACTGCATAATTAAATCCAGCATCAATCATTAGGAATATAAGTAGTTGGGTGTGTAGTAACCATGAGAACTGTTTGGTGAGTTGCCTGCCTGGTGTAAAGGTGGCAGATTCTGAGACACACCTATTTGGACTTTTGGTGAGTGATGAGGTGGAGCCAGTGGTCATGGTAACAATGACATTCAGACATGTAGGGGACAGGTCCTGGAAGCTATATCTAGACTATTAAGATGACGACTTAGGTCCAGGCCTCTGTGAAACTTATTCTGAAATGCTTCCATTTCCTTCTGCAGATTTAGGTAAGCAGGGGGAGCTTCAGGGACTCAGCCGTGGTTATTAGGCACTGGAACATTTTGGGGAAGGGGAACTTAATTGATGTGGAACCAGACCGCTGACACAAATAATACATAGAAACTAGGGGAAAGCCAACCGGAACTGAGTGTGTACAAGTCAGAAAGAGAAGTTGATAATAAAAGGATATTCATTTATCCAATAAAGGACAGGATACAAAATACAACTCAACTAGAGGACAGCCAGGAAATCACAGAATTTTTTTCTGTGAAATCATTAGTGTCAGAGAAAGTAGTTAAACAAAAACAGGTCATTGGTCAAAAATTAAAACTACAAATATCTATGTACAAATGCCTACAGTGGCGTTTCTTGCACTCTCCTCTGAAACATCCAGTGCTGGCTACGGTAGTAGAAAGGATACTAGACTATATGGGCCATGGGTCTGATACAATCTGACAATTTCTATGTTCCTAGCAATCCTAACTTAACCACACACAGAAAAAAAAAACCCTAATAAAATGAGTGAAACCTTAAACCTTAGCCAGACCTGCCTTACTGTCAGCACTGGATGAGCATTTAAATTTGAAGTCTTCTGTTAGCTATACAGGGCATCTGCTAAAAGAATTTGTATTTGATGTTCAGTAGGTGAGAATTTATACTATTACATGCTATAATAAAGCACTACTGTGTAAAATAATATCTTGCAGTTGGTCAGATTGGATATTTGGCCCAAAGTTTACAGATTTGAATAAGCATCCACCAAGTCTGTTATAATTTCACTAAATTACAAAACCTTTTTAGGTTTTGCTCATTACCAAACTTTTCTTCTTCAGACTCTAACAGTTAAAATGCATGAATCTCTCTGGTAATCCCTGGAGTAATATTTTAAAAACAATTTAACAGCAAAATATCAATTTACATAGTTATCTTGTGTTAAATGATCACTTACATAAGTGCTTCTAGATGAAAGAATCTCATATTAACTGCAGAGTAATAGACTTGGTCAGGGCCGGCTCCAGGGTTTTGGCCACCCCAAGCAGCCAAAAAAAAAAAAAAAAAAAAAAAGCTGCGATCGCGATCTGCGGCAGCAATTTGGTAGGAGGTCCTTTGCTCCCAGCGGGAGTGAGGGACTGTCCGCTGAATTGCCGCCGAATACCTGGACGTGCCGTCCCTCTCCGAAGCGGCCACCCCAAGCACCTGCTTGCCAGGCTGGTGCCTGGAGCTGGCCCTGGACTTGGTAGATGTATTGTAATTTCATAAATGAGAGTATATAAGCAGTTCAGCAAAATGGTTTTATTTATTTTAATAAGATCAGCATGCTGCAGTACTCTGATATCTTTTTAATCAAGGATAGAGGGGACATTGCACCTGATTCTGCTCTCATTGAAATCACTGCAGAACTCCCACTCTGAGTATTTTTTCAAGTAAGATACAGGGTTAAATATTGGTGTCTACTTGCAGGTTTGTGAAAAAAACAGATGGGGTTTTAGAAATATTACAGGATTTTTAAAAAATGGTGTCACTTTGAAGAATGTACTTAAACAAAAATCATGTTTGGAAGTTAGTCTGTGAAAGGAAATTTTAAACATTCTAAAAAATTAAAAGAAAAGTGATAAGAATATCATGTTTTTGTTATACGTAGTATATCTATTAGGAAATAATGTTCTAGAACTCAAGACAGGAAGAACAACACTAGGTATAATTGGTGACTGGAAAGAAGCCTATGGCTAGTAGGTTCAATCAGTGAAGTGAATGGAAAAGAGCGGATAGTGTTGTGAACTATTTTGGGGCAGTTTGGTTTGCTAAGCCAGATAAAACTTCTGTAAGGTATGCACGGCATCTGCAAAGATGGTTCTATTGTATTTAAAACTGAGTAGCTCTGCTCATTTTACAGTCTTTGTCCTTCATATTGTTGAATTCACTAGATGGTGGTTTCTCATACTAACTAGAAAATGTGAAAACTGCTGATCAATACAGTAAATGTATGATTACTGTTTAATTGGTACTCCAGTACCTGACCGAACATGCCTGAAGCTGAAGGAAGTGGTACTAAGCAAGCTATTGAGATTTGGGTGAAATAATGAAAACATAATTCTTAAATAACATTTAAATATTTTTAGCGTTCCCTGGTGGCAAGATAGAAAAGATATGTGCTCATTACTAAAAGTGCAGAACATTAACGTGGATGCATTTGATGGTCTTACAAGTGAGAAATTTTTAATGTCATTGTCGTCACTAAAACAGCAGTTACGTTGGTAACATAAATCCATTTTCTAGGTCTTCCAGTGGTATGCCCAACATCAGCTTAATTCAGAAGCAACTTCTGATCAGCCTCAAAAACCGTTCCATCATTCTTTCTCAGACTATGCATTGACTTACTTTGTGAGCAGTCCCACTGAACCCAAAAAGGTATATTTGTGTAGTAAGGTATCACTAAATACCAAGGCTGACAGAATCAGATCCTCTGTCACTGGACCATGAGGAAGTAGCAGGAGGGACAACTGAAAATAAAAACTTAAACTTGATAAGAAAGTTGCCACCTACTTTTATGCTAACATCATTGCTTTTAATATAACCCCAAATGAGCAATTTAAAGAAATGTCTAAAGCTCTCCACCCTTCATATGCTTAGACCAATTTAAACTAAGAGTTCTTGTTCTCAGAGGCTGCAAATGAAGAAAGAGAGAAAAAAGAAAACTAAAGGGAAAATCTTAAAAGCCTCATCATTGGCATTAATGGAAGACAGAGCAAGACAAGAAACTACCAGACAGTGGATACAAGCACCAATTGGATAGGGAAAGGACAAGAAAAACATACTCCCACTTAACGTGTGCATTTTTATGGTTGAAGCATTTAGAATATGTGTGCTGTGTTTCATTTCATTTCATTTCTTTGTTGGGTTTTTTTGGTTTGCTTTGGATTTTATTTTATTTTTTGCAGGGTGCAGTTGTTTTTAAACTTTCTCCCATCAAATTTTGTTTAGATTTAGGGGAAAAATTCACAAACCTGATGGTTACCTTTCTTTTTGGTGTGCCAATATAACCCTCACAATAGCTAGAAGGAATTCTGCATGCTTAGCAAGGTAAGAAAACTCATTTTGATTGCATTTCTTGTGGCTCTTCTCCACTGCTCAGTGCCTGTGACACTTTGAAAACAGTACCAATACAGCTATGAAACTCAAGTGTTTATGAATTCTATTAAGATTCTGAATGCACTTTATGACTTCCAGTATACATTTATGACTATTTACATAAATTTTGCTTTTTAAAGTTCCTGCATTGTTTCCAAGTGTCAGAGTTTCTTACTGCCAATATCCATTCTTTTGTAGTATCAGATAATGAAGTTCTATTTATGATTTTGATGTGGATAAAACAGCCATTTCCTTAGCTATGTGCCAGACACGGAGATTGATAACAAGACTAATTGTAATATAATTCTCTTACTAATGCGTGAGAGCTACTCAAGAACCTTAATACATCAAGATTTAAATGTTTTATAATACCCATAAACACTCCCAGAATCTAATGCAGTTAATTCTACTAAGAGTGAAACAAGCGAAGGGTGTTGTAAAAATCAATTTTCCTTCACCTCCAATGATTTATTTTCTCTCCTGAACTAATTAATTTCCCACTAAGAAAATTGTTAATGAAATTTTAGAGCAGCTGTATATTATTATAAATTTCCATTCATAATCAGTCCAACAATACATGTTGAATATTCCACTACAATTATAATATGAAAAAAGTTAAAATAAAATCACCGTTTGGGTACTATTCAGCAAATGATGACTTATCTTCCTTCTACAGAACATTCTGACAAAGCTGTATTTATAAACCATACATAGAAAACAAACAATGCACCATCACCTTTGTAATCCAGAAATATTTAAACTAATAAAGTACTAGCATCGGTGAACTTGAAAAGTTTGTAGGACTCTGCCTCTAATCCAGAAAGCACTTCAGCACACCTTTAATGGTAAGCATGTGAATAATATTACAGAAGTCCATGGGAATACTCATGGAGCTAACTTGATGCATATACTTAAGTATTTCACTGGAGTAGCCAGAGTACTTAGTGTCTTGTAGGATTTAACCCCTACTTCATCTGCAAAGCTATGGCTACCATCACATTTTGAATCTTTAATTAGTGTTTCATCAGGATCACAAGGATCACAATCAAAAAGAGGAGAACATAGGAAGTGTCAAAACCTCCTCAAGTTCACCCAATGCTACTTCATTTTTATTAGTCTAAGTATTATACTTCCAGATTCTCCTTGTCTCTAGTTTACCGAGACTCTGGTATTGGAAGAAGCAGGTTATCAATTCAGAAGATAACCAGGATATAGTAGAAGATTGTAACAGGACTGGTTTTGAAATAAAAGTGACAGAAACTTAGAAAAATAACCTACCTGAAGCAAATGTTTCAAAAACTAAGATTCATTTAGCTCTTTTGCTGCCATGTTAAAATACTGTATTGTGTTTATATCAGGAGGAAAGAATGGTACAGTAATCTAAGCTCCTATTTTTCCCCACAACCAATCACTGTCACATCATCATTTGCCACACAAAGAGGTGGCACCCAAGAAATTAACAAAAAGCATCAATTTTCATAAACAGAAGTACAGTAATTAATAGCAAAATAGAATGCTATATAAAATGTGTGAAAGATAACATTTAGAAGTCTTGGTTCCACACTATTAGAATAAGTTAGCAATAATGTTAAAAAGAATCCTCCAGAGTGTCTGTTTAAACATTTAATAAGGTTTTTGTAAGCACTAGTTTTTCAAGAGGCATTTATGAAAATGATGTTAAAATCTTTTAACCTGCACTGAGAACTAACTCTTGATACTAATGGGGAGCTGCATTAATTCTACCACCTACATTTTTGCAAGATTGAAGGTGTGATTTGAAGGCTAAGTTTTATATTTTCTGATATACTTCAAACCTAGAAAATATGTTATTGTTTATGATAACTATTCAAAGTCTCAGGAAAATGAAGTAATCAACAAAATATGATGAGAATGTATACTGTTAACAGTGAATGTTAATTACTAGATAAAAATTGACAATACATTGCAGTTTGGGTTTTTGCTTGTTTTGTTTTTATTAAGTCATTTAGGACTCTATTTTCTGTCGATGCATTGGAATTATAGCCATATAACTCACATTGAAATCATTTTAATTTTTGTGATGAAAACTTAGGGCTTTGGATCTCACTTATTGTTAGTGATTTCCTTCCTTTTCTTTCTTCAAACAAGTCCACTTTTGCTCATATTTACTTCTGATCTTTCCAAAGACAATTACACAACTCAAGCATAGACAAAATGTTACATTTTGAAAATAAGTCACAAAAAGCATCCTGCAAATTACCGTGTCCATGGCTCAACATTATAGCTAGTTATTAGGATGGGAGATTCATAAGGACAACATTGTTAATACTTGAATGGCAACACGCCTTTTTGTTCTAGGTTCGTCTAACACCTACCAAAATGTGGTCCTAATCCATGACCAGGGCTCCTAGGTGAAAGAGTGATACAAATAATAATCAGCAATAACAACATGATCTAGTGAAATGAGCACTACAGGTGTGGGATCCAAGAACTCCTGATTTCTAATCCCAGTTCCGCTACTTCAACATCAAACAAATCCCTTAACAATTGTGTCAGTTTTCCACCCTGTAAAATTGTGTAACATAGTAAACACCTTCTAAGTGTTGTGTTTTTTGGGGGGGTTAGGGATTAAAATGAGATGTACGTGGTGCATATACATTGTATGGATCCTCAGTAAAGAGGTGAATTTTACCCAGATCTTTAGTTAATGAGAGCTATGACACCAATTTCAAGATCAGATCTTATGAACAAAAGATAACCAAAGCTATCTTTTTCACAGAACACATACTCAACCAGTGGAACTCATTCCCTGGAAATGTTGTGAAGGTCAAAAGTATAACTAGGTTCAAAAAAGAATTAGGTAAGTTCATTGAGGATTGATGGCTATTAGCCAAGATGGTCAGAGATGCAACCCCATGCTTTGGGCATCCCCAAACCTCTAACTGCCAGAAACTGGGACTGGATAACAGGAGATCACTCAGAATTATCCTGCTCTGTTCATTCCCACTGAAGCATCTGGCACTGGCCACTGTCAGAGACAGGACACTAGGCTAGACAGAACACTGGTCTGACCTGGTATGGCAGGTCTTGAACTCTTTAGCCATGAAGGAAACTTCAACACTGTTACTACAAAGCCTTGTACAGTAATTGTACAAGTAGAAGAGCAGATTGGATCCAAAATGCTGTGTAGCACTACAGATATTGTAAATCACGGTCCCATTAATGTATGTATAAAGGAAAAGGTATTAGAGATACTGGACAAACCACTTAGAATGCTTGCTTAAGTTAAAGTGACCAGGTGCCCCATTTCCTTCCCCAGACAAACCTGGTTTTGGCACTCTGTCCTGGAAATTTGAAGACTGAAAATGGAACATCTAAGTTTTCTGTTTTCATTCAGTAACTACCCCTCTTCTCTTTTGCAACAGACTGTGATGCTGTGGGCTTCGACAGCCGCACTTCCCAGCCTTCAGTCAAAGCAACCTGTGGAGTTTCCACGCATTGGCCAAAGGCAGCGGTTGTACCAGGAGAGCTCTACCACCTACCAGCAGGCATCACTGGAAATAGGGGATGGGTGGGTGATGGCTCTCCTACTAGGTGGGGAGGGGTAAGCATCAGTTATTTAGATTGTGACTTGTTTGGGGCAGGGACCATTTTTTTGCTCTGTATTGGGACATCACCCAGTACAATAGGGTCCTACTCCAGGACTAGAACTCCTAAGTGCTACTGCAATACAAATAAGTCATAATACTTTGTAAAGATGATCTGATTAGTTAGCATTTGTTCAGGATTTTTCTATGCAGATGGACTGAGAGCTAGCAGATCGTGATGGGCAGACTGTGGGAGGAAGCAGTTAGAGTCTTGGATTATGAAAAGACTGGCAGTCAGGTGAACTATTTTTCTGCATTACTGACATGAATGCAAAAGACATACATCATATAAAACTGATTTGGAAAACTGTTTTTATTGGGTTAATCACTGAACATTTTAGAAAACCCCACGGCTGATGAATAGAAACAGGGAAAATGGATATAAGGAAGACAAGTAAATAAATAAAACAAATAAAAAATAAATGTGAACTAGTTTGTTATGTAAAAAAATGTAAACTGAAGGTGTCAGTTCCTTTAATAAAAATGTGATGGTTAAACATTTGACTTAACTCAGTTCATTTCATGCATTTTAAGCATCTTACCACACCAATGGTTTATATTGACACTATGTAAGGTCATTAATACATTCAGTCTGAGATTGAAGCAATTTTAATATTAATGGACTCTTTATGAGAATTTAATAACAGTCATAGAGTCCTTGTGTTTCTAAGCATGAGGGTTAATTACTTCAAACTGGTTGGCAAGGAAAAGGCAAATCTTAATTTTGATCTTAATATTTTTTGGGTAAACATTAAAAGGTAATAACCAAGAGTATTGTATTCCAGCTTCTAAATCTGCCTTATGTATTTGCAAAGGAATGTGTTTAACCTGTTAAATGCTGCCACTTGTAGTAGGTAGAGTAGGACACATTTTTGCCACTGCATTTTCGCTGGGTATTTGTTGATGCAGTGTTGACAACCTCATGACTTTCCTGCAAGTCTCATTATGTTTGTCATTTTTCCAGTGGAGAAAAGGTTTAAAAAAGTATTAACCCTAAAACTCAAAAACTAGAATGAAAATGAAAATAATTGAACATTTATTTCTTTAAAATCCCATCATTTTTAACCAACTCTCATGATTTTTGGAAGCTTAACTCATTAATTTTGAATGGTTGGAGTTGGCAGTATACCCATGTTACACTGGAAATCATAATCAGACAGTATTCATGTAAGATCGAGTGGCTGATAAGATAGGCAATTGTATCAATAGATGATTCAGCACATGTTAATAGATGAATTAATCCATAATGCCTCCTAAATAAACTTTTGTGCTGACACATCCACAAGTAACTGCTAACCAGTGATGGCTAGATGATGCACTAGAAAGGCTAGTTGTTTTTTTAATTAAAGGAAAAAGTTAATAACTTCAGATGATTTGAAATGATATAACTGGGCAACAGCAAACCTATGCAACCACGTGATCTTTTCCATCCTCTTATCCTCTTTCCCTCCTATGTTTGTCATGCTTGTTGTCTTTTGTTTTAAATGAGGTCGGGGCATTTCAGAGTACAGACTGTGTATAGCAGTGTGTCTGCATAGTACCTTGCAGCCTTGGTCCTGTTGGGGGCTGTTGTGCGATATCACAATACAAATAATGGCAGTGACAACATTTGCATTCTGATATCTGCAGGGAAAAATACACATACATAAACCTTCCGATCTGTCTCTAGACCTCAGATTGAAGCAGATGAAAACATTTAGTTATTCACTACTACAGAAATATTCTGGGGAGGTGTGCAAAGAGGGTGACCACCTTTTCAAAAAACAAAAACGGAACACATGTAGGAGCCCTGCCCCCTCTATGGCTCTGCCCGTGCTCCTCCTCTTCCCTCTGAGGCCCCGCACCCTGGCCAGGCAGAAGTCAAAGCTGGGCTGTGGTAAGAACCGCCTAGGGAGCATAGGCCACTGTAGGGAGGCCCAGAACCTCCATCTTCCCAACAGCAGTCCTTGGCCCATGCCCCCCTGACAGTATGCTATCAGACCTGCTCTTAAAATGTAACTTGACAAATATACCCTCAGATGATACTGTGATAGTAATGTTTACTATAAGTGCACCACTACACTGGACTTATGTGCTATATGTTAAATTGGGATCTAGTATCATAAAAATATACACTAGTAAATACAGACTTGTTTAACCTAAATAGGATAATATATAATGACAATACAGTGTGAAAATAAACAATGCTCCCACCCCACAATCAACAAATAAGTTTTAAAAAATGGAAGTATTCAGATTTCAGAGCTTTTTTTATAGCTTTCTTTTTATATCTTTTGGATAGGGCTTCTGCTCCCATTGATGCCAATGGGAATTTTACGTTTGACTTCAGTGTAAGCAGAGTTAGGTGAGTGCCAAGTGCTTTTGAAAATCCCACCCTTCACGTCAAAGGGACAAATCATCCCCTTAGAGTGTAAAATAGCGAGAAAGGGGAAGCGCTGACACAACAGGAATGTCAGCTATAGAGAGAAATGAAGTCCTTTGCCAGTCAAGGGTGGCTGAAGATTCAGAATATATATAGGATGTGACTAGCCTCTACTATAGTGGCTGAGATTAGAAGGAAATCTCAGGTCTAGATCTTGTGTCTCTTGGATCATTAATGTTTTTCTTGAACTCTCTCTTGGCATTAACAGGTTTTCAGCTGCTATTCTGCCATTGGTTTCCCCATTGCTGGTAGAAGACTGTGGGTCCCTCCAAAGCAGTTCCTGATATTGTTAAAACACAAGTAATAAGTGAATTTTCTTAGGTTCTAGGTGGCCATTGCCTTTCCCTTTTGTGTAGCCAGGTCAAAGGGAAGTGTCTGGGCAATTTGAAAGAAACTTCATAGGAGGACCTGTACTGACCATTCCAGGCATTCTAAGCATTGGTAAAAGAGAAACTATATTCCAAATGTCTTCTTAGAAATGTGAATATCAAATTATCCACTCCCAAGCTCACTAAATTTGTACTTATTGAGCACATGACACAAGCCTTTCCCTGGGCCCAGGGGATATTTTCAAGTTTTGAGAAGACATGACAGTTCATTTCATACTATTCAAACAGCACTGGATCAAATTCATCCATAGTGTAACTCAATGGTCAATGGCAATAACACAGTGAATTAATTTGGTCTATTATATCATATCATTCTAAAGAGCACAATATTTTTTTTCTTTCAGCTATCTTGTTATACAGTCATCTCATTTTAAAAAAACCCCATTGTCTTCAGAATGAAAGCACATCTTTTTGTTTTAATATCATGATATATGCAGATGTGCAGGACTTGAATCATGCAACTAATTAAAAAGAGGAATTGCTGAGGAAGCTTTTCTGTCAACAGAAGGGATAAGCAGGTGAGGAGTAATCTGACCCCTTTATAAAGCAAAGCCCCCTCCATCCAGCAATGACAAGAAAAGCCACATTTAATTCAGAAATAGTATATCAGTTGCCATGGCACAAAGACTGCATACAAAGTATGAGACTATTTTAACATGAGAAGGTTCTTCAGAGACACCACTTTTATGTAGAAAGAAACTAAGAACACATATCAGGAACTTGTAAACACTGTATGGTTACTGTGAGAAATATTAGCAAATGCAACTATGTGTTTCAGGGCCGGCCCACAACATTTTGGCACCTGAGGCGGGGAGTTCAAATGACGTCCCCATCCTCGTCACATGGGCCAAAACTTTGAAAGGTCTCAATTCTGACTTTTTTCTGTTCTACTCCTCTCATGGTACTACTCTGCTACCTACCCCAATAAAGGAGAATTAACAACTTAAAATGCCTTGTTCAAAAAATTTAAGTAACACTTAACTTTCAAATGCTTGAACAGCAAATGTAACTTTTCTTGTTTGGATAGTGAACACTGGCATTTTTATCTGTTTGAATAATCAAAGTGGTGCTTTTCATGCCTTCTTGGTTGCAAAGAGCTGAACTACTTCCTGAAGGTCCACAGTCTGGGCCAGCTCATGCTCTATTGAGATGGTTGCAAGGCCGACCAGCCTCTCCTGTGTCATTGTGGAGTGTAGATGTCTTTTTATTAACTTCAGTTGGAGAAGTTGCGTTCTCTACTGGCAACTGTTATACGAAATGTTAGAACAGGAATTGACAACCTTTGGCACACAGCCTATCAGGGCAGGCCGGTTTGTTTACCTGCCGCATCTGCAGGTTCGGCCAATAGTGACTCCCACTGGCCACAGTTCGCCGTCCCAGGCCAATGGGCACCATTATCGTAACCCTGACCTCTCATGTCAGCTATTGCAATTCCTGTATCTTCCAGCTTTTTAAGAAGCACATTTGTCATACCAGCTCCTGTAGTATCATCAATGTCAATACATTCTAGAAAATGCTCTTTGACAGTCACCATTGCAGGGACATTTTCACTAGGTTCTGTTGTTGTTACAAATGCACCATTAAAGTCATTTGTTCCGTATGACTGATGTCAGGTGTGCAGTCCAGAATAACAGAGTAATATCTTGCTGACTTCAGATCTACCGCAATCTTTTGTTTGACTTTTGTTGCCAGTAACTGTATGATCTCATTCTGAATGTTTTTTCCAAGGTAGTGGTGTGTGTACATTTCTTGGGTGGTGACTCTTCTTAGATGCTCCTGGAGTACAGCATCAAACTCAGCCATCAGCTCCACAATTTTAAGGACCTTTCCATTGTTTGGCACATACAGCTGATCTGAAGTGCCACGCAGTGCTAGGTTTTGAGTAGCAAGCATTCTCACAATAGCAATGAGCCTTTTCAGAACATTTTGCCAGTAAAGAGACTCTGATGCAATCTTCTCTTGATGCTGATGATATATGGTGGCCTTTAACCTAGTCTCATCTCAAGCTCTTTCCACCTATGAAATGCTCTCTGGTGATTTGCTGCCTTCTCATGGCATGCCAGATTTCTAGCCAGATTTTTCCAGTCCTTTGTTCCTGTAGAACCCAATGTGGCTGGAACATTAGACTGGAAGACTTTACAACAAAAACAGTAGAGAGTCCTATGGCACCTTTAAGACTAACAGATGTATTGGAGCATAAGCTTTCGTGGGTGAATACCCACTTCGTCAGACGCAAGCTTATGTTCCAATACATCTGTTAGTCTTAAAGATGCCCCAGGACTCTCTGTTGCTTTTTACAGATCCAGACTAACACGGCTACCCCTCTGATACTTAACAAAAATGGTATGCAGCATTCTGGGTTTTTGAGTACATAAGCCATGGCCTCTCCACTTTGTCACCATTGGGGATTTCACACCAGTAATATGTTGGATGGAAACTTCTATTTTCATTGTCTTTTGGAACATGAAGTTTTTCACTTGCTGTGGCACACACAGTACAAGGAAGTCCCTCAGGCAACTGCTCAAGTGGGTCCACAGTCCTGGATCATCTAGACTTAAGGAACTAAACTCAGCAGCAGCTGTTTCTTGCGCCTCCATCACAGTCTTCTCTGATCTACACTTTTCTTCAGGAATGTGGATGGTTACATCCATTTGAGATGGAGATATGGATGCTGCAGTAGCTTCCAGGTCACCTGCACTCTGACTAACTGGAAGATCAGGCATTTTCTCATCACTCACATCGTCACTGGGGCTGGAAGGCTCACCATGAACATTTGTGTCTATGTATCTCAGGAGAGATCCTTCCTGCTTAGATAGAAAAGCTCCCTTTGCTTGCTTGCTTTTTCTGAATGCTGCCCCAGGGGGGCGTTTCCTTCTTTCACTCATGACTGCTGTTCTGTGCCAGCTATAGTGGCTCTCAACACTCAATTGAAGGGGACAAATAAGCAGACTGGTAGCAGAGCCTGAGGCCTGGTCTACACTACAAGTTTAGGTTGACTTTAGCAGCGTTAAATCAAATTAAGCCTGGACACGTTCAAACGACGAAGCCCTTTCTTTAGACTTAAAGGGCCCTTTAAACCAGTTTCTTTACTCCACCTCTGATGAGGGGATTAGCGATAAAATCGGCCTTTGCGGGTCAGAACTGGGGTAGTGTGAACAGAATTGGACGTTATTGGCCTCCGGGAGCTATCCCACAGTGCTTCATTGTGACCGCTCTGGACAGCACTCTCAACTCAGATGCACTGACCAGGTAGACAGGAAAAGCCCCGCGAACGTTTGAATTTCATTTCCTGTTTGCCCAGCGAGGAGAGCACAGGTGACCACGCAGAGCTCATCAGCACAGGTAACTGTGATGGAGTCCCAGGATCGCAAAAGAGCTCCAGAATGGACCGAACGGGAGGTACGGGATCTGCTCGCCATAAGTGGAGATGAATCAGTGCTAGCTGAACTCCGTAGCAGTAAACGAAATGGCAAAATATTAGAAAAGGTCTCCAAGGCCATGAAGGACAGAGGCCATAACAGGGATGCACAGCAGTGCCACATGAAAATTAAGGAGCTAAGGCAAGCCTACCACAAAGCCAGAGAGACAAACGGAAGGTCCGGGGCAGAGCCACAAACATGCCGCTTCTACGCAGAGCTGCATGCCATGCTAGGGGGTGCAGCCACCACTACCCCAACTGTGTGCTATGACTCCGTCACTGAAGAAACACACAGGGAAGCGGGTTCGGGGTACGAGGAAGATGAGGATGAAGATAATGTAGATAGCTCACAGCAGCAAGGAAGCGGAGAAACCGGTTTCCCCAACAGCCAAGATATGTTTATCACCCTGGACCTGGAGCCATTAACCCCCGAACTCACCCAAGGCGTGCTCCCAGACCCTGAGGGCACACAGGGGACCTCTGGTGAGTGTACCTTTGTAAATATTACACATGGTTTAAAAGCAAGCGTGTTTAATGATTAATGATTAATTTGCCCTGGCAATCGCGCCCAGTACAGCTACTGGAAAAGTCTGTTAACGTGTATGGGGATGGAGCGGAAATCCTCCAGGGACATCTCCAGAAAGCTCTCCTTCATGTACTCCCAAAGCCTTTGCAAAAGGTTTCTGGGGAGGGCTGCCTTATCCCGTCCGCCATGGTAGGACACTTTACCACGCCAGGCCAGTAGCACGTAGTCTGGAATCATTGCATAACAAAGCATGGCGGCGTATGGTCCTGGTGTTTGCTGGCATGCAGATAACATCCATTCCTTATCTCCCTTTGTTATCCTCAGGAGAGTGATATCATTCACGGTCACCTGGTTGAAATGGGGCGATTTTATTAAGGGGACATTCAGAGGTGCCACTTCCTGCTCTGCTGAACAGAAATACTTCCCGCTGTTAGCCACGCGGTGGGGAGGAGGGGTGAAGTGATCATCCCCGATAATTGGGTGTGGAGGAGGAGGGGGGTTAGTTGGGTTTGTGCTGAATGTTAACCTGGAAACCGCAGCCCCTCCTTTTACATTGCAAACCCATTTTAAATGGCCAACCCAACGGGTGCTTGGTGTGGGAAATGAGGGCACTACTGTTTGAAACCATTCCCACATGTTAAGAAAGTTAAAAAAGCCAAAAGACTGTGGCTTACCATGGCTGTCTGCAAGCTGAAATCTGTTGCCTGGCACTGCGTGAGTGATCTCTCACACCAAGCTGGCAGGCCCTCAATATAAGAGGAAAAATGCGACCTTGTAACGAAAGCACATGTGCTGTGTAATGTAAACAGCAAAATTTAACGTGAAAGATTGTACCCATTGTTCTCTAAAATGTGTCTTTTTTAACCACCTCTCCCTTCTCCTCCACCAGCTGAAAATGTTTCTCCTTCACAGAGGCTAGTGAAGATTAGAAGGAGAAAACGGTGGACTTGGGATGATATGTTCATGGAGCTCGAGATATCCTCCCACTCTGAAAGAGCACAGCAGAATGCATGGAGGCAGTCAATGTCAGACTTCAGAACAGCACAGTATGAACAAGAGGAGAGGCTGGCGGGCTGAATCGCGGGTTGAACAGAGCAAGTGACGGGCTGAAGATGATAGGTGGCATCAGCTTGCAGACAGAAGGCAAGAGTCGATGCTCCGGCTGCTGGAGCATCAAACTGATATGCTCCAGCGTATGGTTGAGCTGCAGAAAAGGCAGCAGGAGCAGAGACCGCCGCTACAGCCCCTGTGTAACCAACAGCCCTCCTCCCCAAGTTCCATAGCCTCCTCACCCAGATGCCCAAGAACACGGTGGGGGGGCCTCCGGCCACCCAGTCACTCCACCCCAGATGATTGCCCGAGCATCAGAAGGCTGGCCTTCAATAATAGTTAAAGTTTTAAACTGCAGTGTGTCCTTTTCCTTCCCTCCTCCCCCACCCATCCCGGGCTACCTTGGCAATTATCCCCCTAGTTATGTGATGAATTAATAAAGAATGCATGAATGTGAAGTAACAATGACTTTATTGCCTCTCCAAGCGGTGCTCGAAGGGGGGAGGGGACGGTGGGGTGGTTGGTTTACAGGGAAGTAGAGTGAACCGGGTGGGGGGCGGGGGCGGAGGATTCATCAAGGAGAAACAAACAGAAGTTTCACACCGTAGCCTGGCCAGTCACAAAACTCATTTTCAAAGCTTCTCTGATGCGCACCGTGCCCTGCTGTGCTCTTCTAATCGCCCTGGTGTCTGGCTGTGCATAATCAGCGGCCAGGCGATGTGCCTCAACCTCCCACCCCGCCATAAATGTCTCCCCGTTACTCTCACAGATATTGTGGAGCACACAGCAAGTAGCAATAATAATGGGGATATTCTTTTCACTGAGGTCTGAGCGAGTCAGTAAGCTGCACCAGCGCGCTTTTAAACGTCCAAATGCACATTCCACCACCATTCGGTACTTGCTCAGCCTGTAGTTGAACAGGTCCTGACTACTGTCCAGGCTGCCTGTGTACGGCTTCATCAGCCATGGCATTAAGGGGTAGGCTGGGTCCCCAAGGATCACGATAGGCATTTCAACATCCCCAATGGTTATTTTCTGGTCCGGGAAGAAAGTCCCTTCCTCCAGCTTTCGAAACAGAACAGAGTGCCTGAAGACACGAGCATCATGTACCTTTCCCGCCATCCCACGTTGATGTTGGTGAAACGTCCCTTGTGATCCACCAGGGCTTGCAGCAGCATTGAAAAGTTCCCCTTGCGGTTTATGTACTCGGTGGCTTGGTGCTCCGGTGCCAAGATAGGGATATGGGTTCCATCTATCGCCCCACCACAGTTTGGGAATCCCATTGCAGCAAAGCCATCCACAATGGCCTGCACGTTTCCCAGAGTCACTACCCTTGATATCACCAGGTCTTTGATTGCCCTGGCAACTTGGATCACAGCAGCCCCCACAGTAGATTTGCCCACTCCAAACTGATTCCCGACTGACCGGTAGCTGTCTGGCGTTGCAAGCTTCCACAGGGCTATCGCCACTCGCTTCTCAACTGTGAGGGCTGCTCTCATCCTTGTATTCTGGCGATTCAGGGCAGGGGAAAGCAAGTCACAGAGTTTCATGAAAGTGCCCTTACGCATGCGAAAGTTTTGCAGCCACTGGGAATCGTCCCACACCTGCAGCACGATGCGGTCCCACCAGTCTGTGCTTGTTTTCTGGGCCCAGAATCGGTGTTCCACGGCATGAACCTGCCCCAGTAACACCATGATTTGCACATTGCTGGGGCCTGTGCCTTGTGAGAGGTCTATGTCCATGTCAATTTCCTCATCACTCTCGTCGCCGCGCTGCAATCGCCTCCTCAGCTGGTCCTGGTTTTGCTTTGGCATGTCTTGGCTCTGCATCTACTCCAGGACAATGCGCGTGATGTTCATAGTGCTCATAATTGCCGCGGTGATCTGAGCGGGCTCCATGATCCCAGTGCTATGGCGTCTGGTCTGAAAAAAGGCGCGAAACTAGTATCTGACGGAGGGAGGGAGGGAGGGGCGAGTGACGACATGGCGTACAGGTACAGGGAATTAAAATCAACAAAGGTGGCTGTGCATCAGGGAGAAACACAAACAACTGTCACACAGAATGCCCCCCCCCAAAGATTGAACTCAAAACCCTGGGTTTAGCAGGCCGTTGATTTCACGGAGGGAGAGGGAAGCAAATGAATACAGAACAAATCTATCTTTTACATCTTAAGCTGACAGACCACGGTGCAGCATGACTGATAGCCCTCGGCATCTTCTGGGTGCTTGGCAGAAAATACTGGGCGCTTGGCAGAAAATAGCATACTACGACTGATAGCCAACATCGTCGAGACTGTTCGATAGGAATGAGCATGTCTGCCCAGGTGCCCATGATTGACAGCCACTGCAGTACGACGACGACGGATATCAATCGTAATATACCATCTTCTACCAAAAGGCAAGGGGCTGCTGCTGTGTGCAATGCAGCCCCACATCTGCCAGCACCCAGATCGCCAATGAAGGCTACCAGTCATACTGCACCATCTACTGCCAAAAGGCAATTAGCTGCTGCTGTGTAGCAATGCAGTACCACATCTGCCGGCACCCAGACGACATGTGGTGACAGTGAGCTCAGCTGAGCTGAGCGGGCTCCATGCTTGGCGTGGTAGGTTGTCTGCACAGGTAACCCAGGTAAAAAGGCGCGAATCGATTGTCTGCCGTTGCTCTGACGGAGGGGGAGGTGCCTGACGACATGTACCCAGAACCCCCCGAGACACTGTTTTGCATCATTCAGGCATTGAGATCTCAACCCAGAATTCCAATGGGCAGCGGAGACTGCGGGAACTGTGGGATAGCTACCCACAGTGCAACGCTCCGGAAGTTGACGCTAGCCTCGGTACTGTGGACGCGGTCCGCCGACTTAATGCACTTAGAGCATTTTATGTGGGGACACACATAATCGACTGTATACAACCGATTTCTATAAAACCGGCTTCTATAAATTCGACCTAATTTCATAGTGTAGACATATCCTAAGTGAGGGAAGCTATCAGCGTCTTAAGGGCCTAACTGGCTCCTACTACTTCAGTTGACTGCCTGTTCTCTTCAAGTGGGTTCAGGGAAGCAGTAGGAAACAGGAAGCTCTCTGAGAAGCTGGTGTTAATCAGTCCAGGCTCCTGGGGATGCTAGAGAGGTACATAAGAGGCTCCTCCTCCTCTCTCTCCCTGCAGCTCCTACTGCTTTCTGTTATTCCCTCTCACCTTTTCTCCAGCCTGCCTGATATGTCTCCTGTGCCCTCCTTCCTCCAGCACAGCACTCCACCAT
This sequence comes from Trachemys scripta elegans, assembly GCF_013100865.1. NCBI lineage: Eukaryota > Metazoa > Chordata > Testudines > Emydidae > Trachemys > Trachemys scripta. Next base: position 28,342,970 of record NC_048307.1, read on the forward strand.
CTTTGTGCGTCTAGAGCAGAGAGAATACATATGCACCAGCAGCAGACACAATTTTCTACACTCTGGGTCCTAGTGGCACCCCCGCACAGTCTGGCACCTGAGGCGGCTGCCTAAGTTCGCCTCATGGTAAGGCCAGCCCTGACGTGTTTCATTAAAGTACTATGAATCAAACTCATAGACTTTAAAGCCAAAAGGGACCATCATGATCATCTAGTCTGACCTCTTGCACATTGGCAGCCCACAGAACCTCACACACCCACTCCTCTAATAGACTCATAACCTGTCTGAGTTAATGAAGTTCTCAAATTATGATTAAAAACTTCAATTGACAGAGAATCCACCATTTACACTAGTTTAAACCTGCAAGTGATCTATACCCCATGTTGCAGAGGAAGGCAATAAAATAATAATAAAAAAAAAATACCAGAGTCTCTGCCAATCTGACCCGGGGAAACTACTTCCCAACCCCAAATATGGCAACCAGTTAGACCCTGAGCATGTGAGCAAGAAACAACAGCCAGACACGTGGTAAAGAATTCTCTGTAGTAACTCAGAACCCTCCCCGTCTAGTATCCCATCACCAGCCGTTGGAGATATCTGCAGTCACAGATCAGCTACATGGCATTGTGGGCAGTCTCACCATACCACCCTCTCCATAAATTTATCAAGCTTAGTCTTGAAGCCAGTTAGGTTTTTGCCCGCACTGCTCCCCGTGGAAGGCTGTTTCAGAACTTCATGCCTCTGATGGTTAGAAACCTTCATCTAATCTCAAGCTTAAAGTTGTTTGTCACCAGTTTATAGCCATTTGTTCTTGTGTCCACATTGGTGCTCAACTTAAATAATTCCTCTCCCTCCCTGGTATTTATCTATCTGATGTATTTATACAGAGCAATTATATCTCCCCTCAGTCTTCTTTGAGTGTCCTCTTATACAGGAGGTTTTCCATTTCTCCGATCATCCTCGTAGTCCTTCTTTGCACCTGTTCCATTTTTCTTAAACATGGGAGATTCGAATTGCACATAGTATTCCACATGTGGTTTCATCAGTGTCTTGTATAATGGTACTAATACTTCCCTGTCTCTACTGGAAATGTCTTGCCTGATGCATCCTAGGACTGCATTAGCCTTTTTCATGGCCACATCACATTGGCAGCTCGTAGTCATCCTGTGATCAACCAAGACACCCAGGTCTTTCTCCTCCACTGTCACTTCCAACTGATAAATCCCCAGCTTATAGCTAAAAATTGTTGTTACTCCTTAAGTGTATGACCTTGCACTTTGTACTATTAAATTTTATCCCATTTCTATACTCCAGTTTCCAAAGTCATCCAGCTCTCCTTGTATGATATTCTTGTCCCACTCCGTATTGGCAATATCTCCCAACTTTGTGTCATCTACAGATTTTATTATTGCACTCCCAGCTTTTGTGCCAACATCATTAATAAAAATGTTAAATAAGATTGGTCCCAAAACCGATCGCTGAGGAACGCCACTAGTAACCTCCCTCCAGCCTGAGAGTTCATCTTTCAGAAAGACTCATTGCAATCTCCCCTTGAACCAGTTCCTTTTCCATCTTTCAGTTCTTATATTAATCCCAAAATTCTCTAATTTAACTAATAATTTAACATTTAGAAATATATCAAATGCCTTGCTGAAATTCAGGTAGATTAGATATACTGCATTTCCTTTGTCTAAAAAAAAATCAGTTATCTTCTCAAAGAAAGAGATCAGGCTGGTCTGGTATGATCCATCTTTTATAAAACAATGTTGTATTTTATCCCCAAAATTATTTACCTCTATGTTCCTAACTACTTTCTCTTTCAAAATGTATTCTAAGACCTTGCATACAACTGAGTTCAAACTAACAGGCCTGTAGTTTCCTGGATCGTTTTTTTTCCCCTTCCTTAAAAATTCCAATGAAAAGCCATAGATATCAAAGAAGAGGACTGAAATTTGCTCTCCTGACATAGAAACATAAATAAAATGCTTTGAAATTAAATCTAAAATAATTTCAATTCCAGAAGTTGCAGTTTCTTTTCTCTTTATCATCTTCAGTTTTTGTTTCCTGACATATGGATGTTTTATCAATTAGGTCATTCCAACCACTTTCTAACACCTGAACAGGTTCTTGTGGAGTCACGGCATCTTCTTTGTCACTGACCAGAGTCATTAGCATACAATATAAAAACTGCCTAAAAAAGAAAACAGTCAACTTGAAAATCTTAAAAAAAACCCACTACAGCCCAAGAAACTCCTAAAATTTCCATAATCAACATTAGAGAAAAAAAATTCTCTCTTTTCTCCAAGTTTGAGTTTCACTGTTTTTGATGGTGCAAACCCTTTCCCAATTCCTTCAAGAAGGTGTTGACTATAACAGTAACAGCAACAGCAGAGCTGAATCTCAAATTTAGCAGGGAGCTGAGTGCAAAGTGAGAAAAAAGAGGAAGAGCAAGAGTGGATATTTGGTGATGGTGCAGCTCTCAAAATTACCCGAAAGACCTCTCTAAACATCAACAGAGAAGCAGAAAGACTCTTATAACTGTTTTAAATATAATTTTATACACAGACACACAATATCTCTGGATAAATTTGTGACTACATCATAACATTGATCTATTTCTTTTAATTAATCATTTACAAAAATCAAATGCCTGTATCCCTTTAAGCAACAGTATTTTGCAAAACCATGAAGAAGGAAGACATACTAAAGTCACAGAGGGTCCTGTGGCACCTTTGAGACTAACAGAAGTACTGGGAGCATAAGCTTTCGTGGGTAAGAACCTCACTTCTTCAGATGCAAGGTTCTTAACCCACGAAAGCTTATGCTCCCAGGACTTCTGTTAGTCTCAAAGGTGCCACAAGACCCTCTGTTGCTTTTTACAGATTCAGACTAACACGGCTACCCCTCTGATACTTGATACTAAAGTCAGGCACCAAGAGAATATGATTACACAATTTGAATTACATATATAATACATGGAAATATATCCATAGCCATATATTTGGATATACATACACACAAGTAAATAATATTAATGCATGTACCCTAATACAAGATAAAACTGTAGCTAGGTACCAAGACTGAAGCAAATATTAGGATATCAAGATCCTGGTGTATGAAAAGCTTTCCCATAATTGTGAAGTTAACTTCATCTAGCTCTAGGGACATTTCCTCTTATCATTTAGCAAAAACAGGTGATATTCTTTTAGACTTTATTCAGAATTTTTTTAATGGTCAGCCAGTTATTGAAGTAAAGGCATATAATCAATTGAACCTGAAGGAGAGTGTATGTAACATCAAATATACAATAAGAGTAACAAAATATGCTTGTTCTTTATAGCCTCACTGCTAAGATCACAGCAGTCTGCAGACTACATAAAGAAGCAGAGTCCTGCTGCCCAAACAAAGACTCACCACACTCAGTTGCCTTGAGTGAAATGACAATTGTTGTTATAAATAATTTGACTATTAGAGAACTATCCTTACTATTCATTTTAGGAACTCTGAAGACACTTGCTTCACTGAATTCACCACTGTGCTGGTCTAATGCATAATTTCAGCATAATGAATAGTGCAATACTTCTAGATGATAAAAATACTGTCTTTCCTGTCAGAAACGGAAAGCTATATTCAGCCTATATTCAGCTGCAAATGAGGCACAGTATTAGTTCATCTTGCAGCTGGACTAAATTAGCAATCCTGGTGAGCAGTGCAAGGACTCAAAGTGGGACAGAGTTTTTGATTCTTCTTCTCTTTTTTTTTTTTTTTTTTTTTTTTAACTTTTCCATCAAATTATTTGTCCCATTGCATTAAGAATGTTCATACTAAAGAAGCTGAAGATGGCACTTCCGAATTGTGGTACCTTGCAACTTCCTATTAGAGCTGTGGTGACCAGCAATGCAGCCAGAGCACAGAAATCAAAATCTGCACAAGCAGTCTCTCTTGTCCAGTATGTTGGGATGTTTCTAAGATAAACAAACAACTCAAAGCCCGAGCAAACTAACTAATATTATCATTAAAAAGACCAATATTTTGTGGGTTTTGTGCAAGCTTTTTCTTGTGTTAACATTTCAGAGCAGTTTCCAAAGAGAAACTGCTTCTCCATGTGACAAAAACAAAAAACTAAAACAAAAACAAAGCTATTTAAAGTCTTGGGCCAGGCTTGGCAGCAGGGCCGGCTCTAGGCACCAGCAAAACAAGCTGGTGCTTGGGGCGGCACATTTTTAGGGGCAGCATGGCCGGCGCCAGAATGCCGCCTCTAAAAATGTGCCCTGGCCACCCTAACTCACCTCCGCTGCTGCTGCCATGGCGCACGAAACAGCTGATTCGCGCGCCGCTACTCGCCCTCCCTCCCAGGCTCTGAAACCTGTTTTGCGCGCCGCGGCGGCTCGGGGTCTCCCCCTCCCTCCCAGGCTCTCAAACCTGGGAGGGAGGGGGAGATCCTGAGCGGCCGTTTCGCGTGCCGCTGCTCCCCCTCCCTCCCAGACTTGAGAGCCTGGGAGGGAGGGGGAGAAGCAGTGCCCGCGCCGCGGCCACTCAGAGACTCCCCCTCCCTCCCAGGCTCTCAAACCTGGGGGGGGAGGGAGACTCCAAGTGGCCGCGGCGCGGGCACCGCTTCTCCCCCTCCCTCCCTCCCTCCCTCCTAGGCTTGAGAGCCTGGGGGGAGGAGGCAGGGCTGGGGATTTGGGGAAGGGGCGGAGTTGAGGTGGGGCCGGGGGTGAGGTAATTAAAGAACGGGGGGGTGGAGGCGGCCAAAATTGTTTTTGCTTTGGGCGGCAAAAATCCTAGAGCCGGCCCTGCTTGGCAGAGCTGGAACTGAAAGGAAATATGAAAAAGTAACTTTCCATTGAATTAAACATGAGTCATTTAGTTTGCTGTTGTGGCTGAGAATTACAGTACAACTAGCTCTGTTAAGTACAAGACAATGATTTAACATTCACCATAGTACACCTTACACCTTTCCCAAGATCTTAGGAGTCTTCAAAAGTAAAAGGCAGGACTTTAAAAGAGCATGGGGATAGGAAAAACTTCCTCACTGTCAGAGTGGTTAAGCACTGGAATAAATTGCCTAGGGAGGTGGTGGAATCTCCATCATTGGGGATTTTTAAGAGCAGGTTGGACAAACACCTGTCAGGGATGGTCTATATAATACTTAGTTCTGCCTTGAGTGCAGGGGACTGGACTAGATGACCTCTCGAGGTCCCTACCAGTTCTATGATTCTATGATTTTATGAAACATGAGTAACTTATTTTTATTACTGTCAAGTCAAGACCTATGACACAAGCCCTATCAGATCCATGCCTCACAGACAGTCGATCTCATGCCAAACAGGAGAGAAAGGAATACACAGTTTTTTACACAAAAAGCAGTTTTGTAGGTGAAAAGGGCAGCACTGAGTGTCTGAGAACACTTTGAGCACATTAAACTGGAAATTTGAATGATAAATTAAAACCCAAAGACATATTCAACATCAACCTACAAAACAGAAAGTAGCACCTGGAAATTCCTTCCTCAAAATATCAGAAATCACATAAAACATTAAAGTACAAGGATGTAAAACTCAGTATGACTTGGGGAGAAAGAAAAGACACAGCAAAAACAGCCACAGTGATGATAGCCTGACACCAAATACAAAAGGGACACCCTACATAAAGGCCATCTTCCCTATAACCAGGGTATTACCTGTCCTATATACAGATACTTACTGTATTAAGTTTGGGAAAACTTGTAAACCTGGTCATGTTGATAAAATTATTGAAATCAAATCCAGGACGTAAAAATCCTGAATTTCTCTCAGCTTTACTGGGAGGTTTTACTTCCAGAAATGCTTTATAAGGCAGAGAGAGCATTTGTGGAGATGGGCAAAGGAGACACCAAACCTAACCTTGGCCCTAAAATGTTAAAAAATTAATGAAGCAGCTGATTCCCCTTCATTTCTGTTATAATTGATGGACAGGAGCCATTGGAGAGCCAACTGCAGACAGATTTTCTCCCACATCAACAGCATATTTATCTTTTATGGTAGTATATTTGGGGGAGGGGAAATGTCATTAAACAGCTGTGGATGCATATATTATGACACACATTAGCAGTATTTTACGTGTAGCCATTTCACTCATCTAGACAGCAGTCTGGATTCTTTTTCAATCATTTAGGTGTAAATCAGGATTAACTCCTCTGAAGCCAATGGAGTTATTCTGGTATGGAACCGGTGGGAGATGAAGTTTAGGCCCACTGTCTCCAAGTCAATGATAGCCAGTGGACAGAAAGTTAAAGCCACATTGGGTAAGATAATGAAATGCAACCTTAAGCTCACTCACCCAGAAAGCTAACTGTGGTTCCGGGCGGTGGGGTAAGGGAGTTAGGCCAACGGAAACAATCCGTTCAATGTTAATGGCAGAAAAGATAGATTTTTTTAAAGATGTACCTTGACCCTCAAGATTTAAATCATACAAACAACTGATCACATTACAAACTATGACACCTGAGTACTCTCCAAAAATGGCTGAAGCCAAATACTAATGTCTTTACTGCCAAAAGTCATTTTTGGCAGAGATAGCTAGATGAGCATGGTATAAAGCTATGAGTCGCTAATGTAGCTTATGGAACTACAGATTACTAAGGTCGCTTCTGTCCTCATATGTTTTGTAAGACTGTAAAGTGAACAGAAAGGCTTGGAACATGTGTAACACCAACAGACCCCGGTCGTCGGTAGGTGGAATCGAACCTGGGACCTCTGGAGCTTAGTGCATGAGTCTCTACTGCATGAGCTAAAAGTCATATAGCTCTTAGCTCTTCATCTCTCTCTCTCTCAGTGGTCTCAGTGCCACTAGATGGGACAGAACACCACACCCGGGAGGTGTGTGGGTTACACGTGGATAGTTCAAATAACATTTTAAGTTTGTGTAAGAAATAACCCCATATATTAGTAAGACAATTACCCTAGTAATCCAGTAGGTTCTTACATCTCTATAACATAACATTGCTGCAAATAACCAGCATTTTTTTTTTAAATTACATTGCGAGACTAGAAAGAAAAATATCAGTTTAACAAAAGATCCATTTTCAGTGTAGGCCATGGCTAAAAATCATTTGGAAAATTGATGCCTAGTAAAATTAAATTAGTCAAGTCTAATAGAGAAGCAGTACTAAAGGCATCCAGATCAGAATTAAAGAGACGCTATGTTGTATACCAAATGTATGTCTACTTTGTGGTTTAAAAACACATTGTAACCAGACAAATACAAACACAACTTTCATTTTCCCTCATCGCTCATGCCCACAAAATATCAGTAGTTCTCAGACCGTGAAGTGAGTCATCAATGATCCATGGAACCCTTTTGTAGGTCTCGAAAATGAGACATTTTCAGAACTAAGTAATGTCACATGGGGAGGCTGTTCTTGATACAGGGTTTCTCTTACAAAGGATGCTGCAAAATGGAAAAGTAATATATGAAAAGAGCTAGGCTTCCTTGAGACTGAAAGCTGGTGAATCTGTGAATCTGGTTGAAATTTTTCAAAATTTTAAATCTCAGCAAATTTTGAATTTCAATGACAGGGAAAATATTTTTGTGAAAATGTAGCACAAGTAGTAATAATTGGTCCATGGCCCACAATCTCCAATCCCTGCCCACCTACCAAATGAAGACTACTAGCTATATGGGCTGAGCCCCCACCCAACTGGGAAAGTCCCATCATCCTGTGCCACTTAGATGTAAAGTGATCCGATATAATGAGCCTCATTGACTCCACAGGCACAGCAGTGAGGAATTAAATCATCTCACAGAGGGACTTTGGAGTGCAGTGGGACAATTGGTACCCCAGAACAAGTCCAATTTTAACTCCATTCTAGGACTCAAATACTTGATAGCTACACTGTATTCAATGGGTGGGAGACGTTATGCACTTTAATGTGGATTATACAGTGGATTATACAATTAATGCAGACACACCAGGAAAGGGGAAACATTCCTGATGAACCCCCTTCATTTCATGTTGCACTGAATAATTCAGTAGTTATATGCACACACACTTCTAAGTATATGATACTAAATCAGGGGTAAGTAGCATTAAAAAAGTATATTTTCCAGTAGAACATGATGCAAGACAGTATTCCATAATATAAAATAGAAAACAATACTCCCATCCTCCACATACTACTGTAAATTATTTCAGCCTAGCACCAACAGCAAATAACTATAATGTTAACTGGAAGCCTAATACCGACATTTCAGACAGTCACAAACTAATGAAGTCATCTGTGCATTTCTGCCAAGAAGCTTGACTTAAATATATGTAAGTTAACATAATGATCATAAAACATATTCTGTGTTGGGCCACAGCTTCAGTTGAGGGACAGCTAGTGCAGCTATTTGCAATTTGACTTCAAGTGACTTCTGTGCTCCTCTTATTCCGGGGCTGCTCTGTGACAGGCTGGCCCCTGGAGCTGCTTTAACGCATCCTGGCTGCTTATGGCCCCATAGGAGTCATTATAACAAATGTGATGCAAGGATGCCCAAGACACTGACTCCCTCCTCCCTTTAGCACACATAGGTTAGAGAAAGGTTACAGTAGCTAACACCTGCCTCATACTGATTTTTCCATAGCTAGTCAAGCCGATTTAAGGGCAGCTTTGTGGTAGTGGAGCCATTCAGAGAAGCACTTAAATTCCATTGATTACAGCTGAAAATGAGTACATTCTTAAGGGCTTATGTGAGATACGAATGGATTTAAGTATATGCAATGCTTTGAGTTGTGTATGCATCTGGCCCATCACATTAAGTGAATCCAGTTAATGGTATGTTGTATTTTATTTCAGTGGTTCTCAACCTTTTCAGACTACTGTACCCCTTTCTGGAGTATGATTTGTCTTACATACCCAAAGTTTCACCTCACTTAATAACTACTTGCTTACAAAATCAGACATAAAAATACAAATGCGTCACAGCACATTATCACTGAAAAATTGCTTACTTTCTCATTTTGTCTGAAATTTTAGTTTGCACTGACTTCACTAGTGCTTTTTATGTTTGCTGTTGTAAAATGAGGCAAATATCTAGATGAGTTGATGTACCCCCTGGAAGACCTCTGTGTATCCCCAGGGGTATGCGTACCCCTGGTTGAAAACCACTGCTTTATATTCTACTAGTTTGGGAACACTTGTCAATGTACCATGATCAGTCAGAATGCCAACGTTCCAGAACGCCAATGCGGCTGCTGCCTTGGCACAAACCCTAGGAGATAGAGCAGCCCAGAGCTCCCTGGGACCAGGGCCTGGGCTGAGTGGGTTGTCGGAGGGACCAAGAGGGCTCTAGGCCACTGCCTTGGGGGCTGCTATGGAGCCTGAGAGGTTGGGTGGGAATGGGCTGGAAATCGCTTCCCCCACACCACTCCAGTGCTTATCGGAGGTTCCCCCGTGCTCGCTCCGCACGGGACTCTGGGCAGCTTTGGCACACTCAGGGCTCAGCTTTTCCTGGGCAATGGCCTATAGGAGAAGGTGTTGGGCTTTCCCTGGGTGTCAGCCCAGCCAGAGGCAGCGGGGGAGGAAGAAACACTCCTGTCAGGGGCTGGTTCTCTGCACAGCACTGGGAGCAGGATGTGATTAACCCCCTGCCAGAGGGTTATGGAGAAGCAGTGGGGATGGGGGCGGGGCAAAGGGGCAAAGCAGGGATGGGACAGTGAGAGGGGGACCAGCAGGAGGAGGCAGCAAGGACAGGAGCATGCAAAGGGATGATGGGTTGGCAGCAGAGGTTGCATGGGTTGGTCAGATGGCCCACATAACCTTTAAATTGTGCCCTCTCCATCCACAGTTACCTGTCGTCTCTGGACATGCACGTATTAATTTGTGAACATCATTAATCGTTTGCCTTAGACAGATGTATTATATGTCTCTCACACACCAAATGAATACACTTCACAGTTTATAAAGTAAAAGAATATGTTTTGGTTAGGATAATTTAACATTATTTTATATGGTCCACTGTTGTATGCATCTCATTACTGTGCTGTGTATCAATCTCCAAAGTCCTTGATTTCAAAGCCTGCATCACTGACTCTCTGCGTACCCCTTGAACTGGATTTCCTTTCCCATTGTCTCCTGACCTCTTGGTTCATTCAGCGACACCAATCTTGATATAATCTACCTAGGAAAAAGCAGTGGTGTCTGCATTAGGATGTCCATGCTCAGAAGGCAGGCAAGATATTACATTCTAAGTAGAGCCTTTCTGTTCAAGTCTTCACTATTCCCATTCAACCTTTTGCTCCAGCTGCTCTTGCAATGCTGAAGAGCCTTGAAGCAGCTCAAAGCTTATTCTCAACATCAGCTCAAGGAGGGAAGACTTGCAAATGTTGGACGCACTACATGGCTGTGGAAGCAGATGCCCTTTGGAGCAGCCTGTGGAGATATGCAGACATTCTAAGTTGGTCATCTCTACTGGATGAGGAATGGGTGGAATAGAGAATTTGGGTGGATTGAGAGTATATATCAATAACTGAAGGGCATATGAAGCTTAATATGATTTTTTTAAATAGCATTAAAACAGGAAAATCATAATTTAGTTTAAAAATATGAAAAATTAAAATATTTGAGAGTATGGAAATGCACATCTAAGGGCAAAAATAATCTGCTCTCTCTAGGTATATTGTGCCACAACCAGCAAGAATCCAGTGTTTACAGCGCATACAATATGTGCAGCCAGCCTACAGCCATTTTTCAGTACGCCTGAATGGCCCATAGTATATACAAAATCATACCATGAAACAAATGACATACACATTTCCAAAAATCATAATCCTCCTGGGTGTCTTCTCTTTCTATTACCATACTACACAGCTGCTGTAAGTTCACAGAATAACCTTGGCATTGGCAAATTCAGTACCTTCCTACAAGCCTCACCAATTAACTTGTATATTCTCTCTTAAACCAACCCTATCAAGCTAATTTCCAAAGGGAATTCTAATAGAAAAAAATCAATCCAATGTATACAGTACTGTATACAATAAGCCGTGAAAGCCCATACACTGTAATAAAGCAATTGCCAGTGGTTATTTGGTGGATTATGTATTTTCTTATGTCAGAAAAGTACATAAGACTGAAACACAAACAAATGTACTCAAAGAAAAACGTAATATCTGGAAAAAATAAGAGAAGGAACATATTTGAAAAATGAAAAGAAAATTTTCAGTGCCTCTGGCATTCAAGCAGGCTTTCAACACCTTCAGTGACTTCCACCTGACTTTCTGTACCTCTGTGGAAATCCATCAAGTATGAAAAACAATAGTTGGGTTTGTAAACACTAAGACGTAAAGGACTGGGTAATGAGATACAAGGTCTTTCACTATCAGGTCATCAAATGACTCTAGTCCAAGTCTGTAATGACTGAAAGAGCTTATCTGATCATTGGTAATATAATTTCCTATTGATAGGGAAGTGGGTGAGAATAACCACACCACCTCCAAAACCTCACTCTACAGTTGTTGATAGTTTCAGCAGAGAAGCCAAGTCTTAAAAGACCATGGATGCTACAACTATCCTCCCATATTTTACAGATCATGTGGATGCACTCTGACAGGATAGCATGGGGCAGGCTGAATTGCTACGGTTTCAGTGACATCATATCATATTGTCTGAAAATAAGTGACTTCACTATTCAAGTTGATCAATATGGTTACACAGAGTTGAAATGAATCTAAATTTAAACTCAGGATTCAATGTACTGTATATAAGGTAACATACATACTGATATATAGCTGATGTTGGGACTCTCTTCTATATACAGCACTTTTATTAACTGCTTGGATGTGCAAATGAATAATGCCTGAAGGGTAAGACTCTTGGGATACATTTTCAACCTGTTAATGGTAACGGGAGGTATGTGCCAACACCCAGTATAGAAACACTGACAGCCCTTTATTCTACACTAACTCATCTAATTTCTTCAAGCTGATTATCCGTTTACATTATTTCAGTACATCTCAAGTTTACAGAGGAATTACTGCCCTTTGTTTCCCTTGGCTAATCAGTATCAAAAAATGGAATGATACTAAGAAATATCAGTACAGAACTAATAAAAAAAGCGAGTGTGAAATGTGCTTACTGCCACAACGAACATTTTCATTGATTTTTAAGTTCCCCTTTCTTTCCTACAAAGGCAAAGAATTTCAAAAAGCATCAAAAAGCATTTTTATAGACAAGTACAAGAAGTACTTGTATCACAAGATAAAAATCCATGCAGTTTTTTTATATATAGTTGTTTAAATATATATAAACAAACATATAATAAATTACACACACACACACACTCGTGTATTATGCACACGTATATGCACCCACACAGAGCTGGATTTAAGTAAACTCCTCTCTTGTCCAAAGACTTTGGCAGGCAGATGGACATCATTGGAAACGTCTTGTATCAGAATCAACTTTATTTATTTCCATTTCTAAAAATCAGAGGCCCTCAGTTGCTTTACATCATTTGAGAAGTTATTAAAATATATGAAAGCCTAAAAAAAAACCTCACTCAAAGAATTCCAGTCAGCCTAACTCACCAATAAAAAGCTAGCAATGCAGTCAAAGCAACAAAACAAAACTATAAAATTCTTGTCTCATAACTTCTACCTTCCCAAAATTACCAGGAAAAAAGTGGGCTTTGCAAAATACCCTGAAGGTCAGCAAATTCAAACCATTGTGGATGTGTATTCCCAAATCAGGGGTGCCTCTTGGAGACATTGCTAGCAACTCCATTTTGTGTAAACCAAGGAGCCTTAGCTCAGGCTCCTCCATTTGTCACAGGTGCAACAGAATAACTTTGAGAGGTGGTCTGTTTGATCCTGGCCCATCCAGGCTTTGTAGCTGTAATACATAACAAATTCAATACTGAAGCCAACAGAGAGCAAGTACAAATTCTGGAACACTCGTTTAATATGCTGCTGATGTTCCACTTGACAAGTGGGCCATCAGATTCTCTGCCAGGTTAAATCGATAGATTAACTAAAGCCTCAATTGGGAAATCTGACCCACATGGGTGTACCCCTCCACTTGAGTAGAGCCCCACTGATGCTGTAGATGAAAGTGAAAAAGAACCAGGGGCAGAACGAAAATACCCTCGTCTCTTCAGGCTCTTGTTTATGCAGTTATACCAGCCATTTAATACAAGGACTCTGTCATTCACTATACTTTCAGTATACTTTTCTATCATAGTCACTTTAGAACTTCCTATGTTTGTTTATTGACACATAGGTAATCTGAAACCCTATTTGAAATAGCAAGTTTATCACTTCGATATACTCAGTAAAATAGAGTTGGATGATCTGTCCAGAAAAATAACTATCAGTTCACAGCATATGGGTACTAGTTTCAAACAGCCAGCTAACTATTATTTCTTATTCTGTACCTCCAATTTGGAAAATTAAATACATAAATAAAGAAAGCAGTTTAACCTATTTTCCATTATTCTAACATGTTCAATTTATGGCTGGTCTCATCTGGTACAAGGATTCCCATTATGAAAGGAATAAAGGATGTACTTTTCTTACAAAACAGAAGCACCTTTTAATGACAACTTCCAAATCATGACCTTTTGTACTTCAAGAGATTGACTACAAAGCTCACTGTCAACTGACAGTAACATCAATGTCAGTGCACAAAAGATTGATACCCTCAATATGAACAATTCTTCCTAGAGCTATTAACTGTTGCTGGCCTGCTCTGTTCTTTGTAGCAAGCCCATTTATAATGATGCACAATATGTTTTGTCCTTTTACAGACAGAAGTGGAGGAATGTCAACTTAGAAACAAAATTTAAAACAGTTTTGCAGTCTTCAGTTCTACATCTTATAGCCAACAATTTTGTTCTATTTATACTGAGTGATATCTTAAGATTTAGGGAGATTTTGAGCATTACTCTTCAAGTGTAAAGCTCTTCTAACAGCCCTTTAATTTGTTCTAACTAGACACCCACCCTGGGCAGCTGAAGGGCTGCTCTGATGGTGACAGAAAGACATCACTTATCAGCTTTCTAGCTAGGAAATTGACCTCTCGCTGTCAGAGGCCGATCACCTGAACCGACGATGAAAACAGTTTAACTGCTGATGCTGACAGGACCAAGCCATTGTTCATGCCATGATAGAAAGCATGAATTCTCAACCTGACAACCATTGGCAGCTGTAGGCCAGTTTCCACATGTGGACATGACTAGAGAGACTAGAAGACCAAAGGACAGAGATCAATACTGCTCACCGTAGTTTCCTTTTGGATGTTGTATAAGTGAACAGAATGAAAAACAAAACCTTTCATATCAGCCCTCACCCACAAAGCATAGCACCATGCATGTGCTTTGTTTTCAGATAGTGGGCTAATTAATGATGAGACTTTTCCATCCGGTGGCTGGACTAACTAAAGGTATATCCACAGTTGGCAAGATTTCAATTAAGAGATTTCCTTATTTAAAGCTTTAAATAGTGACAAACTTTCATTGATTCTGAATCCAGACAGAGAGTTACCAACATTCATTTGCTTTCTTTTTACCAGATGCAGTCAAACTAGGATTTATGTTAAGTACATTCTGTAGGTAATAGTCAGAACTTGAAAAATCACTTTCCCTGAGAAATGGAAAGCTACTCTTTTGAATGAAGAAATCCCACTTCCATTATTTTCTGCAGAATGTAACCTTTTATCAAAAAAAAAAAAAAAAAAAAGCTAGATTCTATGAGTGCCAAAATAATCCTTCCAAAATTAACACAATTCCATCTTCCTTAGTCTGCAGACAAACAGCTGCAGACCTTCAGCTGCTATCATAGCTTTTCCAAACAGCAGCAATGCAAAAATCAGACAACTCTAATTAGTGTCACTTCTGTTATTTAGAACCTAGTCTGTTGCACTGACAACCTCAAGAGTCAGGTCAATTTCACGTTTCTGATTCTTGGCAAACCTAAGAGAAGTAGCAGTAGCAGAGACAGGAAATTAAGTTATTTATGTGAGAGAAGCACCCTTCAACCCCCAAACAGAAGGGAGGAGGAGGAAGATGAGAAGACTGGAGACCCTCCCACCTTCAAACAGCTTAGAAGAGACCAAAATATTCTTTTCCCTTCCAGCAGCTGGAGATGGGGAAGGGATAGAGATTCAAATATATAAGATACCTATGACTCCGACGAAATCAAAACATGGAAAAAATCAAACCAACTCTAGGGCCAGCACCCTATCAGTAATCCCAGCTTCCTCCTATTCTCAGCTGTGCTTCTGGTAGGCTAGTGCCCTTGGACATTACTGACAGGTTCCCTCCTCACACCATGATTAGCTTTTGAATCTTCCTCTAGTTCACTGGTTTCATAACCTAGCCAGAAGATGCCTGGAAAATTTGTCAAGCTCTGTAGTGGCTAGAAAGAATAAGAACGAGCTTTTCCAAGAATAGGCTAAAGAGCTTAGAAATCAATTCCTGTTTTTCCTTCTTTGATTACTTTCTATAGGTCACACTCTTCCATTTTTTTCTACGTATATTTTTTTGATATAGATATCAGATATGGGCCTGTATTGAGTTGTAAAATCCTTTTCTTAAAATGGAAAGCTTATGGCGCTCTGAATAAAATGAAAGAAGCAACACAATAAGTTCACATAAGTTTTGTATGATACATCAAAACCATTATGCCATCAGATTTCAAAATAGCTCAACTTAACATGCTTCCAAAAGCAAGGATTATTACTTATCTATAAAACCTATTAACTTGTATTCTACGCAACTGCACAAAGATAGTAATTGCCGAAAAATTGGAAATCAAAATAATCATAATCAAATAAAATATAGAGAAGATAACTGCAACTCTAAAATCTCTGACAAAGATAGGCATGTGTAAAGAAACACTTGAAGAATTCACATTCTCTTACACCAAACTGCCTTCAATTACTCTATAAGGTTTAAGTTAAATTTGCTGCCTGTTATGCCTTTATTTTCCCTTAAACAGTATGAATGATCATCCAGGAAAACTAGCTTGTTTGCTTCACAAATCTAGAATGCACAAACCCTTCAGCAACTTAGTTCTTCCTTATGGAATCTCTGAGTGTATATAGAAAGACAAAAAATGTTAACTGATATATTAAATTTCACACTAAACAGACTCAAATGAGACCATACCCTGAACATATCCCCCTGATCAGATAAGAGTCTGATATAACATGATTTCCCTAAAACCAGGGGGTGTTATGGGCTTAAATGCACTTAAAGACAAAGGCACTCATATAGTATGGAATGGGGAACATATAAAAACCACAGCAAGTAACAGATGTGTCGGAAAAGCAATGAACTTTTATTCCTGGAGGAATTCTGCATCACTTTGCATGGACATAATTCATGACCCCCGCAGAGTTCTGTGCTTCTCCACAGAAAAATGACTTGTGATGGGGAAGCAAAGGGAAGCCACGAGAACAGTCATGCACCCCCTGTCCAGCAGTGCAGGCAGGTTGGTTTGGCACACAGAGCAGCTGGTAGAGATGTAATTCACCACAAGGGGGAGGAGCTGGGCAGTCATACATGTGAGTGAGAGAGAGACACACTCTGTCCCTCTCACTTGCTATTGCGGCATGCTCAGCTTGGAGGGGCAGGGCTTTGGAGTGTTTCTCAAGAGGTAGGCATGGGGCAGCCTCTGTTCTCTCAGGCAGAGCAGAATGTAGGAGCCTGCCTGCTTAGTGAATTGTTACCACTGTCTTTGTGAATTCCCCCAGGAGTATAGAACAGGTTTACAAATTTAAAGGCTCCTTTACATTGCCAGAGTGGTGTAAATGAACCTTATTGTAAAGGACAGTATGGCTTTATAAATGCTTATGGTGGTTTAGTGATTAGAACTGGTATAAGTGTTTGGACTGAAAAAAATTCCTATCAGAATGTACTCCATGAACTGTTTGCTACTGACCTTTTTGGAGATGGTCAGTAGCCAATATAAATTGTGAGTTTGAGACCCCAGCCCTCACTTGCTCTTCAGTTGCCTATGATGTAACACTTAGTATATGGCTGCATATATTTGTTGACTAATAACTAAAAGTAAAGGATCACAGGGGTAGCCGTATTAGTCTGGTTCTGTAAAAAACGACACAGAGTCCTGGGGCACCTTATAGATTAACAGACGTATTGGAGCATAAGCTTTCGCAGTTGCTCCAATATGTCTGTTAGTCTATAAGGTGCCACAGGACTTTTTGTCACTTTTTAGAAGCAACATTACTAGCTACATTACTATTAGACAAAAGGGGTTTGGTGATTTCCTCCAATGCTCCCCACTCCCATTCTCCATTCATTGTATTGTAGTTTAAATAAATTACCAAAATAATTTAAACCAGCTTGATTATACTGTGTTATTTTGACCAAAAATATGCAGAATTTTGCAGAATTAAGATATTTTTTTGGTTCCGAATTTTTCATGTTTTGGTGCAGAATTCCCCCAGGAGTAAACTTTGGCTCTATAAGACTGATTGGGGAAGAGAATTCCACAGTCACAGGCTTTCCCACCTTGTTTTCAGTCTCCGAAGGAATGATTTTTGAAGTGACCCACCTGATCTCAATCCTGCATTGGTAGTTGTGTAAAACTCCTGAATTGTTTCAGTGCACTGAAATTTCCAAACTGTAATTCCAGTTAGACTAAACTGCTGCTCATAGCAAACTGGTGTGCTGAATAAATGAATTCATTGCAAGACAGCTCAACTGTATGGTATATAAAAAACAAAGCAATTTCCTCTTGACTTTAAAAGGTGTTGTATGTATGAATGCTGCCTCCCTCCTAAAGTGACCAGATGTTCCGATTTGATAGGGACAGTCCTGATATTCAGGCTTTTTTCGTATTTAGGCGCCTATTAACCCTCACCCTCATCCCAATTTTTCACACTGGCTATCTGGTCACCCTACTCCCTCCTCAATATTAGTCAACACTCTACCAAACTGAGAGGGATGCTAAAATATGCTCATGTACTTTTGGATGATTGAAGCCTTTAAATTACTGTAGGACTGGAGAATTATTGTTTCAAACACACAGTGTGTATCAGTCATTACAGCAGACAATTTCATTGGCAATTTCTAAAACACTATTGTAAAATGAATGACTCTCTCTCTTACAGGTGAAATTAACTTCGAGTTTTCAGTGAGAATACATAGTTAATACAGAGTAATGACAAACGTTTCAATCATGACAGCCTTATATTTCTATCAGTTAATTTCTAAAAATAAAATCTGTAAATAATAGAAAAGTTCTTGCCCAATATAAGAAAAGTTATCTGGTAGGAAAAGAAAAAGATACCACTGTATATGTTAAAATTGCTGTAAATGTGAACATCTTGGTTTTTGTCAATTTGTGTAACAAACTAAGGCCATGATCCTGCCAAGACTTATGCAGATGCTTAATTTTATGCACTCTGAAAATTCCCACTGAAGTGTACGTATGAAGCTAAGTGTGTGTCAGGCTTTTTGCTGGCGCAGGGCTTAAGGGACCCCAATCTGCAATTGGGTCCATGAAAAGGGACCTTTGCACTTATGCAAATTAGACTGCAACTGAGAATTTAGCATATAAAATGGAATTTGGGATTTAATTCCCCTTTAAAAAGATGTGATTTAATTTGCCTAACAAAGCAGAATTTCTTGGTAGAAATGATACTATGGGTGTCTGAAGAAGGTTGTGGTTTTTACCTTTGCATTAGTGGTCAGAATCTGACATTAACTATAAAATATGTCTCTACCTGGAACTAAAAGGTAAAATCTTCAATATATTTACAGAGCCATTCCTACTTGCAGTAATTGCTTTTTACATAGGCACAGATGTTAGAATGAACCTGTTGTTCATCATGCTTAGGAGAAAACCTTAGAAACCAATAAATGATTTAATGTGTGCTATTAGCTATTCTCCAGGTAAGAACTGTATTCTAAAGAAAAAGATTTGCCACGTTAAATACTCAAAAGTTAGGTTTCATTATAGAAAATAATTAGATTAACAGACAGAACATGTGCAGATGCCCATCTTGATTGAAGTGTTCATTTAATATATTTTAAGTGCTTGAAATATTTTGGTTACTTGATTACTGTTGATTGTTTGCATTTTGATTTATTGCTTCAAGATCAGTATTCATTAAGTCATTTAATGTAATGGCAACCATACAGCTGCTACCACATTAACTTTAGTCATTTTGTTGCATTTCTGTTTGTAGCGCAGTTTAGAGGAGCACAAAAACAGCTTACTTTTCTCAATCTGAAGCTATTTATTAATCACAGCCATGGCTTCTAAAACTTTGACTAGAATTGATGACAGGCATGACTTAATTTTATAATCATACCTAGGAATTATAACTTTTATTTCACCTAAATATTTAGGGTCAAATTGAAATGGAACTACTCTCAGAGTAACACAACATACAAAATGTGAGACAGGAAGGCATCATCTGGCCCTTATTAGCAATATTTATTTTGATGACACACAATGAGAGTAAGCATTGTGATGGCACAATGAAGTATGATATAGGTGATAAAAACTGGTGAACTTGGAATCAGGGGAATTGTGGTCTATTCCCACTTTGCCACAGATTGAGAACCCAATCCTGCAACTTGTTCCATATCCCAAGTAGTGCCAAATCCACCTGGTTGTGGCTCTATGGGTGTGTAATTTATATTTAAAATTATTAGCCAAAACTTTCAAACCTGGGTGCCCAAAGCTATACTCCTAAATTAGTATTCTGGGCTCCTCAATAAAAGTTTCCGCATTTTCAAAGCTACTATGCATCCACAAGTTTTACTGAAGTCATTGGAAGTTGCAGGTACTCTGTAACTTTATTAAAAAACTGGTTGCTTTTAATTGGGAGTCTAAAAATGGATTTGCAGCCTAATGTTGGGCACCCAGGTTTGAAAAGACTGGCCATTATTTATTAAGTGGGAACCTCATTTAAAGTTACTGGTAAGGACTTCGTTCTAAATCAGAACACAGAACAGAAGGTTACCATGACAGTTTATTTTAGCAGGTAAGTACTAGTCCAAGTGGGTCTTATTAATATAAGAGCTTTGGGATATGCTTGTCTGTTTTATTACATTTACTTAGTCTTTATTATCTTTGGGAGTTTAATTATGAAGGAAGGTTGATTCCCTTCGGTTATTTATTTTCTCTGTGTTCAAATCAAGAAGTAAAATTAATTAATGAATTAAATTTTAGAGCTGAGATTGAAATCCTGTTGGAAAATGAAGCAACAACAAGAACAACAAAACTAAATGACCAATAAATACCTTCCAATGCTGATACTTAACCCATTCACATTTGGGAGTACTGTATTCCACTGTTATGTATCTCTTCTATTTTGCCATCTTTGTCTCAGTTATCCATCTCAGGAATATCTACTTATTCATGTGTATCTTATCATTATAGTACCTGAGGACCTCACAGTAATACTGTGAGGTAAGGAAGTAGTGTGATCCTCATTTTACAGATTGAAGCACAAAGATTTTGGGTCTCGCCCAAGACCCAGTAAAGTCAATGGGAGTCTTTCCAATTGACTTCTGTGGGCTTTGGATCAGCCCTATGTAACTTGAACAAAAATATAGAAAACATATGTGGCAGAGTTTGAAACTGAACCTTAGAATTCTCAGGTCCTAATCCAGTATGTTAACCGTAAGACCGACCTGGCACTCTTAAAATCAGAATAGACTGGCTACATTTTATTTTGTGCATGAAACACACTAACATATTCAATAAAAATAAACAACTCAAATTATCCTGATTATACTGTACACCCAAGAATTCACTAAAGATATTATATCAGTAGCTATTGTACAGTATCACAGCTGTATAGACAACATACAGTAGAGTAGTATTCATACACTTGCTTAGCACATCACATTTTTGGTCAATTTAAATAATTAATCATTATATCTTAATTCTATGATCTAGAAAGTCAGGAATTTTTAATATCTATCACCCACAAGTTTTATATTAGTGATTAATACTGAGACAGTAATTACACATTGGTTCCAAGAGTTGGGAATTTATATTTAAATGATCTTTGGAAACAATCTAGCTTTAGTACTGTAAATAAGCTACTGCAGGAGAAAGTGTCAACATATTTGTTAAATGCTTCAGGCACAGGATTATTAGGAGATTAAAATAAGATATAGAAAAACAGCCTTCTTATATATTTAAAAAAACATCTTTTAGATGTTAATTGTATTTCCATAGCTGCATAGAAAAGTATCAGAAGTTAAGGTAAATCACAATTCATCTCTAGTAGAATGAAAATTAATTGTTATTTCTATTTAGCTAAGACAAACCCAATTATTTTTCATAGTAATTTAAATATGGTATGAAAAAATAATATGCAGGGTCATTCAGGAAAATGTCAAAAAGTGATTCGTCATTCAAATATCATTTTTTACTTTGAGAAAAAAATATAATAATATATAAATAGATTAGATTGCATTGTGGTATAATCTGATAGTTCATATACTTGCTCTCACAACAATCACCTTGTTATTGAGAAGACTGCACTGTCATTAGAGGTTTAATATGGCACACATTCTCTGATTTAACAGCATGTGTCAAAGCCGTGCAATTCTAATTTCATCCCTCTCTCGGGGACCAATCTAACACGCACTGAAGTCAACAGAAAGGCGCCCATTGGCTTGAATGGGATTGAATCTGCTGATCTATGAGATACCTGGGAAAACAGTGAAGTTTATGGAAATTAGATGTTATTTCCTTAATTTGATGTCATCAGCTGCATCATCTGACCCATTGTATATACTGTAGGATGTAATACTAGAAAGCCTCAAGCCAGTTAAGATACTGTGGTGCCTGGAAATTTTCTCTCATTAGTATTTTTAAATGAAAGTAGTTTTGGAACAATAATGCTTAAATGAGGTACTAAAGAGGGCTTGGGAAGGTGGTGGGAGGTGCATTGTTACAGAAAATGTCAGCAAAAGGACCTAAGAAATGCTAGACAAAAGTCACAGATATTGTACTGCGCCATTAAACAGTATCTGGCTAGAGAATATAGTGTTAAATTAAGAACTATAATTCAACTGCAAAAAAATTACTATTGAAGCAATGTACAAGGTCCAACCCTGACCCTCAGAAAGAAGGAAATTCAAAGGTAAGGTAGTTAATCTGTGCTCCCTTCCCAGCCTTGACTCAAACTACAGTACAAAGGAAGAAAAAGAAAGAAATTAAAGGCACAATGTTAAGGTCAGAGAGCCAGAACATCTCTTTTGTAATCTCTTTGCTTTTGTCTGTTTGTAGTCAGGCCTATATCACAGCTTCAACATACCATATCACTAAAAGCAAAGTATATCTTACTGTTAGTAAGATAAAATCTTTGAATAATCCCAAAGCATCTATTTATTTCACCCCAATGGTTCACTCACTATTCAAAAATAAGAATAAAATATCATTACACTACATGAGTTTTTAATCTTGTATATCAGTGTAGTTTCTTTGTCAGAAACAATAAATGCACAAGGAAAGCAAGAGTGAAGTACAGATTCTTTGGAGTTTTGGTCTACTTAGGGACATAAGTAACTGTCCTTAAAAACTCATATAGTCACAACTCTACCACTTCACTTCCCCCTCTTCCACTTCCTTGCAAAAATGAACTTTTTGGACTGATTCACTCTTACAGCTGAGCTCTGCTTGGTTCAAGTGGTTGGAAGGAGGAAGGCCATTTAGGATGACACAAGCCAACCCCACAATGCTTTAAAGCACCACAATTACTGCTCCATCTTCTGTCATTGGCATAGAGTCTCTGAAAGGACCCTTACACCAGTGGAGAATTATTTAGCTGAAAATAGCTCTCTTCTGCCCCAACCCTACCAGGGTGGTCTTGAGGGAGTAGAAAAGTGAGATGAGTTCCCCTCCACCACAAGACGTCTTTGAAGGTAAGTTTACGTACAGAATCTGGCCCCTTTGCATTGACCAAAGGGTGCCAGAAAGTGGTGTGTAATACAGAGTTTAGACCATCGTTTACACACATTTCACTTGTAAAAACAAACAAGGAGCTTTTAAAATAGATTTTATAGTTACTCAAACTTTTCTTAAAAAGTGATAACTGCAAGTTGTTTTATGACAGTGCATAACCTGGAGCAAATTTTATGTTTAGCTATATCATGAGTTGGGCAAATCTCTGTAGTTTTGGATTCACGTGCCATTCTGCTAGTCTTTTTCCATTAGGTTCCTATCTTATGAGCTGTATTTTGAAATGGAAGGTGAACCCAGACAAAATCACTGAGTGTTCTCTGATTTAGGATTCAAGCCAAATGAAACCTGGGTTTTGTCTGGATATCATCCAGAATCATAAAATCTCTTCTCAAAGATTCTTCTTCAACCTCAGATTGGTGGCAGGAGATAAACCCATTAATTATTGTCTCTGAGAGGTGACCCAGCAAAAAGCATGGCCCCTGTTTCCCAATACATTTTAGGTTCCCTCCACTTGTTTGGCCATGTTTTGGGATGATGGAGTAGTTAGTGGCATCCAATGCCATGCTCCATGCCCCTCCTCCCCCCACACACATATTTAATATCTTCCGAGGGAGAGCCAGCCCTAACTGGACTCTCCAGGGAGCGGTTATCTAGCTCCCTCTATCCTACCTTTTTGCTGGTGTTAATGAGGCAAGGGAGTCCTCTAATAAGGATCTTTTATGGTGTTTAAAAGAATGGTAATCAATGCAGTCTGACTGTACCTCAGGCACAGAGTTAAAGAGGCAGTATTGCATCAGATAAGACACTTCCAATTTTACTGTTGTATGAAAAAGGGGACTGTTACAGCAGTGCTCTACAAAAGAGAGGTAGTTGTATAGTCAACAGATAATGTACCCATAGATGATACTGAAGAACATGTACTAGTATAGTTCCTGGTTTTAGCAGGACCAACAGAACATCCTGTTGTGCATTGCAAATAACTTCTTGTGTGTAGCTCCAGTAGGGACCAAGCCACTGGGAGTCATTCCTAATGGTTAGGTTCTGGTGGCAAGCCAAAGGTCTGAGCCGGAGATAGAGTCAGGAGTCTACCCAGGGGTCAAAGCCAGAGTCATTATCAGGGATAGGAAGTAGAAGCAGGGATGTGGAGCAAGGAAGAAAAGCAGGAATCTGGACTAGATGGGTGTCTGGGATAAGGAGGAGAGGTACGTGCGAGTTCTGCCAGGGGACGCCAGGGTTTGAGGCCTCAGTTGTATTGCCTAATTTAGAATATAAACTCTTTGGAAGATGTCTTCCTCACTGTTTTGCACAGCACTAAGCATTCTACCATCACTCACTAAATAAGAATTCTAAACTGGGAAAACTGAACTGGTTTATCTTTTCATCTTTTCTAACTACAGCCCTGGAAAATATAATTGAAATACATATCATCCCATAATATGTACGTACGAATGACACTAATGCAGTAGCCCAAGAGCTAAAGGATTAATATTAAAGATGCTTGCTGAATCAGAAAACTGCAGTTCTGCTTAATTCTCAGTTGCTAATATGTCATCTCTTAAATATACCATGTGTGTTTGAATTCACAAAGCCACAATTAGGTGCATGCAGAGAAAATTCAAATATTTGTACTTATGTTACACATTTTTAATCACACACAGAAAAACTCAGCGTTAAAGGTAAGAGAAAATAAAAGCTATAAAGTCTCATCCTCCTCTCACTTATGCTTATTTCATCCCACTGTAAGTGCATTGAGTTCAGTGAAGGAGCTTTGAATTTACATCAATGTAAGGAAAGGAGAGTCAATCCCTGGATGTTTTAAATGAGCCAATCAGTCCCTGATCCAGGCAGTTATATCAAGATTTTCCCAGGTAACAGTAACAAGAGAGTCCCATCTCATATGTGGTATACAAATGTTTTTAAAGTGATTTAAAACAAACAAACAAAAAACAACCTACGCTCCTGATATTTAACAATGATAAAAACCAAGCATAAAGGCTCTGGGATCCTGACAAAACTGTCATCTCAGAACAAATGTTGAAACATTCCACTCATATAGTGCCATTATTCAAAGGAGATCAGAGATTTCTCATATAATCCAGAAAAGGCACCGATTCTTTACTGAACTATTTTTTATATTGCAACCCTAATTCCACAAATAATTTTTTAAATCCCACCAGCTGACCTCTTGGTCTAGTGCAAGTCTTCCCCAGGGTAGCATTTTACACACTCCATATAGCAATCCCAGTTTCTGAAGAAAATAATGATTTGTCTGCAATTTTTCTTCAGTTCCAAATTATTCTGCTGTACTTTGCTAAATGAGCACTTTTGGTCTTCAATAAATTGTTAAGAAATGGACTTGCATCATTATTGTGGGACATGAAGCACAGTGCTGAATCTAACAAAATGCTGCTGATACCATGAAGCATATTAGCTTCTATGAGAATCTATTAAACAAAAGGACAAGAAGCTTTATTTTTTTGTTCCTGGGTCAATATCTAACCATTTGTTTTATCAGCTTTTTCAAAACATATTACTATGGTCCTGCTTTCTTTTATTTGAGATATACATTTCCATTACTAATACCTGAAAGAAGCAACTTTTCCTTACTGTTCCTCAATCCAGACTCCAAGAAACCATCTAATTTCCATAGCAAGCAATTAGTTATTCCCACTTAGCTACCATTTTCCTAGAGATGACACCCACATACTGTCTTTTATCAGCACCCAGACCTTCCATCAGCATTCTAGGGAATTAAGAAGGCTTACCAGAGGATAGTATAATGGCTCTTAGGTATCCACACTTGCAGTTTTATCAGACTCTACAAGAAGTCAGGTCCTATATTCTCACTTGAAGCACAGAGACTAGCACCATAAATGCATTCAGAGAGATGTATTATTATTATTTTATGATTTGTATTATCATAGCATGTAGGAGACCTAGTCACTGACCAAGACCTCCATCTTGGTAGGTCTGTAAGACACAGAACAATAATCTTACAATCTATGTATATCAGACAAGAAACAATGGATGGATAGAGACAGACAGGTAGCAGAGTACAAGGAAACAATTTGGCAATAGTGATCAGTAGAATCAGGGGTGCTGGAACAATTTTTATAGTGGTGGTGCTGAGAGCCATTGAACCAAACTGTACCCCCTGTATATAATTGAAACCACTTCAAGCCAGGGATTGTGGCAGCTCCCCCAGCACCTACGAGTACAATCAGCAGTGGTCTCAGCACACCAGTGGCCCAACCACAGTCAGGTTTTTGGATGAATCATGACAAAGGAAAATTTTTAAGAAGGGATTTGAAGGAGGATAATGAGTTACTTTGTGGGTCTTTAGAAGGAGCTCCTCTCAAGCCTGAGGGGCAGAAAGAAAGAAAGATGGAAGAAAACACAAAGGTACTTGTTAGAAAATGTAACAGGTGGACAACACAGGCTAGCACCATTGGCCAATCAGAGGAGGGACTCAATATTCCAGGTGTAATTTCTGTCCTATCCATTACTATATGCAGATTTACCTTTGTACTACTAACATCCTTAGCAGATTGTTTTCATCTGACCTGAGTGTTCCTCCACATCTTTTGCTTTTGGCTTTTTCCCAGCTGAGTTTAAATAATCACCCCAAACTTTGTCATTTTTCAGTGGCAGCAGTCTGGTTCAGTCCATCACATCTACACTGGCTCCTCCTTCAGCAAAAGGTGTTTTATTGCCTAATACATTTAAGCTCCTTTTCTTTACATTATTTTCTCATTCATCTATTCAGATTATGAAGTTCCTTCTGGCTTGCTGGCCTCACTGTGTGGAATTTGGATAATTTCAGAGAAAGCCACCATAAAGGCTCTGGACTTAAAATGTTTTTCCTACTCCTCTGACTGTAAACTCCAGGACCTACCTCTCTGTCCTTCTCATATGCATTTCCTCAGTCTACTGGCATCAATATGTACCATGGCCACAGACTTGTCCCCAGCAACCTGTGGAGCTTTGGATTTTTTTTTTTATCTCATAACATCTAGCAACTTTGCACCCATTTAGGCACTAGTTTTCGGAGTGAGCACAAACCCAAACTTCCGATATTTCTAATGATGGACACACCTATTGTCACAGCCTGCCTATGCCTCACAACTGTGTGTTTCAATCTCTTAGAAGGATGTTTTAGGGGCATAATTAGCCTCTGCTTCCACTATTGGAAGGTAAGTCTTTTCTGTGATTCATCTTAGTTAGTGGCAAGATGATTAGAAGTGCTCTCAAGAAGCTCAAAAGACTTCACCAAGAAAGATGGCATCTGATCATACTTCAGGCACATGTTTTATCTGAAAATAATGCCACTTTATCACATAATTATGCTATGTCTAATTTGAATGCAAAGGCCACAGATCACCCCTAATTTTTGCTACTTTTTGACTTGCTGGTTAATTCTTTCTGTGGACGCTATACGCGTCTTTGAATATTTAGCAGAAACAAAAGGCACTATCAGAACTCTTATACATACAGATTCCCAAATTAACACAATAAGTTCCAACACACATTGCAGATTATGGATGTGAGAATAAAATAGTAATATAAAAGAGGGACAACCTCCACATTATTCTCTCTCTCTCTCACTCACACACACACACTCTGCAGAAGCTGCAAGCAGATAAGGACCTACTCTATTGTTAATATCCAAGCAGCTTTAAATATACCCTTGCTCCTACTGAAGCCATATTTAAGGCATGCAACCAAATCTGTTGTCCCCATGAAAGAGCCTGTTTTTACTGAGATTTTGGAACAATGAAAGATTATTTGGATGTTAGCAAACAGGAAACATGGTCCAGTGAGGCACTGGAGCTCCAGTGGAAAGGGTGTTGAGCCGGGAGTAAGAAAAATGGGCTCTATTCACTGTTCTACCACTGACCTGCTGTATGATCCTGGGCAAGTCACTTTTCTGAGCTTCTGTCTCCCCTTCCAGTATTTGTTTGTCTAGTCTATTTAGAATGGAAGCACTTCAGGGCAGGAGCAGTTGCTTACTGTGTGTTTGTACAGCACCAACATTTTGGGGCCCAGATTTCAGGTGGAGCTTCTAGACACTACTTTAATACAGATTGATAAAGGTCTAGACTAGAGTACTGGAAGTTGGGACTTCTGGGTTCCATTCTCAGCTTTGTCATTAAATTGTTGTGCAACCTTGGGCATGACAATTAACTTCTCTGTGCCTGTTTTTCGATGTATAAAATAAGGATAATACTTCCCTACCTAAAGGGTGTGTTGTGAGCCTTAACTCATTCAACTTTGTGAAATGCATTAAGAAGATTCATAGGCAGATGAGGTTATAGGAAGTGGAATATAATAAAAAAAACTCTGCAGAAGATTCACTAGCAAAAATCAGGATTACATTCATAACATTGGAGATTGTTTAAAAATGAGACTTAGCAATTTAAAATATGTCTGCACCCACTTCAGCACCACAGTGAGAGGTTCTCTACAGACTTATATTAAAGTGACAAGGGACTTAGTGTTCTAAATGAAATCATTACTTTGAGGACCCAAACTAATGCAGAGGTACTCTGTTATCCAATCTGTCTCAATAAATCTCTCTCAATCTGCCCAAGTACAAGAGACCAAAAAAACAGAGGCTGTCAAAGAGAATAGCAGAGTGAGAGCTTGAGGTGGATGCATCATCAAAGAGGGCAGGGGGACACTTAAAAATTGAAAGTTCAAATAGCATAATATGAGAACAACAGGGAAACAGAAGGGAAGTTTGTATGTTTATTTGCGTGAATCTACAGAAGTTAACTCAGCAGGGTTTTCTGGCTGACATCTTAATTCAATTCTATTATTCACAGATCAAGGTGGACAGTTTTTCATTTTTTAGTTCTTGTCAAATGTTTTAATTCACTAACAGTCAGACCCCATCCTGATTCAGGTCAATGGCAAAACTCCCATTGAGTTCCATGGAGTAAGATCAAGTCCTAACATAGAAAGATTGAGATACAACAGCAGTAGGGAATGATAGGAAACCTCTGGAGAGCAGCAGCAGGCTCCCACCAAGCTAACATTCAGTAAGGGTAGTAACCAAAACTGAATTAACTGAATGACTGGAATGGGAGTTAGATTAGACCAACAATATAAGGCCAACTCTCAGAAGACACAGCTTCATTTGGCAAAAAGTACCAAGTTTTCAAATGTGCTCCCGAGCAAAATCATACAATTATCATAGACAATCTTATTGAGTATGTTATTATTGTAATATGGTATTATTTGCCTACAGGAAAAAAATAAATTGCAATCAATTGTTTATAATAAACTCAAAATTTTGATCGAACAATTTTCACAAAAAACATTAAAAAATAAAAAAGGCCTTCTGGGCCATTCAACTTATAGCTGATGTATTTTGTACCTAATCATATTTGACTTAACTCTGAAGTAAAATAAAATTAGTCAAATAGTGAAAACATTTATTTAAAAACATGACAATTTGCAATGAACATTATTGCAATGAATTATTCCACCAGCTTTAGCCCTGAATGTAGTAAATGTAAATCATATTTTCAAATGTTTGAGATTCATCAGATTCATTCAGTTAACTCAGCACATATATACAGATATCATAAAATAATTTCTAAATGTGTGTTTCAATTCTGAATATTTCTTTTCATGTTAAGTCCAAACGCTACAATTGATCACCATCCTGAGTTTGTGACAATGCTAAGGAATCTTAATTTTTGAAGTCATCCTGGAAATAGCAGGTGCTAAATGGAAAATGAATGTATGGCCTCAGGACATAGATCCCAATCCTGAAAAGATTTAGTTGCATGCTCATCTTGAAGTATGTGCATAGTCCCATGGAATTCAATAGGATTACTCATGCTCATTGCAGGACTGTGGTGCTGGAGTCCTCAGAAACTCGACGCTTAGCAAAGAGGAAAAGCAGTCACCCTGGGCAGGAGGGAATTTAATAATATCATTGCAAGGAGATCATTATTTATTAACTACTTGGTAATAAACATGGGTGCACCCAAACAAATACTTTTAACATTAATTTACCAGGATGACAAACACAATATACTGAAGAGAATATATTTGTTTACAATGGGCCTGATACTGCAGCCCCAATTCATATGATTAAACTCACTAAGTTTAAGTGAATGGGGTTACGTACAATAATTGCAGGATAGTGTCAAACAGCACAACATCCATGAGGAACTGGATTTTTAATTTCTTTCCCCCCTCCCCCCCTTAAATATGGAATGCATGTGGAGGACATTCATGTGAGTAGTCCCACTGAACTCAATAGGACTAATCATCATATGATTAAAGGATATCAGATGAGGACTTTAAAATATATTCTTCAGATGTTTTAAACATACTAGTAAAATGGATAGAAAACCATGTTCTTTTTCTTTATGTTTCATATTTTATTCACAAAGATATTAATAAGTATCTTTCCAGCCTGACTGCTGGAAACATCAGTCACTTTCATTCTGATATCCCATGGGCATAGACAAAAGAATGAAGATATTTTACCTGTCT
The DNA here is from genome assembly GCF_013100865.1 of Trachemys scripta elegans. NCBI lineage: Eukaryota > Metazoa > Chordata > Testudines > Emydidae > Trachemys > Trachemys scripta. The sequence continues at coordinate 28,373,397 of NC_048307.1, forward strand.
TCTACAATGACTACTCCTGAAAAATTAATATAATGAATGCTAATTCTGCATGTTGATTTAGCACTCAAAAATAGCATCATGGTGCTTATTTTATTAAGCTATCAAGCAAATTTGAAAACTAATTAATTAGCATACATTTTATTTATGTTATAGGCACATCTGATTTTAGTTGCTGCCTTAATGTTAACATATTTTCTCAATCCTAAAATATGATTTCTATGTTTCTAAATAGCTGCACTGTGTATCACAATTCTGGGTGACAGTATTTCAACTGCATTTACTTTCCAGGCATTTTGTTTGATTGTTCAGTGGCCTAAGCATTTATAGTGTGCTGTTTAGCCATACATTAACATTGTGTTATCAACTTCTTGCTACATTCAGATAGCCACTCACATATGGTAATTTAACTGCTTATGCTTGACACATCATTTAACTATTGGGAAGTTTCCACATAATAAAACTTGGAAATTCCATGACTATCTTATGTTTGAATACATTTGAAAGATCACATTATGAAGTTTTTTGTTATGGCTCAGTTCAAATGTCTGTTTTGACATCTGATTTCTGGCATTTATTTCAAGTCTTTAATACTGACTTAATCACAGATAAGCCCATATGGAAAAGGTAATTAAAAAAAAAAAGGAAGCTGACATCTTAAAAAATAAGGATTATCATCATTAGTGTTTTTGTTCTCCCAATATACATGATCATGGGAGATTTAATCCTAAACCAAACCAACTCAACACAGGTCAGTGTTTAGCTCAGCTGGACAAATCCCTAAGAGTCACCCACCCAGAGATACAGAATTGTCTCTAGAGTGTCAATATTTATCTAGGTTCACTAACTCAAGCTTCCTAGTAATGTTTGAAGGATTTTCTTATGTGAAAAATAATACAGCACATGATGCATCTCATAACCAGGTCAGGATGTTTAGACTTATAATACAGGACTGTTTAATGTTTGGTTTATTCTGGGGCTTTAAACACCTTCAAGTGTTAACAATGGAGGTGACCTCCACAATAATTAAGACTCACTGCTGGAAACAAGTGTTTTGTGGTAGTTGAACAATGATTATGCAACTCCTTTCATTTACAGATCAGAATAATCTTGAATCTCACTAACTTCAGATCACAAAAGTAGTGGGAGAAATAAAAAATAAAAATTTCAACTGACAAATGCCAAACATTTCTCTAAACCAGTGTTTCTCAACAGTCGGTCCATGGACTGGCACTGGTCCCTGAAGTCTCCCTGACCCAGTTTAGGAAGGCAGCAAAACCAGTCCCTGGTATCAAAAAGGTTGAGAAATACTGCTCTAAGCCATTATAGTGAATGGAGGCAAAGGAAAAAACAACCTCCTGGTAATTTGAACTACATCATTTCCCTCCTTGTAAGGCAGCTAGAGACTAGAATGATGAACACAATATACAGACATAATATGAATTATACACATATTTATGTTATGAAACTTAGGTTAAGGGATCTATTTTGTAACAGCACAGTGGAAAACAAAATTCAACTTATTTGTAACCTCACCTTTTCATTCATTAGTTATTCATTTTCTGGAAAACTTACTTTCTCAACAATTGTGTTCAAATGAGAATACTGTAACCGGCAAAAGGTTTCACTTTCTTGAAGAAAGTGAACTGGTTTCTCAACATTTACATTTTTTATTTGGAGAGCACATTATATAATTGGTGTACTTCTTCTACCTTTAGTGTACAAATCCTCTTCTCATCTCAGGAAATGTTTCACACATTCAGCAATCAGATGTGCAGGTACTCTCCAGAGGAAGAATACACTGATACACAATCCTGAATGAGTTTTCAAGTGTTTGCAGCTCTTCAGAAAAATTTCCCACTATTACACAAAGGCAGATGAAATGGGGAGGACAGACAGAAGCTCATATCTTTATTGCTTGAGCATTGACAATAAGCTTTGTATTAATGGTGAACTGTCTGCCTCTTTACATTAAGTAAAATATTAAGGGGAACAATTTAGGACATATCAAGAGTAATATTCACTGCAATTCTTAACAATTTTCTGATACATGCTTATACTGAATAAGAACTTATTACAAGTAAGTAATCAATGGGAAATGTTAGTGTAAAAAGATGCACTGCAAAAGTTGTATGATTATATGTGAGAATAAACATAATTCTATGTAAACTGCATGAAAGTTAGAGATCTGTAGTACAATAGAATCCTACAACTCTTTCCCTGGGATCACTCTGTGCCCAGGAGAGGAGTCCAAACAGCAGTAAAGATTTGTTTGACCCTCAGAATGCAGGTAGACAATTAGTCATTCTGGGTTGTCGGTGAAAGGCAAGAGGGAGTGGCAAATGAGGAAGCAGTCCCTCAAAATCCACAAATGGTATTTCAGACACCAATTAAAACAGCATTCTATGTAAGTCCACCCAATCAACCATCTGAGAAAGACATTTTGTATACAAGATGTATCTACAATAATTCAAGAAACTATTTTGTAAGTTTCTTAAAAGACTTGATATTTTCAAATTTTAATTGTTGTTGCTTATAGAAAGAAAAACACAAATCCGGAGTTTCTGTAAAATCCATCATGGCCTTTACATTAAAATTATGGAACACATTTTTTATGTATGTGGGAATCGTACTTTAGTGATGCCTTCCAGGATAATACTTCCATTTCCTGACATCCATTTTGTTAAATCTAGTTATGAATCTCCACTTACATTACTTGAAAACCAATTTCAATCAAGACAAGGAGTGTGAGCAGGGCATTGCATTTTCCCCCCAAAATTATGTATATTTTGTGAAGTTATATTGTATTGTGAGCAATTCTCTTTCTTCCAGTTTTTATTGTAGCCATAGTTAAAGTAAATTTCACCATTCTCATTTGCTAAAGGCGAACACTTTATATTTAAAAACTCAAGAGAGATGACTGATTTGTAATGAATCCTTATCTAATAGAACAATCTTTTGCATATATTACTGATATCATTCCAAAGTATTAAATGAACATTCCAGATATCCTGACTGAATTAATCCTTAGTGGAAAAAGTTCTATGACTCCTGTTCTATGCGCGCACGTGTGCACACACACAGATTTTTTTTTATATATATATATATATAAAAAATTAGGAAGTTTAAAAAAACAAAAAAAGGATACAGATGAGGTCATTAGAAGTAATAATATGGGTTGCCTCAGCTCTTAATAAAACCTATATATTAACAACACATTTACAGAATGAGACATACAGCTAGCAAACTATCATAACCCATTTAAGCCAAGTCATACATATAGTTTAACAAATAACCATACTCTCATCTGCATTTATGGATCAAATTTTTTAAGAGAAATCAATACATCCACAATTAGGGACAGATTTTCAAGAGATCTCATTTAGGCACTGTAGTGAGCCGGTGTGGCTCCCCAGCGCCCCGGAGGCGGAAGATCCCATCCGGAGGCCGGAGTGGGTGGAGCTAGGGAACTCTGATCCCGGCTCTCCGGGGGTCAGGCGGCGACCCGGAAGTACAAAGGCTCACCCTCAGAGCTCAGTCAGGCCCCAGCCACCGGAGAGACCAGACATCTCTAGCCTAGCTCGGGGCTGGGAAACCTCCGCGGCCCGGGGCGGCCACCCGGAACCGCCGGGCCTGCCCTGCGCCCGCTACCCAGAGGAGCCGCCGGGCCTGCCCTGCGCCCGCTACCCGGAGGAGCTGCCGGACTTACCGAACAATCCCTGGCCGGATGAACCCATCATCTAGGATCTCCTCGAGGCCAACACCAGCCCCCAGGTAGGCCAAGAGGGGGAGTGTGGAAGTAGCGCGGGGGCAGCCGACACCGGTCTGGCTGCAGCACTGCCAGATCCTTTGTCAGTGTGTTGAGGCCAGGATCCCCACTGACCAAGCATCGGGCCTTCTGCCGCTGTTAGGGCCCCGGGCTCGGACACAGTGGAGTGGGAGGGCATGCGTCCCCCCTGCCACCCGATTCGTGGGTGGCAGCCTCCCTCTCTCCCAGGCCTGTGGAGGCTTAGGCCTATTACCGTTGCTCAGCCCTGACTAGGGGCCTGAGCTCTTGCCTCAGTGTTTGCTGCCCCGCCCTGACCTAGGGCCTGGGCTTAGATACTGTGTTTACTGTTGCTCAACCCTGACTGCGGGTCTGAGCCCTGACATAATGTTGGTGCCCGCCCTGAGCCAGGGTCGGGCTGACTGTATCTTTTCAGGATTGCAAGGGTTGCTGGGGAGACCCTCCAGCCAGACAGAGTACCCTAGCCCCAGTGGGTAGTGAGTCGGTGTAGCTCCTCATCGCCCCGGAGAGGGTTGAGCCCTGGCAAACATTTGTACAGGCACCCACATAAAAGCCCGATTTTCACAAAAGCTCCAGACAATTCACGACAGCTGCTAGTTGCTGAGCTATTTTGAAAGTCTGGCAGTCTTTATCAGGTTGAGAACTTGTAAATTCTGATAATGAGAAAGTCTCCCCCATCTATTTCTTCTAAACATAGATCTGTTACCACACGAGCTCCCTGATTCACTTAATAGGGAAAGGGAAAAACCCTTTTCCACTAGCTCGAAAGCCAAAGGAAAGAGAAAAGATCCCAGGGACAACAAAATTGCTTCTCAGAGCCCTCTCCCTTTCTAGCACACCATAGTGAAGCAAGGCAGAGTGGAATAGAAAAAAAAGTATGGAAATGGACAGCAGAACACAGGAAAACTAAGAAAGCAGAAGATAACTTGCCTCTCACAAGTAACATCTGAATACTAGTGAAGCTCCCTTTTGTGTGTGTGTGTGTATGCAGTAAAAATACTTCCCATGAATTACACTGCTCTACAGCCAAAATGCTTCTGAAATAAATGTAGTCAAACTTTACTAATTCTGGGTCACTGAGAACGAAAATGATGCTTAAAATTGTTGATTGGCTCTAGTTTTCAAGATATGCTATTGGGTCAGTATATACAACCCTTGACTTGGGAATGGCGGAGGATAAGGAGTTATAAAGGGACGGGATCTCAATTTAAACCAGAAATGACTAAAATACATCTTTGACTGGATCTAGGAATAAATCTATGACTGGGTTTGGACAGTACTTGCTTTTTAGGCAAAACAATGAATGATGCACTCTGAAGCTGGTATTGCGTCATACATGATATGAATTGCATCATGTTATTCCTAGAAGTCATGGATGATGCAATCATAACGAAGCTTACATCACTCTGCTGAACAAATTGCCCTATATCAGCTCTAGAAATCATACAGTGTCATGCTCTCTTATTTGTCAGTGTTCGATTTTGCAAAGGGACACATTTCTGTTTAGCCAAAGTAAGCAGAGATGCCTCGTACTTGTGTGAACAGTGCAAATAACTTCTGCTAGGTTTGTGGTGAAGTGACTTTTGCATCACAAAAGCGCGGTATAACCACTATGGTTAAGAAAGCCGATCACCTTTATTCTGGCTGCAAAATTGGAGATCAGGAAAAGAGGTGGGCCTCACACATATGCTACAACACTTGTGCAACAAATCTTCGCCAGTGGTTGAACAGGAAAAGGAAATCTATGCCCTTTGCAGTGCCAATGATTTGGAGAGAGCCAACAAATCATACCAGCATTTGTTACTTCTGCATGGTGCCTCCAGTTGGGAAAGGTTTGTCAAAGAAGAAAAAGTGGACTGTGCATTATCCAAACATTCCATCAGCTATACGCCCAGTACTCCATGGAGAAGGACAGCCGGTTCCTGATGCACCAGAATCATTCTCACTTGAGTCAGACCAGGAAGAGGAAGAGGATGAAACTTCTGGTCCTGAACCATCAATGTCACAGGACCCACATTTTCTCCCATCCTCCTCCTCTGAACCACACCTCATAACACAAGGTGAACTGAATGACCTTGTCAGGGATTTGGAACTACCCAAGAGTAAGGCAGAGCTGTTGGGCTCCAGACTACAGCAGTGGAATCTCCTGGCAGGTGATGTTAGGGTTTCCATGTTCCGTGACCGTCAAAAGGATCTTGTCCCATTCTTCTTCATGGAAGGTGATCTTGTAGCCTGCAACAACATCGATGGTGTGATGGCAGCTCTCAACATCGTTCACGATCCAGATGAGTGGAGACTGTTCATTGATTCATCGAAGACGAGTCTTAAAGCTGGTTTACTGCATAATGGCAATGTTTTGCCATCAATTACAGTTGGTCATGCAGTCCATATGAAGGAAACCTATGACAACATGAAACAACTTTTGAGGTGCATAAACTATGACCAACATCAGTGGCAGGTTTGTGGCAATTTGAAGGTTGTTGCTCTCTTGCTTGGTCTGCAGACTGGATACAAAAAGTACTGCTGTTTTCTCTGCGAATGGAATAGTCGTGCAAGAGATTCCCACTACATCAAGAAAGATTGGCCACTCCGACAGTCATTGGAGCCTGGGAGGAAAAGTGTTCAGCATCCACCCCTTGTTGAATCAAGGAAGATTTTGTTACCACCCTTACACATCAAGCTGGGTCTGATGAAGAACTTTGTCAAGGCCATTGAAAAAACACAAGCAGCTTTCAAGTACCTCAGTGGAAAATTTCCAAGGTTAAGTGAAGCTAAGATAAAGGAAGGTGTCTTTGTTGTTCCTCAGATTCGTGAACTTCTTCGAGATGATGCATTTGAGCATGCACTGCGTGGCAAGGAAAAGACGGCATGGAAAGCCTTCCAGTTAGTGGCAATAAATTTTCTCGGAAACAACAAGGCAGACAACTACAGGTTGTTGGTGGAAAACCTCCTCAAGGCATACAAAAGCCTTGGTTGCAACATGTCACTAAAGATACACTTTTTGCACTCTCATCTAGATTTTTTTCCACTGAACTGCGGAGCAGTGAGCGATGAGCACGGCGAGCGATTTCACCAGGACATTGCAACAATGGAGAAACGCTATCAGGGCAAATGGAGCCTATCAATGCTTGCAGACTACTGCTGGACAGTGACAAGAGATGCTCCATTTAATGAATACAAGAGACATGCCAAGAAGCGCCGAGTAGAAACTGAATAGGACTAAACTATGTACATAATAGTTTTTTGCCTTTTGTTTCATAATACATTTTATTTATATAACCCTTTTGCTGATTTTTAAAGTGTTACATAAACAGGACAGGTGAAATATTATCATGTAAAGCAACCATAAACATATGAAAAAACCTAGGTTTACAATTTATGATTAAACCTCTACTATCTACACAATATACATAGACATAAAATGTAAAAACTTAAATATCTTAGAAACAGTAGCCAATCAGTTGTTTTAATTGTGATATTTGAATTCAGCACATCAAAATACATAATAAATAGCACATTTTATCTCTGAAGCAGACGACTTCTCAAAAATTGTAGACCAGTGTTATCACTGTCTTTTGAAGTGCAGAAAAAGTGCATCACTTATTTGAAAATATTGTAAGAGAAGGAATCTCAGACTGGTGACATTTATAGGAATGGGAGCAGAAGCAATCAGGGATGCATCCCCTGACAACCAACCACATATCCACACCTACTTTGTTTAGGTGTTTGTCCACAGTTCTGCTTGAATTGAGAACTCTTTTCAGACACATTTCTTCTTGTCTCCATTCTTTGTCCCTTGTTGCTTCCTGTCACAAAGGGATTCAACCCTTCATCTCACGATTCTGAGATCCATCATGATTTTTTTTGGTAAGTAAGATGACATGCTCTCAGAGACTGAGTTGTCAGAACAGGAGGTTATGGTGCCAACCGATCACTTAAAAATCAACAAGTCACCAGGCCCAGATGGTACATCCAGGAATTCTAGTTCTGAAACAGCTCAAGTATGGAAGCAGCTGTGCTGCTAACAAAAATATACACTTATTAAAACAGCCACTGTTTCATTGGATTGGAGGGTAGTAAATATTGTGACAGTATTTTAAATAGTCTCTAGGAGCAACCCAGAGAATTATAGACAAGTAAAGCCTTATATCTTTAGACGGCAAACTGGTTGAAGTCCAGCCAGCATAGGAAAATCATGCCCTGCTAATCTCTTATAATTCTTTGAGAAGGATGTTAAAGTAGCAGATAAAGAAGAAGAGGGTGACATAATTTATTTAGACTTCCCAAATGCCTTTGACAAAGCTAGAGTCTACTAAAGGAGCTAAGTAGTCATGGGATTAGAGGCAAAGTATTGTCATGAATCAAAAACTGGCAAAGAGACAGAAAGCAAAAAGTGGGATTAAATGGTCCATTTTCATCATGGAGAAAAGATAATAGTGGTGTGCCTTGATTAAAATGGGAAATTCAAAACCAATGCAAGTAATTACTTCTTCATACAATGTGTAATTAAATTTTGGATCTCACTGCTACAGTAGTCTTTCAGGCCACAAATGTGTAACCAGTTAAAAAAGGGATTAGACACTTATATGGATATCAAGAATATCCAGAGTTGTCATAATCAGAGATCCTAGAAATCCATTTGCCACAGAAAAATGTGGAATTTGTGTTTTTTACAGTGAATCTTCAATTTTTACATTTTGGAAAAAAAATAAAAATGTATATTAACTATTAACTAAATTTTACTGAAAGTACCAGTGTCACTTATTCTATGCACACAACCTGCCCCTCTTGTGGTTGATTTTTTAATGCATTTTAAATTTACATAGCTAAACATACTTTAATAAACTGCTTCCGGCGTATAGAGGTTACTCAATGGCATATAGGGGTTCGTGGTTAAATGAACGTTTTATTACCCTCATCTGGAGGCTGAAATGAAATTTAAGTTATGAAAAGATGCTGAAAACTTTAAAAATCACCCCTGAAGACTGTGTCACTGAGTTTGGCAAGGACAATATTCACATTGATGGTAATGTGCTGTTCTGTATTGTATGCAGCAAGGTTGTAGATTATGTTCGAAGGCAGACAAATACAGATTGCAGTTCTGTTGATTTTATTTTACTATAATGATTGCTGACACTGATAGGCTTCAAACTTGTTTAAAAATTGTAATATAACAAAACATTGTGTCCAACTGATACCTATATATGCTGTGAGTAGGAAAACTAAAGTTCAGCGTTTCAATTGTGGAAAAATGCACATGTTTATGATTTGTTTGGGGTTTTTTTAAATGAGAGATTTTTTTTTTAAATCACAGAAAACTAGGATCCCTGATCATAATTAAAGATACTTTTTGTGGAAGGGATTTTAAATCCTATGCTTCAGGGCTTAAGCCAATCTCTAATTTAGAGATCACACCTAGGCCTAATATGAGCATTACTCCATAACTGCCTGATGTTGGGTTCCTTACACCTTTCTTTGAAGCATCTGGTATTTGCCGCGGTTGGAAACAGAATACTGTACTAAATGGACCTCATGTCTGGTGAAGTTTGTCACGGCCTGTGTTCCTATGAAAACCACCAAAACAAGTGAGATCTTCCTTATATTATGATCTACTTTATTCAATGTTTTAAAATGCCTTTGCTACTTCTCAATAAATGTGCACAGTGTTTAAAGTGGTCTGAAAAAAGTGAGGGATTTATCACCCCCACATCTATCCCTCCCCAGCCCAGCAATTAAGTCTGCCCCCAAGCCCCAAATCATTCCCCACCTTCCCTCTCCCCCATCTGTTCTGCCACCTCCTGTCAGCTACTGGGGTTCTTCACATTCCTCTCCTGGACACTATTAAAAATGTGTACCCATTAGCAACCTGGATCATTTTTAGAAATTTTATTTCCTGGGTCTGTGACCTGTTGCAAGCAGGCACCTCAATTTAAGCACTGACTGTGTATCATCTTCTCTTTTTATTACAGAACACATACAAGTTTGTGTGATTCACCTTTGTGAGTCACCTTAATTCTGCTTCTGTTACAGCATTTTTAAAAATCATCTTAAAGCACTTAATATTCAAAAATGTTGGTTTTTTCAAAAGTGTTGCCATAACCACTTCTACTGAAATAAATGGGAGTTTTACTATTGATATCAATCGGAGCAAAGGCAAGCAAATATTGGGTATTTTTGAAAATCCCAACCAAAATATGAAGACAGATGTTATTTTAATTCTGCTAAAGATACACTCTACATCAGTGGTTCTCAAACTTCTGTATTGGTGACCCCTTTCACACAGCAAGCTTCTGAGTATGACCCCCCCTTATACACTAAAAACACTTTTTTATATATTTAACACCATTATAAATGCTGGAGGCAGATCGGGGTTTGGGATGGAGGCTGACCACTCACGACCCCCCATGTTATAACCTCGCGACCCCTGAGGGGTCCCGACCCCCAGTTTGAGAACCCCTGCTCTACATTTATATATATTATTCAGAAGAAATTCAAAGGTTTCCTCAAAGTTCAGTACATACAGTTTTATCAGTTAAGATTATATATACTGAAATTCTGCTAAACTGTTTTATCAGTTCCCTTATTTAGCTGCTTTGCTTAATTTAGTTCAGTCATAAAGAAGCACACTTAAAATAGTAATAGTTAAATATAGTTGTTAGTACATTAAAAAGCTCTTAAGAAAAATGTTCTCAATATTTTTATATTAGTTTCTTGCTTATAAAATAAGAAGATATTGACTTGTGTTGAGATGACTAGTAAGATATATTGACCTGAGTGGTTAATATTGATTGGGGTGAAGCTGAGGTCAATATTTACCTGGAGGCACAGTAAATTGTGATATTAATTGAAACAAAATTTTAATATTGAATGTGTCCTGTATTCTGTGACTGTGAATATCTTAATCAGAAATTCTTTAAAATCTCATAATTATAGCCATTCATTTCAGAGATGTAACTATTGTAAGTTACCTTCTGAAAGGGAGATGCAGTTAGCACTCTAGACACAAAAACTATTTGTCACAAAACAACATTCACAGACTTTGGCTGCAGCATGCATATGCTACCTTATGGACTGAAATTGCTCAATACCTCATATTCTTAACCAATGAGATGATAATTTATCAATTCATCATTTGACTTTTTTCATCCAATCACAAGTGAGTATTGACATATTGTACATTAGCATAATAGAAAGAGAAAGTTATCACCCTAGTTTTATTAATTTATTTAAAGTCAAATAACCTTGCTTCCAATATGTCTTAGTTTTCAAGTGCTTGACCTTGCAAACTTTCTGTTCTTTAAACATTGTTTTTTGTATACAATTATTTGTTATTTCACTGTATCACCTATTCTCCAAACAGAGTCAGGGCCCCATTTTGCTAGATACAAGGAATTGATTTGATTTTTTCACGGAAACCCTTTTAAATCTTTGTTTCTAATATAATAGATATAATATTAAAAACAGTTCAATGCTGAGATATAATCTGTGGGCATCTGCTAGAGTCTATAAGGTTGCATAATTTCTATATACTCATGATTTGAAATTAATTTGTAATCCAACTACGTTTTAACTTCTGAAAACACAGACAGATTATAAGCAAAACAAAAAATACTTCCAGTTTAAACATTTACAGATATTGAATTGAGTGCAGACCTTCCAAAATGAAAAAACAAAACTCTCCTATCTTGAACAGTTTGTTTCACTGTACATAAGATATGTGAATCATGTTCTATTCCAAACATGTAACAAAATAATTATCCCCAAATATATATCCTATTTATTAACCAATGCCCTGATCCTGCAATCTGATCCATCTGGGCAGAGCTAGCAGTGCAGTGATGTGCCTCCAGAATGAGGGACATTTAGTGTAATCACAACCCATGTTAACTCCAAATATAAACATCATCCCCAACTATGGTTTCTACTTGGTTCTGCAATGTAAATATTATAATACTGAGCTTACTGGATGGAATTATATTGCAAATCTTACGTGAAGGTTATTAACAAAATACAAAGTGAATTGATGTCTACTGGTTCAGATCTGAAGTATTATTTCTAACCAAGGAAGGTTCTTACAAAAAGGTTTCAGAGTAGCAGCCGTGTTAGTCTGTATCCGCAAAAAGAACAGGAGTACTTGTGGCACCTTAGAGACTAACAAATTTATTAGAGCATAAGCTTTCGTGGACTACAGCCCACTTCTTCGGATGCATATAGAGTGAAACATATATTGAGGAGATATATATACACACATACAGAGAGCATGAACAGGTGGGAGTTGTCTTACCAACTCTGAGAGGCCAATTAAGTAAGAGAAAAAAACTTTTGAAGTGATAATCAAGATAGCCTAGTACAGACAGTTTGATAAGAAGTGTGAGAATACTTACAAGGGGAGATAGATTCAGTGTTTGTAATGGCTCAGCTTTGCAACTTCCTTACGAAAAGGAAGTTGCAAAGTTCCAAAAATGAAGAAAGAAAACTACAGAGTTATCACTTTACCTGTGTAATTCTGGCAATGAGGGAAATCTCAGCTCTCAGAACATTTACAACTAGATCAGAATAAGCAAACTGGCATACATGCTGTAAGAATAAAGCTTGTCCTGACCATGGGATGGACCAGAATAGATGAACCCATAGGTCTTTTCTGTCTCTACTTTCTTTGATTAGAAGTTCTCTTTATTGGCAGTTTATTAATTTTCAGATCCTTTAAAAGAGGTCTCATTATCAGAACTGTTTCCACAGAAATTTCAGATAATTCCTATTGAGACAACTAATTTATTTTATAGAAATTTAACAACTATTATTTGATCTTGCTGGTGTTTTTGCAGCTGCTTAACAAGGAAGCAAATTTTACTGTGATTTATAAGAATGATGCTGACAGAAGGAATTCAGTAGAGCAAAGTGAACTATTTTAGCTTGTACTGGAAGTGTTTTAGTCAAACCATTACTTCCTGTACTGCTTTTTGTAAGACTTTGATAACCCAAAACTTGGTTCCATTTAGAGGTTCTTTTTTGTACTTTACTTGCCAAATCTTTGTCAAAAGTCTCTTAGAAGGATTCTGAACATCTACCAGAGGGCATCAGTATGAGCATGTGAAAGAACAGCGGCACAGTTAAAAAGAGAGAGAACAAAAGACACAGATACTATTAAAAAAAAAAAAAAAAGCTACCGAGAAAGAAATATTTTAAAATGGAAAACTTTGCACAAAACTGACTCTCAGAAAATCCACATAAAACATTTCTGGAATAAAATATAAAGACAATGAAAGAGTCCACAAAAAAATTACAGTTTCAATCTGAGAAAAAAATATGACTGAAGTTTAAGAAACTAAGTTTAAAGAAGGACAAATATAAAACTGCAAAAATGCATTATATAACCCACACAGAAGGGTGAAAAACTAAGAAACTCAAGGAATGCAAACTTCCTACCTCCCTCTAGTCATCAGCTCCTCACCTGGAAAATCTTTTCCATTTGGACAGGTAACAAGGTTTTAAAGTTTTGTTTTGTTGTTGTTGTTTTTTTTTTTTAAGTTAGCGTAAGAAATCTATTTTTCACAAAAATGTTTTTGGGGATTTTTTTGGCTGGGCTGACATGTCCTAACTGTAACATGTCAGTAAAGAGTCTTAAAACTGTCAGTGTTATTTCTTGTCTGATTCTCTTGTTTGCTGTGGAGGAGACCAAGCTGATGTCATCACATATGAGGGCCTTTTACAAGGTCACCTAGACAGAAATAATTATAGCCTCATGAAAGAGCTGATTTAGCTACTAAAAAGTACATTAAGTAATGAAAGACAAAATCAATATATAAGTATTCCATATTTAAATGAAGAGATATTGTAATAAATAGAAATTAAATATGGTGACAAGAATTGCAATCCCAAAGATTATAGTTCAAAGGGAATTTTTTTAATCCTATGGATTTGATGGCAATTTGCAAAATCGTGGACCAAAAAGATGAATATTCAAGTTGGTATTTAGCTTCCAGTACTTACAAATGTAGATAATTTGTGTTCTGCTATGTTCGAAATTCATATTACACACACACACACACACACACACACAGAAAATATTAAAAGAAGATTAAGATTGGAAAGACAAGCACTCTGAAGATAGGAAATACCAGAATAAATGTTAATTCATTCTCATTGTACATATGCATTATGATTAAGGCTGCAAGTTTGTCACAGAGGTCACAGAAGTCATGGATTCCGTGACCTCCGTCACTTCTGCAGTGGCCAGTGCACCTGGCCTGGGGGCAGATCAGGCAGCCCCTGTGCCAGTCACACCAGCCACTGCTGGGGCAGTCTCGGGCCACCGCATCCCCCTCCTCCAGCAGCAGCAGGAATTTGGGCGTGGGAGGGGGTTGGGCACGGGACGAGGTGAGGCAGGTTCTGGGCAGTGCTTACCTCGGCGCGCTTCCTCGGAAGCAGGGATATCCCTCTTGCTCAGCTCCTAGGTGGAAGCATGGCCAGGCAGCTCTGTGCACTGCCTCTGGCTGCAGGTACCACCCCTGCAGCTCCTATTGGCCACAGTTCCCAGCCAATGGGAGCTTTGAAGCTGGCACTCTGGGCGGAGGCAGCGTGCAGAACTGCCTGGCCACGCCTCCACCTAGGAGCTGAGCAACAGGGATGTCGCCATTTCTGGGGAAGCACGGAGCCAGGTAGAGAGCCTGCTGACCCCACTGCCCAACCGCCCCCCCTCCCCAGCCCCAGCGTGGTCCTGGTCAGCCCCCCTGAGCACCCATAGCACCCCCGGGCCACCCACCCACCCCCAATATTTAGTCAGGGGTATACAGTAGAAGTCATGGACAGGTCACGGGCCATGAATTTTTGTTTACAGCCCGTGACCAGTCCATGACTTTTACTAAAAATATCTGTGACTTAAACATAACCTTAATTATGATTCAGTCAGTACATGAACAAATATTACTTTTCCCAAAGAACCCCTGCCCTTCGGTTCCATTCCAGTGTTTGGAGGAAAGTTTTTTCTGGGGCGTCACAGACCCTTTTGCCCTATCCTCTCCCTCCTGTCTCTGTCAGAGTCCTCTTTCTTCCCCATCCTTTATTCCTCATCCCAGTCCTATTCTCCTCACTTAGCTAGTAGCTGTCTCATTCCTCATCTTAGTCTCAGTCTCCTTACACAGACAATCCCTGTTTCCCCCTCCATTCCCAGTTCTTCCCCCCCCTGCTACCAGTCCTAGTCTTCTTGCCCAGCCAATTTCAGTTCCTCTCTCCCGGCTCCTCATTTGATCTCTCTCTTCTTTTGCACCTGACCTCTATGAGTATTTCTACACACCAATTAAAACTAACGGCTGGCCCATGACAGCTAACTTGGGATGAGGGGCTGTTTAATTGCAGTGTAGACATTTGGGCTCAGGCTGGATCCAGATTCTAGGACCCTGTGAGGTGGGAGGGTCCCAGAGCTCGGGATGCAGCCTGAGCCCAAATGTCTACACTGCAATTAAAATGATCTGCAGCCTGAGCCCCACAGGCCAGCTGATTCAGCAGGCACAGGCCAGCCATGGGTGTCTAATTTCAGTGTGCATGCTCATGTTCCCCAGGCCCACTGCCTTCCAGTCCCACAGGCAAATACACTGCCTAGTTCAAATGAAACTGAGAGACTACCTTCAGATACATACTAACTTCAGATGTGGCCAAAGCCAAACCTTTTCCCTAGAGAACTGTGTGTAAGGAGTCCCAGCCATCAGGGCCTGCAACACTCACACCGTTCAGGCAGAGGTAATGGCTATCAAGAATGAAGATTTCTGAGCCAGGAGGGGCAGTGGACAGGAAGCAAGGGGTTTGAATGGAGGCCCCATTAGAGCCTCTAAAACCACGTTCAGGGCCGACAAGGGGACCAGGTCTTGGACTGGAGGATGCAGGCAGAGAAGTTGTTTCAGAAATCTTGTTATCATGTTAGGAATTGCCACTCCACACAGTGAGGGCATCACCAGGGAACACTACCACTAACACTATATTGTATACTATAACATTTAACAAACATTACTAACTATTAACTATGTACAATAAAAAACAGGCTAAGAGATAAACTGTGAGGTTGTGAAGCAACAAGAACACAGCTCTGATTCCAGCCAATGGCCAGTGAGAAGGAATAGAGGGGGGCTGGGGCTGTGCCACCGCATACAGGGGAGGGTCTACAGGCATGAGCACCGCCCCTCTACCGGTACTGCTAAGCAATAGTTTCCAGCTCTGGTGCCCAGGTCATGCACACACCTACTTGGAATACACATCTGCTTCTACTCGAAGAAAAATTCATGAATATCTATGTGTTTCGACAGCTTCAAGCAGGAAGGTGTCTGAAGTCCAGAGCTGTCTGGTCAGTACTGATGAGAGAGAGACCCAAACTGAAAACTTGAGCTTTTCAAGGCAAAATCAGCCATTTTGACACAATTTCATTTTGTGACACAGTGTGAAAGGTTTTGGCTTTATTCCAATGCAGAACAAAAACCAACATCAAAACCTCAGTATCTGTCATTAAACAGAACTGTCATCCTCTGGACAGTTCCACTTTGGACAGGAACATGGCTGGTGTTTTAAAGCCCTTTAAAAACACAGGCACGTGGAGCACAGCCCATAGGAATGTTCCTTGGAAACACACCTGTCATAAATATAAAGGGAAGGGTAACAACCTTTATGTATGCAGTAACATAAAATCCCTCCTGGCCAGAGGTACAGAATCATTTTACCTGTAAGGGGTTAAGAAGCTCAAATAACCTGATTGGCACCTGACCAAAAGGACCAATAAAGAAAGAAGATATTTTCAAATCTGGTGGGAGCGGGGAGGTTTTGTTTGTGCTCTCTTTGTTTGTTCCCTCTCTGGACAGAGAGAGACACCAAGCAGGTAAACCATCTCCTGAAAAGATACCTGAAATGATACATTACAATTACAGAAATTGTAAGTTAAGGCAAGGAAATGTGTTAGATTATCTTTTGTTTTAGCTTGTGAATTTTCCCTATGCTAAGAGGGAGTTTTATTCCTGTTTTTTGTAACTTTGAAGGTGAGCCTAGAGGGAAATCCTCTGTGTTTTATCCTCTTTATTTACCCTGTAAAGTTGCCTTTCATCCTGATTTTGCACTTGTGATTCTTTTACTTTTTTTTTAAATAAAATTCTTCTTTTCAGTGTCCTAAATACCTAGGGGTTTGGTCTGTGCTCACTTTGTAACCAATTGGTTAGTATATTATTCTCAAGCCTCTCCAGGAAAGGGGGTGAAGGAGTTTGGGTAAATATTTTGGGGAAACAGGAACTCCAAGTGGCCCTTTTTCCTTGATTTTTGTCTAACTCACTTGGTGGTGGCAGCAGTACCATCCAAAGACAAGGAAAGGACTTGTGCCTTGAGGAAGTTTTAACCTAAGCTGTTAGAAATAAATTTAGGGAGTCTTTCATGCGGGTCCCCACATCTGTACCCCAGAGTCCAGAGTGGGGAGGGAACTCTGACAACACCATTGCTGGGCCCCTTAGGGGACACTCAGAGATGCTCTTGGGGAAGTAATGGAGGATAGGGAGATTTTCACAGTACTGCCAAGTGTTCTAAAATCATGAGTCAAACCTCAAAAATCATGAAAATATTTTTAAAATTAAAAATTTGGATTCTTTTGCTTTGGCTTCTATTTTCCAAGACTTTAGGACACTTTTCCAAGCTTTTATCTGCAACTATGGGGGCTAAACCTCCCTATTTTTGAGTGAAAAATTAGATTATCATGTAATCCCATGACTCTAGGAAGAGGGGTTTTAAGGAAAAGAACACATATTACAAGATTTGCAATAATATTCCAACAGTTGTCAGCTGTGCCTTCAGGCCAGAAGTAAACTCCCCCAAAGTTGTGCACGGTGGGAGGAGCCTCTCTCTGTATGCGTGTATGGTGTTTATCATCTTTGTGTGGCTCAGGAGGTTTAGGTAAAATGAGAAATTCATTTCAGTTTGTATTTTAAAGAAAGATGGTGTCCCTAGGAGGAGAGGGCAAACAACTGTGGTGAAATGGACATACAGGAACATCAAATACACACAGTGTTAACAAAGTAATGCAATGAAAATGCAGTCCAAGGTGTTTGTTCACATTCACTTCTTTCAGTACATAACTGGGGAAGTTGCTCACCTGACATCGCTCCATAAGACTGAGTTGGGTAGAGAGACTGCACTTAGATTCCATGGCAGTGTGAGAACAATGATGCCACCACTATGCCGATGTGCATGAATAATCCTTCCATGCATAGGAAAAGAAGCTGTGTGACAGAATTACCAATCCAGTACGAAAACATATTTCTCGCTGAGATTTCTTAGGTGTCATTAGAAAATAAATAAATAAATAAATAAATAAATGTAATAATAGGATTTTTCAGTTGAGAGCAAGTATCCCTTTTAGTATTGTATGGTAGTTTGTCCTAATGAAAAGAAAATTACTAGCTATTTAAATAGATATTTTATAAAACTGTCAAGCATTAAATGATCCAACTTCACCTTTTAAGTGGGTAATTTCTCCAGAAGGAGAATACCTGCTGTGGAGATGCATAATTCTATATTTTCCTTATAGTTCATGCCTAGAATTCATACTAAACTATCTCCTACTTGCTTAGTTGTTCCAGTAAGCATTTTATATATGTCTTGCCTTATAGCCTCCTCCCGGGGGCCAATCCTCCAAGGTACTGAGGTGCTCACACTTCCCATCAAGTCAATGGATTGGATTAAGCCCCTCACAGGATCAGGTACAACACTGCTAATTTAATCAGCCATTTTGTCTCCTAAAAATTGAGTAAACTGTTTTAATATGGACAGGAAGGTACAACTTAAAACTGTACTTTCAATAAAAGTAGACTTAGACATAACACAAACTGATTTTAAACAAAACTCCATAAACAAATATGGCCACATCACTATCAGAATGAGAGAAATGTACTTTTATCTTGTCCAATATATTTTACGTATCAGGCAAGCAATTCCTCAACTGTATATGTTAGACAGTAAACATATAATGTAATTAAAGCAACAGCCACCTATCATCTGTCATTTCTTCATTGTTTAAGGCTACCAGACATTTTGTGTTTTTCCAAATTAGAGTGACACACTTTCTGCCTGAAAACCTTTAAAACAATATGGCTAGTAGAGAGATGTGAAGGAGTAAAAGGCCTAAATAAATCTAAGGTGTAAAAGTGTCTAAGGGCAATGGTTTGAAATAATAAATTCTGTTTGGCATTTCCGTCTCTGATTATTCTAAGAAAACAAGCTTTCTGACTTCCCATAACTCAAACAAGATGATTATTTTCTCATAGATATCCAGCCTTCTCCTCTCCCCATTCTCTCTCTTCCCCCCACCCCCCGTCATGTCTCAGACTAATTTCAGATTAGACTAATTTCAGATGAGGGTAAAATGGTTCTGAAGTGGAACGAGTTACTCAGTATTATTAAGATGCTCTCACGAATTACACCTTCAGTCATTGAGCTATTGTTATACACTAATTTCATATTGATTAAAGTAATGTACATATAAATTATGTCTTAATTATTTTTTTGAACACTGGTTAATTTTCATCCTTATTTTACGATGCACATTGAATATTACTCTCATTAAAGAGCTTTCAATTTATTGACATTCTGGCTGCAGAATCAATAACAAGTACATTTTGGAAAATTATTTCCTCATCATGCAAGGTGATATTTTTGGGTAAAATGATTGCTTGCTACCCAATCTCTTATGTTCTCTTGAGAATTAGACAAGTGAGTGCAGCAACCTTTTGACTCCTTGATAATTTTATCAAGCTCATTTACGGATTTCTATAGATTGCATTAACAATCATTTCTTTGGAGATGAAAGATACAAAGTGTGGTTTATGCAAAATATTCCACTGAATAACATGGGCCTCAGAAGCCACTAACAAAATTATAATACTGGAGAAAATGGTGACTATATTAAATAATCCATCAAGAGCAGGGTTAATTCTGATCACTCTCAGGGGCAGAGGAAGTGTTGTGAAGACATATTGGAAAAGACTGCTGTAAAGATCAGTAATCTCAGAGACTCCTCTGCTGGAAAATAGTGTCAAAATTAATTCAGACTAGTTTTTAACTTTAAGAAAGCATTCTTTAGTGATTTTTTAAAAATTATTACTTTGCTAAAATTTCCTGAGTGGTACGTTTGAATGCTAATTTACAAAATTATTCTAAGAAAGTTGTATCTGATTAAAAATTATATTTTCTTGTATTAAAACACAAAAAGAAAATCTATATTAGCAAAATTATTACCCCCATAAGTAAATCATGATGTAGCTATTTCCTCCTGGATAAATTTTGAGGTGTCTTTTAGCCTTAATTCTAGTAGTTATTCAGAGTACGATATACATTTTGTAATTATACATTTCTAATCAACTTTAGATCACAAATGACTTTAGTCTGGTAAAATTTCAGGCAAGTAATTAAATACAGTTTCCATGGTCTCAAACCATAGGAAACAGGATAGGAAGGCCCAATGAACATCTCCAGTGTAATGTTATGGCTGAATTTCTAGATACTCCTCCCTTTTTTAAGACTGTGTTGATAGTTGTAAGAGATCCTCTGAATTTTATGTGCCCTATTCAAAGAAATGCTTGTAAGCACTTTTCCCCTGAAAACAGAAACTTAGTAGTAAAAGCAAAAAAAATTGGTGGGGAAAAAATGAACCATGGGGGGGAAAATGAACCATATGGGAAAGCACATTTGTTATATTTAAGTAAAATATTATTTGAAATATAATTATATCTTACTTCAGTGATAAACAGAAGATCAACCTGTTTATTAAAAAGTAGCTAGATAAATCTAAACACAACTAGTCTACAAATTCAGGCCTCAACTCTGCTCCTATGACCAATGCCTACTGACTTCATTGTGAACAGAAACAGCTTACAAAAATGTGCTATTCGCCTCATGGAAAAGTAAAAGGCAGGATTCAAAAAGGATTTTGGAATATTCACCAGCTGGAAGACCACTATATAGCAAGCAGCTGCTGCTACAAATGGACACTTCAGGCTTGCAGGTTCTTTGCTCTGCTATATTTAAAGGGCCAGCTCCAGAGATAGAATATGTGTACAAATATGTATATGGGACAAATTTATGTGCAACTCCACTATTAGGACAGCTGGAGAACCTGAGCAGAGGCTATGCCTCTTCTGCCTGGCACAGAGCTTACTTCACCCTAGTATGTGAGAGAGAGATAGTGAGTGTGTGTGTATATATATATAGGGTGGATCTGTGGTTATACAGATCTATTTATCAATCCTCCATACACATACAGAAATGTAGGCGACAGCTAAGAAACATTTTTATTTTACCTCCTCTCCACATCACTGTAGACCTCCACCCCAAATTTTCCTTGGACTGTATACTGGGGAGAGGATTTCTTGCACAATAGGTGAAAGAAGAAAAGAGTTGTCTACCCTAAGTCAATTGAAAGTTAAAAATGACTAATTAGTTTGTCACCACAACATTGTCTTACTTCATGTTCAGTTTCTGATAGGCTTTAATATGTAGCCCATATTTTTAATACCAAATTACAAGAACACTATATCATTGACACACTTTAAAACAGATTTTCCCTTTTCTTTTAGGTAAAATTAAGCTAATCTTATTTGACAGAAGAGGACTCTTTGGAACTAGCTAGTGAGTCTCCCAAATATGAAGCTGTAACCCAAATGTCAATTACTTTCCCAATGGTAGACAAATTGCTGGCACACCAATGCAATTTAAAAACAATAATTAGATGACATGACTACAGAGTGTGCCTGGTGACAGAACTTCTGAGATAATAGAATCTAGTGTCCTAGTTCTTAAATATTAACATCATTCTGTCTCAGGCAATCGGTTTATGGTAATTTTAAAAGGGCAAAGCAAATTCTTTTTATTGCTAATAATAGCATGCTGCTGCAGTGTTAGCTTTGAAGGTTGGCAATTTATGGGGTCAAATTTAATTATATGTTATTGTACATTTTATTTGTGTATCTTCTTTCATCTCTGTTCTTTAAAGTCTCTGTGTTATAGGTATTTTAAAGTGCTTATTATGAAAAAGCTAACTGTTGTGAAATATGAAACAGCATCAAATCACTGTGCGCAGGACAGCGGCATCCACTTCATCAGAATTCTAGTGAGTATATCAGCTACTTAATTACATCCATTTAGAAAATCCCAAAACTTTCCTATAGCTGAGCTTTTATTAACAATTTTGGTTAATTGTACACTAGATGATACAAAAATCCACATAACTGCATCCAAGATTTTGAAAATAGATGCAATAAAGAGGCTTGGCACTCTTATCCCGGAAGGGGAAAAAATCTTTAACATTGCTACAAGAACCAAAAGCATCAAATTAGAAACCCTAAGTTAGGAATATTCTTGTTTCTGATCTTCTTGTTCCTTTTGGGGTGGGCAGGTGGGGTGGAAAGTGAATTTACTGTTGATCAAAGTTGCTGTAATGGCAGCTTTGGAGACTCAAGTCCTCTTTTTAGCCATACTCCCACATTAACATGGCTCAGAAGGAACCACCCCTATGGGAAAAAGGATAATTCAGTCTCCATAAAATTCTGTCTTTGGCTTCTAGGCTGAGAGTTCAAGAAGGATACCAATTAGTACTAATTGGGCTGGTGTTTTTTTGGAGGTGGACACCTCTCTACTATCAACTGGATTAACACATTAGCTCATCTCACACACAGGACTCTGAAAATCATCTGTTTTCTGAAATGTGCTCTGGACATTCTTATCAAACCTAAGACAGAAAAATAATGCAAACTTGGGAGATTTTAATAAGAATCCTTGCTCTTAAATATTTCCACTGATTTCAACTGAATCAGGCCCAGCTGCAGAACATGGTGAAGAGTAGTTGGAAACCATTGCTTCAGCTCCCCAAAAGGCCTTGTGGAAGTGCACAGGCTGTTTCAATGTTCCAGAGCAGAGTGTCTGACAACTGGGAGTCATCTGAGATGTTTGTACTGAATTTGTGCTTTTGTATTTTGAACCTACATGATTCCCCCATGGGTAGGCCCAGCTTGCATGCCATAAAATATTATTTCCTGTATACTGAACAAGCAGCAATTACAATCCAAGGTAACTATATTACATCACAATTTGGTGCCATCAGTGCCCAAACCCAAGTGGGATAGTCCATGCATTTGTAACCCTTCTGCCTCTCTGAGTTGGCAGCGACAAGGGCCAGGTTCAGTATCCAGGGGTTCCGTTTCAATAACGCAATGCAAAACCGGCTCGAGCCCCAACCCAGTGACCTGGGACAATTACATACCACCCCTCTCCCCAGGCACCTCTAGGAGGCAATACTTCCCCTCTCGCAAGCACGGAGTCTGAGTGTAGCAAAAGCCTTTTAATAAAGGAGGGAAACAATGTCGCATTATGTTGGGGAAACTCCACAAACAGGATTTATAACACAAACCATGAGCAAACGATCCACCTCCAAGTAAGTTTGGCAGTGTCCTTTTCCCCTCAGGGTCTTAAGTCCAATCACCTCGAAGTCCAACAATCCCAAAGTCTCTGTCCCTGGTCAGTGCTGCCCCAGAGTTCAAAAGTTTATCTGCTGAGTTTTACCGCCCCCCCTCCCCCCCCCCAGCCTGGGCGGAAATGGGGGTGGTGGGTGTGCCTATGCAAACAAGATCTGAAGTTCTTTTCCACCCTCGGCATAATTCACCACCAGATGTCAGGGTAGAGCTTATCCTGACTCTGCTTACATCCTCCCCCCAGCTGAGAATTTGTCGTCCCAACAAATCACACTCCCTATTACACCAACTCATGGGTTCCCTCCAAAGGGCCTCAGATAGCCCACTTTAGCTTCTACAAGCCTGTGTGCTAAATGTATGGGCTCCTCACTAGTCACCCCAGGTGCATCCTAAGTTAACCATTTTACTGGTCTTATTACCCTGTCTCGTCTATTGACAATCTCTGCTGCCGTGGTAGGGGGGACATCCTCTTGAGCGATAGATGGAGAGGCTTCCTTTGAGGCCCCTTGGCTACTGGTGTAGGCCCTGCATTTCTAGTTCTAACAGTGGAGGGTCCAAGGTGCCCAGGACATCCTCCACCTGTATGTCTCCACTGTCCAATAACCTGTGTGTGTCATCACACGGGGGTCCCACCAGGGGTGTCAGGAATGGGCCTAAATACTTCTGCCATGGGGTTTAGGGCAGAAGAGGAGGAGCTCTCTTTTGATTCAGCTGATCGAGACTGAAATCTTGTCTCCATCCCAGGATACATCATGGTTGTGTCTTCCTCCTCAGACTCACTCTCGGATGTGCGGCATAGGGGTAGGTTAGCTGCAGGGGGCTGGCTGTCCACATTGGAGAGCGGCTTTGGTCCAGCACCTTCGTTCTGCCCGGTTGCCCTGTTGTGGCCCATCTCATAAGGGGTGCCTACCAATTCCCCCACAGGGAGCAAAAGGTTTCTGTGCACTGTCTTTATCTGCCCTGGACCCTCTTCAGGTTTGATCTTGTAGACTGGCAGGTCTCTTAGCTTTTTCATCACCAAGTAAGATATTGCCTTCCATCTGTCAGCTATCTTGTGTTTGCCAGCAATACCCAAATTTTGCAGCAGTACACTCAGACTCCGTGCTTGCGAGAGGAGAACTATTGCCTCTTAGAGGCGCCCGAGGGGGTGGTATGTAATTGTCCCAGGTCACTGGGTGGGGCCTCGAGACGGTTTTGCATTGCGTTATTGAAACGGAACCCCTAGATACTGAACCCGGCGCTTGTTGCTGCCAACTCAGAGGGGCAGAAGGGTTACATTTTTGGGGGCTTGTCCAAGATGTTAAGGGGCACCTTACGTGGTCCGAGGCCGACTGCCCCACCTCTCTGTGGAGTCCTGCTGCAACCTTTACCACAAATGGCTCCACTCTACCAGCCGTGCCGCTCCGCTCCTCCAGCCGTCCCCGCAAACTGCTCCGCTCTGCTCCCCGTTCCATGGGCCACTCCAACCGTCCCACAAACTGCTCAGCTCTGCCAGCCGCTCCTCTCCACCAGCCGTCCCATGAACCGCTCCAGCTGCCCCCGCAAATGGCTCAGCTCCACTCTGCACCGCTCCGCTCGCTGTTCCATGGGCCGCTCCAACTGTCCCACAAACTGGTCGGCTCCGCCAGCTGCTTAGCAATATACCTTCAGGCTCCCCCACTGGTTAACACAG
Source organism: Trachemys scripta elegans (assembly GCF_013100865.1). Classification (NCBI taxonomy): domain Eukaryota; kingdom Metazoa; phylum Chordata; order Testudines; family Emydidae; genus Trachemys; species Trachemys scripta. The sequence continues at coordinate 28,398,334 of NC_048307.1, forward strand.
CACTCAGTGATCTCAGCTCAGCAATTTTAGCTCTTTTAGTGATTTCAGCTCTTAGTGATTTCAGCGTGTAGTAGGGTAGCCCCAGTGCTGGTGCACCATTGGCCCAAAGTGAATTCAGTTCAGCAACTTCTAGCTAGATTCCTAATGGAAGCAAACTTAGCTTTGCTATTCAACAGTGGAGAGAGTGCAATTGGTGTTCCAGGCTCTCAAAAGGGGCCCATACCATCAGGTACACATACCTGTCCCCAACCTCTCTCAATTTACTGAGTTTTGTAACCCATGCCCCTTGTCTAGCGAGTGCTACTTAGTTACTGGTGAGTCCCTCTGTCATACAACAGTTCCACTGGCCTCAATTCACAGAATCAGGGTAACAACACTTTATTCTTACTGCCCCAATAACAGAGAAACTGGGGATCCCACACCAGCCAAAGTAACCACTTTCAGGTGTTGTTATCACAGGCTAGGCGGGTGGGTGTGCCTATGCAAACAAGATCAGCTCCTGAAGTTCTTTTCCACTCTCACCATAATTCACCACCAGATGTCAGGGTAGAGCTTATCCTGACTCTGCTTACACATTGTTGACGTATTTAGTGCATGTCAGCTTTTCTCAGTTTTTGCTATAAGAGGGCTATTATTATTTTTCTCCAATGTGCTGCTAATTCCACGTGGCTACTGACAGCTAGGAATTTAGCTTATTTTTATAGATTGTTAACCAGTTGGCCAAAGAGTAGCAACAGTAGTTTCCCTAGTATGTGGGACGCATTTCCTTATCTTCTTTATAATCCTAGAGACACGACTACCTGATGTGTTTAAAAATCAACTCTCCCCCCAATGCCTCCTCCAACAAACCTTCCTATGCCGGGGGGGGGGAGAGAGAATGCATTAGCTGGGGGCTATTTAACTACATGAGCTAACCCTAACCTACCTTACAACTCAATTCCTAAAAGCCAAACCTAGGAGAGGTTCTCTTATCCTGACTGACAATGTACTACCTTCTTTGACACTGTACCTCAGAATCTAGCTGGAATCATTGCTTTTCTTATAGTGTCTATTCATTTTAGGTACCTCAATTTTTGGCACCCAATTTGAGATACTCTTTAAAGAAAAAAAATTCTGTGTAATTTTCATCACCAAAAATATTTCAGATCATTCTGAGTAGTATGGCAATTCTTCCACTTTCTATAATTGCTGTTCAATGTCTAGATGCTAGTGATTGGCTGCCATAAAAATACTTGCATACTGTGAACATCTGTACAGTCCTATGGCTCTGTGATATAGGCATAGTAAAGATAAATAGAAACAAAAGCACTTTTAAAATAATGAGCCTCTTCATACACAAGGAAATTACTCGTGTTTTGTTTTTATGTAAATTCTTCTCTCATTTTTGCCTTACCACTAAATGACAGAAAATTTAACAAGTATATACAAACAGATCTGACACAGTGTACACTAAGTGTTAAAAAAATAATACTGGATTCAATATGCATCAGCTTAAGTAGACTTTGGAATGAATAACTGTATGAGTTAGAGTCCTTCTCTATGAAAAAGAATGCCAAATACATTTTGAAACCTACTTCAAAGAAAGCATTCAGTATTTCTTCTGACTGGCTAACTAAAGTCTATTATGTATTCACATATATGCAACATTCATATTAAAATTGCAAACTGTAGTTTTCATAGGAACACACTTACGTGGAGTGAATTAAGATAGGGAGTGAAGATATACTAATGATTAGAACAGGGAGCGGATGTGTCCGACTCATTAGAGCATAGTATTAATTATCTAGTTATTAACTAGACAAATAAATGTGATTCAAAACACAAGATACTAATAGTGTGAAGGATAATACAAACAGTTTGAATCAATATCTTTAAAGTGTAAAATGATCACCTGGATAAAGTATTTGGTGGAGGTGAAAATAAAATGTTGCAAGTGCAAAATACATTCAAATCTTAAAATCTGCAAATATGTCTGATAATCTTACAACATTTTATTATACCTAATGGAACAACTATGATTGGAGTCATTTACAGATTGAGATAATAGTTTTCATGATTATTTCCATTTGTCTTATAAAACTGTCTTTAGGTGCCAGACTGAATTTCTAAGCTTGTCGTAGAGGCACTTACTGATAGACTTCACGCCAGGACTTAATTTAAAAGAAGTTTTAGTCAGTTAACCCCTTACTAAAATACTAATTTATTGGTTCATAACACTGTTGTAAATTGTGATGTCTGGGGTCATTACTGTGGAATGCTGATAATATTATGAGAGACATTATACACACACACTTATGAGACATATCAATGCATAGGTGAAAGATCAAACTTGCTTTTTTAATGGATATCACTGGATTCAGAAATTACACTCAGCAGGTAGGAAGCTGTGCCTGAATAGATTTGAAAGAGTATAGATTAGCTGTGATTTGGCACATTTTTAAAAACCCCACTTCTATTCCTTTTATTTTGTATGAAGGTTTGTAAATTTCACTCACATTCCTGGGAGCATTTCCCTAGTTGTTTGGGGTTTTGTTTTTTTGTTTGTTTGAAAATTTCATATTCTGAGTTTAGACACCCAGGTGTAAAAGAAAGCTAACAGTCAATGTACTTTTAGAGCTGTAACTGATTATCCTGACTGCTACATTTTTTTTTGCATGCTTCCTATGAAATACAGTACAGTTTTGTTGCCCGAATTTATCATTTAATTTTGGGATTTAATTTCTTCCAGAAATGTAAGGCTGCCAGTAATCTTTATTTTATGTATGTATTTATTTAAATGTCTGTTTTTCTACTCTAAATGATTCCCAATCCCACACATTTACCATCAGGATTCCTCCCGGGGCTTAGCAGCTCAATTACTCAGAATATAGTAATTCATCTTAATCCACCCCTATCGTCGTCCTTTCCTTTCCAAGATGAAGGAAGCTCAGTTACTACCATGCTGTCATTTATTTATAATGATATATTGGCATGATCAGGAAAGGGTAAGAGGCAAGGGACAGCAGAAGTATAAAACCCCTCAAGTAATCCCATCAAGAAAAGCCCTCATATGGATGAGGAATTACTTGGCTTTATTATTACTGTCATTTATTGTAATAGTTTGGTCTAAACTGTTTATTAGTGTAGAAAGAGCCATATGTTGCAATGAAATATTTAAATACTTGTTTTTCTACACACAAGACATCTGCAGATTTTAAAATATACACACCATGTGTTACTACATCAACATGCACACACAGTTTCTCTGTACATACCTTACTATAGTGTACTAATGTAATATGTTTCCTTTTAATACTGCTCATTATAAGCATGATCCTAGAGACAATGGGAGTTGGATTTGGCCCTCTACACACATGGTTTAACTGAACTGAATGAATTCTCCCCTGACAACTAGCTGGGAGGGGGAGAGACTTCTGGAGCAAACTGTATTTACATGAACACACCTAGTTTGCTTAAATATCCAGCAGAATTATCAAATTATCAACTTTGGCTGGTGTTGGGTTACAAATCACTTTAGTACTGAATGCAGGCGTAGTGAAATGCTGTTACCAATGTTGGCATTATTATATGAATACTGGGAAGCAGGACTGTGCTTAACCTGTCCCAAATAAGAGAGTCACCCTCAGCTGAAAGGACCTCATTAAGCCAGGGGCTCAAATACAGAGAGGGCCTGTGAAAGTAAGAGGGGTGGGAACAAGTGTCCGAGCCAGAAGTGTGGACCCTCCACCAAAAGTCCTTCCTGGACTGGTTTAACATGCCCCCACCCACCCACTGTTTAAAGAAAGAGCTAAATAGGCTTCATCAGAAGCCTTTTTGTTATTTAAAATTCTCAATCAGAGCTGAAATCAGTTATGGTTGGACTGTGTTTCTGCCCTGCCTGCTAAGAGCTAAAATTCACAGAACCGAAATCACTTGAGATGGGGCAATGTTTCTGCCCAGCCTGCAAAGAGCTAAAAATTAGTAAGAGACTGATGTGCAGAGGTCACAGCAGAGAGGCAGGTGGCAGCAGAAGGTGACTGAGAGGGCGGCTGGCAGAGAGGTGCGGCGAGCGACCAGCAGGGCGGCTGACAGAGAGGCGCGGTGAGAGAAATAAGCAGGCGGCTGGTGGGAGCAGCCAGCAGGCAGCCAGCAGAAGCGGTGAGCAGGCAGAAGCAACCTGTGAGTGGCCAGCAGGGTGCCTGGCAGAGAGGGGCGGCGATCGGCCGAAAGGGTGGCTGGCAGAGAGGGCCGGTGAGCAAATGCCCAAGCAGTGGAGCAAGTAAGGTGCTGCTTTAGCCCCCTCCCTCCACCCAGGGTGGGAGGTGAACTCTGCACTGATCAAGGACAGCAGCTGTGAGTGGGATGCAGAGAAGGGTCTGGCATTTGAACGGGACTTTTGGGTTGCTGGATTTAAGAACCTGATGGGAAAAGTACACTGTCCAACTTACCTGGGGGTGAGTCTTTTTCTCATGGTTTATGTTTATGAACCTTGTTTGCAGTGTTTTCCAAAATTAATGCCAAGTTACTTCTCTCCTTTTATTGAAAGTTTCTTTTCCACACTCAGACTCTATGCTTGAAAGTGGGGAAGTATTGCCTCTCAGAGGTACCCAGGGGTGGTGTGTAATTTTCCTAGGTTACTGAGTGAGGGCTCAAGCTGGTTCTGTGTTGTATCAATGGAAAGGAACTCCTCGATATTGAACACAGTCCTGGTCGCTGCTGGCTCCACGTGACAGAAGGGTTACACACACATTCATTAACATGTAACCTGAGGATGGTGGTGCCTGTCCCATAAGGTGCTTGAACATATGCCTAACTTTAAACATGTGAGTAGTCCTATAGGCTTGTGCACCTTAAATCCATTGACTTATCTCCATTTGTTTTGAGGTTTTTAGCTGCAGGTATGTCATCATGTTATATTTATGTTTTATAAATAAACCAGTCAAGAATCTATAGGCGCCTGTCTCCTTCTGGCCTCCAACAACTGAGGAAACAAGAGCAGAAGTTTGGGGACTACCAGTCTTAACGCTAATATGTTCCTATAGAAATAATTAAAGAATTGTAAAAACAAAACAAAAACAAAACACAGAGCAGGTTTATCCTCTTCTTTTCTAATTCATAAGAAGCTAAAATCATTCTTAGAGACAGGTTGTAATAATGTAATATCTAGGATATTGCATTGCAAGCTACCATTGAAAATAATCTCTCATGCCACTAATTTTAATGTTAGAAAATTTTATGCTTCTCTGTGAATTACAAATAAATCTGAAATCCTACCTTAAAAGAAGGATAGATAGGAAAGTGATGGACTTAATACAGCACATCAGTTGGTTAAAAGAAAAATTCTAGGGATACATTTTCAGCTCAGCACACTGGGAACTAGCCATACAACTCCCATCAATTATAATGTCTAATTCCTGTGAACCAGGCCAAAGATGTACATTTCTGTGGTCAAGGCTCATCGTGCAGGAGATATAAGTTAAATTATGAGAACTGGGGAAATCTGTAAACTTGGTCTACATCTGGACCAAAAAAAGTAAACACATTTATTACTGGTAATAACATTCAAATGATTTTTTGTACATCAGAATATTACCTCTCTGCGCCATCAGAAGACCATTATATATGACAGACGGTGTAATTACCATAAAAATGTCTATGAAACCAAGCCTCAAATGACATCAAAGAAGCTACAACTATTTACACTTTCTGAAGATCTGGACTAATATTTCTAAGCTGTAGTGAACTGTAGAACCTATCAGCAAACTTTGATATTAGTCCATTAAAAGTTTGGGAATTTTATTACTCGTTACAAGTTGCATATAACTCTATGGGTCTGTTTTCCCATCTGTAGAGCAGAGATAACACCTGCATACCTCACAGGGATGTTGTGAAGATTACTTAATGTTTGTACAGCGCTTTGAGGATGTCAAGATACAGGTAAGTGTTCAGTGGTATTATGCCTCTAGAATATTTTACAATTCAAATGGAAACACTGGTTAGTGAAAAATGTTGAAAACTTTCTAAATAGCACAAGGTTTCCTGAAGAGAGCCTTGAGAAAAGCTGACACAGGTTATAAGCTTAAATTGGAGGAAGACAACAACTGTATAAGAAAACAGCTTACAGTACTCAACCCCCAACCTAGGAAAGTGCCCCTACATACAGGGGGAAAAGGTGTTATTTGTGTCCACATCTCTTGTAAACAGAACACCCGCTCCTGTTCACAAACCCAGCTACATACCAAGCCTTCGGCCCCCAATTTGCAAATTTGCCTGGCATTTCACACATTCTCACCATCTAAAATTCCAAGAGGTGCTGACAGCAAGCAATCATGGAGGAAGAGAACACACCCTTACGCTCCTCTGCCCATTTTATACACCCATTTCTCTACCTTACACCCTATTTCAACTCTCATCCTAAATCGCTCCACCCAACAACCTTGCTTGTTTCCTAGTTCTCCAGTAGCTGCTTCCTCCCTCTCCCAATCTAGCTGCGCCCAGCAAATGTACCCAACATGCATGGCCTGAATTCTCTCTCTAATATGACACAAATGGAGCTGCCCAAATGAAATCTCACATTCTGGTCTTGTGTTCAGATCTTATTCTGAATGTGACCCCTGAGGCAAGTAATACTATTAAGAGAAGCAGACATGACAATAAGAGGAGAAAGCATGTACTCAACAGTGGAAGAAGGAGAAGGGGCAGCAAGAAGGCATCAGAAAGTCACAAAAACTAAAGAAAAAAGAGAAGCAGAGTACAAAGACCAGTGATGGGGAGGAGTCAACACTCTAAAACATCACTTTAAATAATTTTTTCGTGATATCTTGCCTTTAAGTTTATTACCCTGGGAAATGTGTAAAAAAATTTAAGAAATGATAATTAATACTGTTCACTTACAGCATATCTGTAGATAAGAAGCACTCAAAATACGCAGATCTTGCTATCAGGCAATATTCTTTCAGTCCTACACCCATTAACATCAATAGATTATTATTTGTTCCTTTCAGTACAAGGTCTTTCTAAGTTCTCAGAAACAAAGCTTGATACTTACTTTTGAGGGGAATAAAGTTCTGTCCCCCTGTTTAGCCCTTTTCTTTTTCCACTATATTCTTTTTGAAATGGGGTGACCAGAACTGAACACAGCATTAAAAGGGATGGATCCTGGGACCCACCCACTTATATAATGGAATTATAAAGTTTTCAATTATTTACATCCCTTTATTAATATAAAATGACATTCTGCTTGCTTGCTTTTTTTTTAAACCAATATTTGATCTTATGACAACATTATGGACCAACAAAACAATACAATTAATAGTCCTGGATTGCTACAGCACTATGCCCTCACATATCTCCCTAGTGTTGTCATATACTTCTCACTTGCATATCTAAATTCTTCCTCTATCACGATATCCTTCAAGACTTTGTCATCCCATGTACTAGAAAATTAGACCTGCTTTAGTTATTAACTTATGATTTCATACTTTTTCCTTTAACATTTATAATATTTGATAAAACATTTCTTACATTAAAATATAGCCAAATAACGTGCATCCCATTGTGTATTTCAGTTTCTCCAAGAGACATGGCAATGGAGGCTAAATATCTGCTGTATTAAGGGAAATAGGTCAAACTGCCAGTTGTATGATGACATTAACTAGCTCTGCATGCTATTTCTTTTGTCTAATATACAACTTTCTCCATATTCTTTCCTTCATTTTCCATAGTATGTTTCTCTTTCCTGTGCTTTGACTCCTATGAGTTTTCAACAAAGCATCAAAAAGGACTGTGAGATTTGGCCCATGGGAAGTTTTAGGTGCTGTGGCATGGGGAATGGGGATAATGAGAGGTGATAAGTAAGAAGTAATGCTGTTTGGGGGTGTTGGCTTGATGGGTTTCCCTTTCCCATCTCACCCACACAACACTTCCCACATAAAAGAACGCAACAGCTGTTCTCCTTTATCACCAAGCTGGCTAATTTGACATATCTGTATTTCATATAACAATTTAATATCTGCTGTTGAAGCCAACAACAGCAGGAACTATTTCTTAATGAATATGTAGATCATGTAAGTTGTCTGCACTGAAGATTAATTTTACTAGTTAACCTTAAAATTAAAATTTCCTACATATAAAGGTATGTTTCAAAAGTCTTTGACTACTATGGGTACATTTAACACAGCAATTAAACACCAGCAGCTGGCCTGAGTCAACTAACTTGGGCTCGTGGGACTTAAGCTGCAAGGCTGTAAAATTGCTGTGTAGATATTTGGGCTTGGACTGGAGTCCAAGTTCTGGGACCCCAAGCCCAAATGTCTACACCACAATTAAACAGTCCCATAGCCCAAGCCCCCTGAGCCCAAGTCAGTTGTGGCTGTTTAACTGCAGCGTAGACATATCCTAAGAGTCAAAATTCAGGTGTTATCATTCAGAAGGGTTCACTAGATCATCGAGTCTGACTACTAAATTTCAGCCAGATAGCCCTACATTGAGCCCAATGAGTTTAGTTAGACTAAAGTACACCTCTACCTCGATATAACGCTGTCCTCGGGAGCCAAAAAATCTTACTGCGTTATAGATGAAACTGCGTTATATCGAACTTGCTTTGATCTGCCGGAGTGCGCAGCCCCGCCCCCCGGAGCACTGCTTTACCACGTTATATCCGAATTCGTGTTATATCAGGTAGCATTATATCGAGATAGAGGTGTATATCAGCCCTCTTGAGGTTAAACCATTGTGTGCCACAGCCAAATAGGAGAGACCAACAGGCCCCTGCAATGGCAGTAAACTGATTAGGTGAGATATGCCCCGATAATCAGGTGATTATCGGGGCATACTGTCAGGTGATTTATGCCCTTTGATGTAGAGGAAGGAGAAAACCCTCCAAGCCAATCTGATCTGGACAAAAATTCCTTCCTGAATATCGCCATCAGTTGGATGCTGAGCATGTGAGCAAGTCACACCAGCCAGGCATCTAAGAAAGGATTCTCTGTGCTACCTCAGAGCACTGTACCAATCTTCTTGTCACTAAAATATCTATTTTCATTATGGAGTTGGATTTTTACTTTTTAGTGGGCATATGTCGTCATAGACTTTGGAGAACTGACATGTCCTATGTACAGTATTTCATCTATCCATACAAAGATTCCACCTGTTACATGAACTTATGTTTGTGATATGCACTGGAAAGTCTCCATATAAACATATCACAAACATAAGTTCATGTAACAGGTAGAATGCAATCCAATAAACTCTACTTCTCAGTGTTTGGGTTAAGGTTATTCACTATCAAGTGTTCTTTCAACAGACCACCTTATCAGCTTGAGGCAGCCAGGTTGGATCTTCACATGGTCCAAGTCACTACATATATAGACATTACCCAATGTTATGCCTGACGATATTTTCTCTCATTATTGCAGCCAGAAACAATTCACTTGAAAATAACAATTTGGTTCCAAACACTTGGTTTACAGATCATTCCTCTATAATTTAGCCATTAATTTACTCTGTTTCTTAAAGATTATGCAGAAGGCAAAGAATCTCCTGTTTGTACGTTTTCTCTGAGATTAAATGCCTGCATTATGCAACTCTCCTGCCCTTCTGTTAGGAGTCAGCCATAAAGCTCAGAGGCCACTTCAGAAAAAAGTGAAAAGTTGCATGGTTATTTTTTCAACTGTTTTCTGAAAATCTCATAGTTGCTAAGATATTCATTTGGGCTCACTTTCTGGAGAGAGCTGTGCCCTTCCTTCTTTCTATACGTATACGTTTCATGTTTTGAATGAATTCCAACAAGCCAGGGAAACTAATGAGTCACTGCACAGCTGAGAGCAAGACAAAACTGCTTGAAGCCGGGCAACTGACAGGAAGTGCAGAAACAAAAACCCATTTTCCATCTTTCTTGGGGTGAGGAGGGTACAGAAGAGCAGAAGGGAACATCTCTGCTTTGCCCTCAGCTTTGACACTGATACAATATAACAGCCTGCAAACTAGATTTCATTTAACATGATTGTCTTTGTTTTTCTCCGATCTGTTCTTTGCAGCTTATATAAAAGATTGCTAGGGGAAAATGAGAAGCAAAATATATCTGGAACAATATTCTTTCCCACCATTACATTATATTGATTATTTTTCATGTTACTCCTACCCTCACCAGCAATTGTAGGTCTAATCTTTTGTGCAGTAAAAAGAACCCTTACTGCTCACAGTATGACAGACTGAAAGCTCTCTGTTCACAGAACTCTCACTGAAATTATTGTCAGTGTATGTATTTCAGTAGGACCTAAAGACCCAACCCATATCAGGGCACTATTCCATTAGGCATTGTACACACAAACTTTAATTGAAATCCCTGTCTCTAACCAGACAGACTACAGAAGAGGATGTTACTTACTGTCACTGGAAGTTCTCCGAGATGTGTGGCTCCCATCTGTGGGTGTGCATGCCTGCCATGCACCTGAGTCTGGAATATTTTCCCAAGCAGTGTCCATTGACCCGCACATGCGCGGTATGTCTCCTCATGCTCCCAACTGAGAGTATAAGGGGCAGTGCTGGTCGATGCTGGTTCCTCCTCTTGCCAGACTGTGGTCAAGTCCAAAGCAAAGGGGAAGGAGGGTGGGCAGTGGAATACAGATAGGGACCACACATCTCAAAGAATCTCCAGTTACAGTGACTGACCTTGCCTTTTTCAAGTGATAGTCCCTATGTGTATTTCACATGTAGGTGACTTGCCAGCAATGATCAGTGTAGCAGTGAGGGCAAGGAGGTTGATGGTAGAGCAATTTGCAACACAGCTCATCCCATGGCCATGTCCATGGTTGCTGTGTGATCCAAGGCATAGTGAGTTTTACATCTGTGTATAGAACACCACAGATTTGCAGCAGATGTGTGAGATCAGGGTGCTCATTGCAACAAAGCGGTCTTTCAGGAGGAAGGCCAGTGCAGCGACTGAGTCCAGTCTCACCGCTATAAAATTTATCTTCTGTGTAGGTAACAAAACAGACTTGTGCTCATTTATGCAGATTCCTAGGGAGGCCAAGAGTCTTCAAAGTCATTGGATCGCAGAGATGACTTGTCCCACTAGCAGCCAATCATCCAGGTAAGGGAAAACTATGTGATCCTAGCATCTCATCTGAGCCACCATGACTGCGAAAACCTTTGTAAAGACCCATGGTGCCATCACTATACTGAAAGGACGGACGCAAAACTGGTAGTGTTGATGTCCCACCTTGAAATGAAGGAAGATGGATGTATGTCTATATGGAAGCATGTCTTCCATGTCAAAGGCCGTGAACCAAGCTCCCTCATGGAGGGAGGAAATTAATGATGCCAATGTGATTACGCAGAATTTCAGTTGCGCAAGGTCCAGGATGGGTCTCTGCCCTCCACCTTTTTGGGGGATGAAGAAAGTATGGTGAATAGAATTCTTTCCCTTGGTATTGCAGCAAGACACACTGTATCTCACCCTTGGAGAGCAGGGAGTCTGTTTTCTGCTGAAGAATCAATTGGTGGGAGGGATCCCCCCAAAGGGGGTCAGGAGGGAGGATGATGAAGCAGGAAGGAGAGAAATTCTATGGAATATTTGTGATGGATGATCGCCGGTACTCAACTGTCCATGTGATCTTGCCCAACTATAGACAAAAAGGGCAAGGCATGCACTGAAAATGACTGATGATGAGGTAGTTGACTTTGATGGTGGGTCACAGATCTAGACCCACATGTCAAACATGTCCTTTGACCTGTGGCTGAGATAAGGTTGAGGAGGTCGCAGTGGCCGGAGCTGGGAAGTGGGGCTTCTCAGACTTTAGTAGTTTTCAAGGGAGTTCTGGTGGCCACTAGTAGTAGGGTGGATAAGTAGCCAGTGGATGGTATCTGAAAGGCTGCCGCTGGTGCTTCTGTCTATGGGCTGGAGTATAAATTCCCAGGGACTGTAGAGTGGAGTGATTGTTCTTCAGGGATTGCAGAGATTCATCTGTTTTGGCATTGAAGAGATTGGCTTAATCAAAAGAGAGGTCCTAAATGGTGTTTTGGACCCCCCATGGGAACCCGGATGACTGAAGCCATGAATCCCTGCGTGTTACTAGCCTGGTGGCTAAGGTGTGGGAAGCAATGTCAGGGCTGCCTGGAGGGCTACCTTCACCACCAGTGTACCCTCATCCTCTAGGCCCTGGTCTTCTGCAAGGTGCTTGTCCTTAAATTCTGCTAACTTGCCATATGTGTTAAAATTGTACTTAGTGAGCAGAGCCTGGTAGGTCACTATGTGGAATTGTAGATCTGTTGATGAAAAAGGCTTTCTTGCGCCAGAGGTCCAATCTTTTTGACCCTTTATCCAGTAGATTGGACTTTTGGGGGTGTTGACAGGAGCCTTCTGTGGCTGCCTGGACAACTAATGAGTTGGAGGCTGGTGGATGAAGAGGAAGTCAGCCCCTTTAGCCAGCACAAAGTATTGTCTCTTGGTTCTTTTGGGCATGGGGGCTCACAATGCTGGAGTGTGCCACACTGTTCCAGAATGGCCTCATTTATAGGGATAACCAATCTGAAGGGTCCCTGTGGCTGGAGGATGTCCAGGAGATGGTGTTGGTGATCTTGGACTTCCTCCAGTAGGATCTGTAAGTCAGTAGCCACTCACTGCAGGAGTTCGTGATATTGCCGATAATCATCTGGCAGAGAAAGTGGCAAAGGTATGATTGCCTCATCCGGTGACAAGGAGGTTCCCGTTGGGACCAGCAGTACTAGTTCCACATCTTCCTTCTCCTACACCAATGGAGCCAGTTGATACGTGGGGAAGGAACTATAGGACCCTTATGACAGTGCTGGGTATCCCAGGGGTTCCAGTACAGCCTAAACAAGGAGTCCATCAGTCTGATTTGGCCCCCAGAGAAACGGTACCAGGCTACAGTACCAGAGCAAGGGTGCCTTGGCTATCTGTCGAAGCTCATGTGGAGTGGAAACAAAACTGGTTGGCCAACATCCTTGGACTCCTCAGAGTTGGATGACTGTTCTCATGGAAGCGGTGGGACCGTCGGTACCAGACAGCCCTGGTTTGATGAACAGAGAAGAAAACTTTCCTGCAACAGAAGCAGCAGTTCATCCTCTGGTGTGGAGATGTCCCATTCAGAGGAATGGGCACTGCGGGTATTGCAGGAACACCTCTGGAGACAAGAATGTCTCCATATGTCCTGGAGTCTGGGGGTGCCCATGGAGACTCTGGAAAGACCGGGTTCCATAGTCAGACTGGTCTGTCCATGTGGTGTTGAGGCGGCACTGCCAGAGTAGCTGAAGCCATGCTGATTGTCAGTGGTAAAAGGGAACTGGAGCAACATCGGTCTGCACTGCCCCTTATGCCCTCAGTCAGGAACACAAGATGATGTACCGTGCACATGCGGGTCAATGGATACTGCTTGGGAAAAACTTCAGGACTCTGGTGCATGGCATGCATGCACATCCATGTGTGGAATAGACATATGGACCCTCACTTAAAGAAGTATTATTAATTAATTATTATTATTATTCCCATTTTACAGGTGGAGAACTGAGATGCAGAAATCAAGTGATTCACCTAGTCACAAAAGAAATCTTTGGCAGAGCTGGGAATTGAATCCATTGAGTCCCAATCTAGTGCCTTTATGAAAAGACTACTCAGAGTATTGGGTCTATTTACTTTTCTGCATCACTGTATGTCTATATTCACTTTCATTTTTAAATGTATATTGAATCTAGATATATTGAAACATAACTACATATTATCTATCAGCTTAAGTGAAATAGATATGAATGAATATTTTGATGGTTATTTTTTATGTCAACTGCACTTTCAGTAAGTATTTTAAATGGTACTGTAAAATTGGAACAAATTTAAACCACAGATTATATCCTGAGACTGTACAGTAATCCTCACTTAACGTTGTAGTTATGCTCCTGAAAAATGCAACTTTAAGTGAAACAATGTTAAACGAATCCAATTTTCCCATAAGATTTAATGTAAATACGGGGGGGCAGTTAGGTTCCAAGCAAATTTTTAGGGGGCAAACAAAAGGCATTATATACTGTACCGTACTGTACTGTGGTTGGGAAGGGCCTCTGGCTTACCCCACACAGGCACAGCCCGCTGCAGGCAAGATCGCTAGGAAGCACCTTCGCAGCAGCACCTTCCCCGGAGAAGAACAGGCTTGGACTTTGCAGGGAATGCTCCAGGCCCACCTATTCCTGTTCCCACTCCACTCCAGGCCCACCTCTTCCCACCCCCACTCCACCTCCTCTCCGGAGCACGCCACATCCCTCCCCCCTCCCAAAGTCCTAAGCACCACCAAACAGCTGTTTGTCGGCACTTAGGATTTTCTGGGAGGGAGGGGGAGGAGTGGAGACATGGCGCTTTCATGCTCCTCTCTCTCCCTCCCAGCGCTTCCCTGCCTCCAAACAGCTGTTTGGCAGTGCTTAGGACTCTCTGGGAGGGGGCGGAGGAGTGGAGACGTGGTGCTTCCCTGCTTCTCCCCCTCCCTCCCAGAAAGTCCTAAGCACTGGGTGGGGAGGTGGGGGAAGCGCTGGGAGGGAGGAGGAGGAGGAGGTGGAAAAGCGGAACTTGTGCAATGCTCCCTTGTAAAGTCGCTGCTCTTCCACAGAATCTTACAAGCAGGCAGCCAAACGACATTATAAGGGAGCATTGCACAACTTTAAATGAGCATGTTCCCTTGAGCGGGGACGTAGCATTGAAACAACGTTAAGCGGGATGACGTTAAATGAAGAGTTACTGTACTATTATTATTCTTTAATTTTCATATTGCCATACAGCCCAGTGACAAACAGAAAAACACTAATCTAAGATAGCAGTTTCCCTCATCTAGATTATTTGGGTAAACTTTATGAGGAAGTTACAAGTAACATTGATCCCTGCCATGACATTTTATTTTGAAATCAAAACTGTACATCATTCCTTCATGGTTCCTCTCTAGGTGTTGTGATGCTAACCAGATGGCAGAAAGAACTTGATGTAGATATAGCATCAAAATGAGGAATGACACATGCATGGAATTAAGCAGCAGGCCACAACTTTTATTAAACTTTAACACAGCTGAGGAATGCTACTGGCCCATTACCCATACTCTCCTATACCAGGCATTTGATTGGTTCCACTGCAGGTGTTACAGGGCACCTATCATATAACCCGTAACTTGGGTTAGGCTCTCCTCAGCCTACACACAAGGACTCAAGAATCTCTGAGTCCTAGCACCCTCCAGGGGAACAGATGGTGCAGCAGGATGGAAAACTCAGCCCACAAGGGCCACAAAGTCTGGCCTTGGCCCATGAAGGCCATAATGTCTCACCCTATCACATGAGCCCAAGGCCCATCACCGAAATCCCAGGTCTTTCACCTCTGGGAATTATTCATTTTATTCTCTTAACTGCACTGAAAAACGGCTGCAAGTTGTGATGAACAAACACCACCACCCCGGTACCTAAGTTAAGTACTAAGTGTGTTCCTAATTATCAAGCCACTGTGGCTTGAAGGTGCTGCCAGAAAGACAAAACACTCCCTGGAGAAAAAACTCCTTTCTGACCCCCAAAAGGGTGATCAATTAGACCTGCAACATTTGTCAGGCTGGAGTCCCATTCCTAGTTCAAATGGGTAGGGTGGGGCTGCTGGAATGGAGCTGAAGGAGGCTCCACATGGCCCCCACACTAGGTTAATTCCTGAGGGCTGGGGAATGCTGGCCTATCAGCACACCTCCTCCCCTCAGCTGGCCAATGGGTGCCAGACACTCCCCCAGGAGGAGAAGCTACCCGGTGTCCCTTGGCAAGTGTCTCCCCCCATTGCTGCTGGCACTGTCCCCATTTCACCCATCATGTCCCCCCACCTGTTGACGCAGGTGGGCGGCATGTTGGGAAAGGTAACCAGAAAAAATGTGGCACCTTATGACAAGGTTGCAAAGTTTTACACTTGTCTTTACAATGTTTGAGGGCTGGGTCAAAGCTGTCAATTAAATCAAAATCTGCCCAAATAATCAACAACGAATCAGGCAGAATGTGACTACATATACCTTTCCTATCATGCCATTTTATGGATTTGCTCATGTAACCCTTCTATGTGGTGTTGTCAAAAACAAGGACAAAATTCAAATATTTAGAGGCTCTTCTTAAAATTAACAAACATCACCAGCTCAAACCACCAGCCTGAAACCTGGATAAACTAAATACCTTCCCAGAACACCCGTAACAGGCAATACTGCCCACTTGCAAGCACTGAGTCTGCTTATTAAATAACAATAGACTTTATAAGGGGACAATGGGACATAGGATCAGCTTGGAACAGCACAATATAACAAAGTAAAAAATGGAAATACTATATTTCTGGTGATAGTCCTTTAACTCAGTTTCCCACTAGCCGGTGTGAACAACCAGTAAGCAACTGTCCCTTAAACACATCCTCATCCCCTCACACTACATCTCACTCATAGCTTGATGTCAGTGGTTAGCATAATCCCAGAGTCTGGAAGTGCACTCGAGCAGGCCTGTCTCCAGCCCTTTAGGGCAGGGTTTCTCCAAATGGGGGTCAGGACTCCTCAGGGGTCATGAGGTTATTACATGGTAGCTTGTGGGCTTTCAGCCTCCACCCCAAAACCTGCTTTGCATCCAGCTTTTATAATTGTGTTAAATATATAAAAACGTGTTTTTAATTAATAAGGGGGGGGGTCGCACTCAAAGGCTTGCTATGTGAAAGGGTTCACCAGTACTAAAGTTTGAAAACTACTGCCTTAGGGGAAGAGCTGCATGGTCCAGTCCTGAGGGTCCCCATCTAACCCAGCTATAAAGATTTCAGCTCTATTGGTGCTGGATAGGGCACCCTTTACCAGAGTTTACTCAGCATCACAAGATTGGGGCTCTATTTTACAACACTTCCAATTAGACTTTAGAAGAATAAATAATAATCAAACCCACCATTCTTTCTCTTTTATAACATTCATCTTCAAAACTAACACCTCATATCCCCATGACATGGGGTAACTGGCCCTTTAAGAGGTAATGGGTAATGCTCCATCTGTGAGTCACTTGGCCCTCCTCCCCAAGTGGGGAAATTTTGTATATAGCCACATGACAGGTAGGTCATGTGAATAAAATCAGACCAGGTCTGGAGATAAAAGAGAACCCTCAGGAGAGTCAAAGGAGAAGAGAGCGAACTGTCAGCTTGAAAGAGGCCTGTTTAGGGAGAAGAGAGAGACTGTCTGCTTGCTTGCCTACTGGCCTTCTGACCTCACGCAACGCTGGAGGAAGGAACAAGATTAAAGGGGCCATCTCAGAGAAGATGATTGATGGCTGCAGCCAGCCTAAAGGAGCGCTGTGAGACTCCCAACCCAAGGGGGGGAAGCATACTAGAGTTATCTGTACAGATGATGGAAGGAAGGCTGTGGGAACCCTGGATCTAGGGGAACAAGAGTGGGACTTGAGGTGCCAATGACTAATTTGACAAACCAAAAGAAATGTAATAAGTTAGACACCCACAAAAGGGAATCAGACTTTAAGTATCCTAGTATGTGAGCAAATTATTGCAAGACCCCAGAGAAGCTAAGAGCTGGGTTCCTTCAAAACCATGCCGTGCCACAAGGGATTGTGACTTGGGACAGCCCTGTCACACCCTAACACAGTCTGTAGTAACTGATAAGGGCATGATACTGCAAGAAGCTGAGCACCTTGGTCTGAGACAGAACAGAGACAAGAACTAAGGGGGTGGGGGAAGAGGGAATCAGAGACAGAAGCCAGCAGAGCTGGTTGGAAGAAGACAAGAGCCAGAAAACTGGGACGGGGGTGACAGGGTCAGGAGCTGAGGAGGTTGTGGGGAGTCAGAGATAGAAGGGTTTCTAAACACTAGAGAACATAACCCTCCAGATCTGGAAATTTAACATAGGAATCTTGAGTCTCAACATTCCTCTCTTGTCAGCCAATAGCTGTGAAACCCATTGGCAAAACGTATGTCTCATCCTCCTCTAGTGGCTGGATCACACAGAAGATAACACTCTACTACAAACGGTTACTCCATTAGCTCAAGTGGTAGAGATTTGTACTGTGCAGCTGAAGGTCCCAGCTCTACTGATAACCCATTTGGGGGGTCAATGTGATTTCCTATGATGGAATTTGCTGTTTTCAGTTTGTTTTTGAAAATGTGGAGGAAATTACATACAATCAGGGCCGGCTCTAGGCACCAGCAAAACAAGCTGGTGCTTGGGGCGGCATATTTCTAGGGGCGGCATGGCCGGCACCAGAACGCCGCCCCTAAAAATGTGCCCCGGCCACCCTAGCTCACCTCCGCTGCTGCTGCCACGTCAGGCGAAACAGCTGATTCACGCGCCGCTACTCGCCCTCCCTCTCAAGCCTGGGAGGAGGGGGAGCAGCGGCACGCAAATCAGCTGTTTCACGCGCCGCGGCGGCTCGGGGTCTCCCCCTCCCTCCCAGGCTCTCAAACCTGGGAGGGAAGGGGAGATCCCGAGCGGCTGTTTCGCGCACCGCTGCTCCCCCTCCCTCCCAGGCTTGGGAGCCTGGGAGGGAGGGGGAGAAGCGGCGCCCGCGCCGCTGCCACTCAGAGTGGCCTCCTTCCCAGGCTCTCAAACCTGGGAGGGAGGGATGGGGAGATCCCGAGCGGCCGCGGCGCAGGCGCCGCTTCTCCCCCTCCCTCCCTCCTAGGCTTGAGAGCCTGGGGGGAGGAGGCAGGGCTGGGGATTTGGGGAAGGGGCGGAGTTGAGGCGGGGCCGGGGGTGGGGTAATTAAAGAACGGGGGGGCGGCCAAAATTGTTTTTGCTTTGGGTGGCAAAAATCCTAGAGCTGGCCCTGCATACAATAAACTATATTAAAGAACATTAAGGTTGGAAAGTCAAGCACTAGGAGTTAGGAAACATCAGAATTAAGGTTCTTGTGCAACCTTAATTCAGCCCCCTTGTGCATATGCACCGTGACACAGGCTGCGTGATCATGTACTATTAACTTTTGAGTACTTGGCTTGAAAACCTAAATATTTTAACAGGGTATTTTTATGCAATATATACACATGCGTGTGTGTGTGTATGTATAAGAGTGAGACTTTGTCATAATCCTGTATGTACAAAATGCTAGATTTAATATAAGCATTATTTGCCATATTCTCACTTTACAAGGACTGAATATACTCAAACTAGGTTTGATCTAGCTAGCCCAATTAACAATAGCAGTAAAGCTGCAACAGTACAAGCTGTACAAGCCCATCCAGGAACCTGGGTATGTACTTGAGTAGCCAGCCTCAGTTACCATAGATTCACGACTGTTACTCAAGCTAGCTAGATCAGAACTACCAAAGATATGTCTACACACGCTGCAGTTGCACCTCTGACCGCAGGATAGACATATCCCCTGAGAACACTAAATTCATCCCAATACTCACTATATACACTATTTCCCAAATATGAGTGAAAAGAAAGACAGTAGATAAAGCATCTCAGAAATGCACTGTAATGTCATCCTATCAGCACAAAGCCCAGCAGTGTGAACTCAGGCCATGCCTATGCTACAAAGTTTGGTCACTGCAAGTTACATCAGCATAAAGCTGCCAAAATTAGTATATCGCTTGTGTTCACGCATACTTGGCTCCTGCAGGGGTGCTTCACATATTCACCATGAGCACTTGTGTCGAAACAGTGAGATGCACTATGGATTGGTATCCCACTGTGCATCTAGCCACCATTCAGCACAGTGTCTTTTCAGAAGTTTTGACAATGGCTAGTGGGGCAGAAGCAAGTCGCCCAGGGGCAACTGGGAACAAGGGGTCAATTTCCCAGCTTGTAACTATCTCCATCCCATAAAGTCATCTAGCTCCCATAATTTTCATGCCTTTTTAAAAAAAAAATCCCTCCTCGCTATCTGCCTTCTCTGACAGAAGCATGTAGCCTGCACAGCTCTGCACTATTGTCATTAGCATTGCAAGCACAGAAAGAACAATCCTCTGGTATTTGCAGAGTCGTAAGAACTGAATCACTATGAACATGATGATTTTTTGGAGGATAGATTAAGGTGGTACATAGTGAGAATCAATTCAAGGTTGTTGGTGACATTCAAGGAGCACCTGCAGATAGTGGAGCGCCACTTCTGGGTCCAAGAAATGAGCACTGACTAGTGGGATTGCATCATAATGCAGGTTTAGGATGCCGTACACTGGCTACAGAACTTTCAGATGTGCAAGGCCACATTCCTGGATCGATGTGCTGAGCTTGCCCCAGTCCTCCAGCACAGGGACATCAGAATGAGAAGTGCACTGACAGTGGAGAAGTGAGTGGCAATTGCACTGTAGAAATTTGCAATGCCAGATTGCCACCAGTCAATGGGAAATCCTTTTGAAGTTGGAAAATCCACTTTGGGGGCGATTGTGATTCAAATGTGCAGGGCCATTAATCATCTCCTGCGAGGCAGAACTGCTATGCCTGGTAACGTGCAGAGCATCGTGGATGGATTTGCAGCAATTGTGTTCCTGAACTGTAGTGGAGAAATAGATGGTATGCATATTCCCATTTTGGCATCAGGGTACAACAACAGAAAGGGCTACTTGTCTATGGTTATGCAAGCATTGGTGCCTCACTGGGTATGCTTCACTGACATCAATGTTGGCTGGTCAGGGAAGATGCATGATGCTCACATCTTTAAGAACACAGGACTGTTCAAAAAGCTACAAGTAGGGACTTTCTTTTCAGACTAGCATATTACCATTGGCAATGTTGAAATGCCAGTAGTGATACTGGGTGATTCTACCTACCCTTTGGTCCCTGGCTCATAAAGCCATATACCAGCCACCTCGACAGCACAAAGGAGAGATTCAACTACCGGCTCAGCAGGTGTGGAATGCCAGTTGAATGCGCTTTTGGTAGACAGAAGGGGCGCTGGCATTCTTTACTCACAAGACTGGATCTTGGTGAAAAAAAAATCTCAATTGTTATAGGTGCCTGCTGTGTCCTGCATAATATCTGTGAAGCAAAGGGGGGAAGTTGCTGGTGGGGTGGAGGTGGAGCGGCTGTCTGCTGAGTTTGAACAGCCAGACACAAAGTCTATTAGAAGAGTTCAAAACAGAGCTATATGGCTCAGGGAGGCTTGGAAAGAGCACTTTAACAGTGGGGCACAGTAATATGTTGTGCTGTACTGTGCTTTACCTGGCCCTGCTATTTTTGGGCCTGTTAGGAACTGGGTGGTGCTTGGTGTACATATATGAATACAACATTGTCAATGCACCTATTCATTTTGAGGTGCTTGCTGGACATTTATGTTTGTTACACTGTGATTGTCATTGATCCTATGAGTTATGTTACACTGTGCAGTAACAAGTAAGTGGGTGCTTTCAGAACAGCTAGGCACTCTGTAGCATATGTCGTGAACTAATAAAGATGAATTATTTTCCAAATAATAGAATTTTATTCAGTAACAAAACCAGTGCAAAAAAATCTGTGCAATTTAAAAGCAAATACATTAAAACCACAATATTAATGGAACAGAACTTAACAGTGGAAAAAACATCCAAGTCCATTTTACCTACACACATAGCAACCATCCCTTTCACAGGTCAGTGTATGTGAAGCTGTGGCAGTCCTTAAAGTTCCCCAGGGTGGAGTGGTAGAGTTAGAAATGCAGCCCTTGATGTCATGTGGAATGTTGAGGGGGGAGTACGAGGAGATGCTGTAATGGAGTTCTCCATGGACTGCAAAGAGAGGAGAGCCCATAATTGTTGAAACTCTAGGTCCACAAGAGTCTGCAGCATCTGTATTTGCTGCCGGCAAAGCCTCATTATGTCCTGATTCATCTCCTCATCTTTTCCTGCTGGGATTCCTGGGCCTTTTCCTTATCCACTCTTTTCTTCTCCAAGCTGTCTGCAATGTTTGCCCTCCGAGCCTTTTGCACAGTCTGATGCAGCACCAGCTTGCGGGATCTCATTGAAAATGTCATCCTGAGTCCTCTTCTTTCTCCTCATCTGGCTCAGGTGTTCCACAAGTGTTGAGGAGAAACCCTCAAGGCTTGAACAGCAACACCTGAAAATAAAACACATGGAGGTATCACTGTCAGTAGAGACGCAACAGAAAGCGAAAGTTAAGATTCAGAACTCCCTTCCCTTGCTCCCCTCAAGTATTAAACAAGATATGCTTATTGACACTTCTGCTTCAGAATGCTTGTGCACAGTGCCACAGCACCAGCCATGGTGAGTATGGCCCATCAGGGTGAATGGAAATGGGGGAACTGCTTGGTTGCATGAAACTTTGAGTATAGGGCAAGGACACTGAATACTGACACCATTTTCCACAGGTGGTGGTGATTTTAGCAGATATCTCATTCCTAAGGGTAATAAAGGCAGAGAGCATAGCTGCTGCTGGCATCTGAAGCCACTTGTGCCCATAGGCTGCTAGTCTGTGTACTGCAATGATGCCTGATGAAATTTTCGCTAGCTGGGGTGGGAAAGTATCCTACTGCAGAGGAAAAATAATGATGCTATTCCTAAAAACTTTTGGGAGAGGACTGCAGTTTACATCCACAGAAGTTTAATCAAGATCTCTCAGTAGGATTCAAGGGAAATCCTTGTGTACATAAACAACTGCTCTGAATGCACCCTTCAAACCCCCACCTAACTATATAGGGAAATGAAAAGCAGATAACACTACCTCTCCTAGTTGTATCACTACCTCTTCTAGTACAAGCAAATTAATGAAAAGTCAATGGCTGTGTCCTGTTAAGTTGGGGGTGCCACCATTGTAATGAGAAATAAATGTACACACTTACCTGAGGTTTCTTCCCCTGCATGGAGCTAACCCAGGCATGACTGCTGGCAGTGACTAGACAGCGGTGGAATTTCAAATGGGTTCTGGCTCGTGGCATAGCTGGACCACGCCCCGAGTCACATATTCCCCATTCTGCTCCTCTTCCTCATTGTTCACGTCAGGATCATATGACTCAGGCTCCTCGGAAGTACCCACTGTTGTCTACAGGGTGGTAGTGGGGTCTCCCACAAGAATGGCATGCAGCTCTTTGTTAAAGTGGTAGGTCTGCCACTTGGCACTGAATTCACTGTAGGCCTCCAGGGCCTTCTGGTATGCCTGATGCAGTTCCTTCACTTTCACGTGGCACTGTTGCTCAGGGGTGCTGGAACAATTTGCATAGTGGGGGGTGCAGAGAGCCACTAAACTCTGTATCTGATGGAAACCACTTCAAGCCAGGGGGTGCTGCAGAACCCCCAGCACCCTAGTTCCAGAACCAATGCTACTGCTGGTCCCAGTTGTACCCCTTCTCCTGCATCCCCCATTTAATCTGCTCATAGATGTCCATGTTTCTACAGCTGGTCCATAGCTGTGCTTGCACAGGCTCTTGTCCTCACAGGCCCAGGAGATCCAATATCTCCCGTCTACTCCAAGGCACGGTGAAACTGGCACGGTCAGCTAGGCAGTTAAAAGCAACAATGGGGAACTGCTAGGTGTGCTTGCCAAGCTGGACAATCAGGAAAAGGCATTTCAAAAATTTGCAGGGCCTTAAAAGGGAGTGGGGCCTTCTGGTCTCTGTGACCCATGGGGTAGTGGAGTTCACAATTGCAACCAGAGTGGTCGGTGTCAGGCACTGTGAGATAGCTGCTGGAGGACTGTTAGGGTCGACATGAGTAATGCAATGTCTACACTCATGCTACGTTGACCTCGATACATTGACGATGGTTCAACACTGCTCGGGGATATGGTGTTACCACATTGCTCTATTCAGACACTTACATTGGTGGGAGACAAATTTGACCTAACTTTGTAGCATACACCAGGTGATAGCGTTGCGATCACATTCATGCCATGTTGCCTTTTAAAGCGTTATTCGTACCTTGGTATAATCAAAACATCTCGACAGCTGTGTTTCCTGTGGAAGATGAGGTAAAATGACCAAAAGTCTTCCTTCAGTAATAATTCAAAGGGAAGAATATAAAATAAGGTTTGTTTCAGGCCTTTTCAAAGCAAGCTACCTCAAATGTGATTTGTTCATCGGCATTTCTTTCAAGGAGTATGTGGTAGCTAGTTAGCTAAAATAAGGGTAGTTATCTGTTTCAGGAAATGAAACTGGCTGTGCTGTGCTTTCATACAGTAGATGAAAAAATATAGGTTTCTTAAT
Source organism: Trachemys scripta elegans (assembly GCF_013100865.1). Lineage (NCBI taxonomy): Eukaryota > Metazoa > Chordata > Testudines > Emydidae > Trachemys > Trachemys scripta. The sequence goes on from NC_048307.1 coordinate 28,422,430, forward strand.
TGTTAAGAAAATCCACAATACCTGTTATCTACATTATATATATATATATATATATATATATATACACACACACACACATATTCATTCCTGGGGGGAAGGAATCAAACCCCAAATCATTTTTTTTTTCTTTTCCCCCCTCACTGTGTCACTAGAGAGCAGAGTTAAGGTTGTTTGAATGCCTTAATATGGCTTTCTTAACTTAACATGTTTGTATTTATTTTAAATGTAACCTTAACACTGAATTTCCAGTGTTTTTAATGCTTGGTTTTGGGATATTTGAAATATCCCTGTAATGTGTTATATTTTTCAATTATTGATACATACACAACCTTAACTCCATTTTAGCAAAGATTGTTTTTTTGTTTGTTTGTTTGTTTAGTTTTGGAATGCAAATGTCAAGGCTGATTCCCTACTCTGGCATTTTGAGTGCAGAAGGTGGGGGGCCACAAGGATTCTAAAAATTAATATTGGCCACTCCAGCCTTGTATTAAACTCCCAAGGTTACAGTTTCTCTCTGACCTGTGGCATAACCTCAAGCCCTTTCAACACCCCTCCAGGTAAGAGCTCAGAAAGAAAACAAAGGAAACAAGCTGTTGCCACCAGTTACTTAAACAAATTACAGTAACTCCTGGTTTAACATTGTAGTTATGTTCCTGAAAAATGCGACTTTAAGAGAAACAATGTTAAGTGAATCCAATTTCCCCATAAGAATTAATGTAAATGGGGGGGAGGCGGTTAGGTTCCAGGTAAATTTTTTTCACCAGACAAAAAACTATATATTATATAGATATACACACAGTATATGTTTAAAATAATTTAATACTGTTCACAGCTATGATGATTGTGAAGCTTGGCTGAGGTGGTGAAATTAGAGGGTGGAAGAGGGAGGGATATTTCCCAGGGAATGCCTTGCTGCTAAATGATGAACTAGCACTTGACTGAGCCCTCAAGGGTTAACAGATTGTGTTAAAATAGCCTCTCATCAAGGCAGCACGAACAGGAATGAGGGGAGACAGCACAGCAGACAGAGACAGACACACACCTTGTGTGTGGGAGAGAGAGAGAGATGCACACTGCCCCTTTAAGTAAGCTGACCCACTCTTAAGTGCATTGTCTTTTTAAGTGGATCAGGAAGTTGAGACAGCAGCTGCTGCCCCAAGCTCTCTCTCCGTTCGTGTCCCCTCCCTGCTCTATATGGAGAAGGGATAAGCAGGATGCAGGAGCAGGGGGGAGGGGGACACCTTGACATTAGTCCCCCACTTCTTCCCCCCTGCACAGCAAGCAGGAGTCTCTGGGAGCAGCTCCAAGGCAGAGGGCAGGAGCAGCACATGGCAGTGGAGGAAGGGACAGCTGAACTGCCGATTGATAGCCTGCTGGGCAGCTGCAGCACAGGGAACTTAGGGGAGCGGGGAGCTGAGAGGGGGAGCTGACAGGGGGGCTGCCGGTCCACCCTGGTTACAAGCCTCCACCAGCTTGCTGCAACGGGCTGCTCTTCCTGCAAGCAGTGGAGAAAGCAGGCAGCTGCAAAATGATGTTAGAAGGGAGCATTGCACAACTTTAAATGAGCATGTTCCCTAATTGATCAGCAATGTAACAACAAAAGAACATTAACCAGGATGACTTTAAGTGAGGAGTTACTGTATGCACAAACCTTTTAGGACACAAAAACCCAATCCTGTTCTTAAAAAAGGTAAATTTTATTAAAAACAGAAAGTAAGAAAATACATTTGGAACTTAGGCTATTGCTAGATTTAAAAAGAGTGAATATAATAATTAAGCATCAAGAATGGTTTTCTTGAGGTCCAGCTTAATGGTTACACTCAAAACAAAAGCATTTGGGGGTTAGCACAGAGGAGTCCACAAGCCATAAAGAAATAAAAGAGATAACTCTAATTGCATCTCCCTAGACATTTCCTGATCTACTTACATATCTGGGGTTTTCAATAAGTAGTTTCTAGGTATGATCTGATAATTTTTCATACCTGCTTAAAGCTTTTTATAGCATAGTTTCAGCCCTGACCCTGCTCTGTCCCCTCTCTCCAGAGAACAACAACAGACCAACAAAGGGAAAGTTTTTTCCCAATTTTAAAAAGTTCTAGCCCTCCCATTGGCTCTTTTGGTCAGGTGCCCACTCCCTTCCTTTTACCTATGGGCTTTTTTTAACCCTTTACAGGTAAAGCAAGTAGAGAACAGCTATTAACAGGGATTTTGTAGCTAACTGGCTGGCTGGGTGTCCATAAAAGGGAGCTACCCCCCGCACACACACTTCATTTATCACAGAAATAGTCCATAAATATATAATGTTTAAAGGCACTTGTATATTCCATTCAACATACCATCTGAGCACCAATATATTCATAAGGTCTGCTGAAAATGTAACTGGTGTATCATGATATCATGTCTATTTTACTAATACTCAGTAAATATATATTTTGCCTTTCTTGTTACACTAATTAAAAAAAACTTCAGACTGAAACAAATGCACCTCTTTTAACCTTTGCTTTACAGTATCAAGAAATATGTGTAACACTCAACCATAAATTGCAATGCTTAACATACCTTATTTCTCTAATAGAAATGACTGGACAATGACACCATGCATAAAAACTGATCATATTTTTTCATATAACATGGACGTTTCTGAGAGGAAAAACATTATATGATTCATCTTGACACAATGAAATATTTTTGTGATTCATTTTACCATTATATGACATATTTGATTATTTTGCAGAAAATGTGACCAATGTAAGTGTACAACATACATTACATCATATGAAAATTACAAATAATATAAGGCCAATGTTTTCAAGAGAGGTCTCAAGTTAGGCTCCTACGGCCACATTCAGAATTTTCAATGAGAGATCTGATTTTCAAAGGGAGTTCCTATTGACTTCAATCTGGATACACAGCTCCTCTGAAAATCCGCTCTCTTATTACTTTAAATACCATTGTAGGAGTCTAACTTTACGTTCTTATTTATGAAAATCTTAGCCTATAAATACAATAGCTAATTTATTTACTTTAATCTCAAATATCTTTGCTCTGTCATTTAATTCAGATGGAGTGCTGATGGATAAATTTTAAAGTTACAGTATTTAAGTACCTGCTAGCAAACCAACACTTAAAGTTCTGTCATTCTCTCAATTCAGCCAAGTGCTTCAATTCTGAAATCTTTCTGTAACAAATTAATGGTTAAGAACCCATGTAACAGTGTTTCAGAAATATAAGCTGTAAATCTGAGAACTATAATACAAATAATAATTTGCACTAGAATGTAATGCAGTGCCTACTTGTGAAAGTAAGAGCCAGTTAGGGATGTTCAATTTGCCGTGACTTAATTTTGGCATCCCCTGCAAAATTCCATACAGGGTACTTATAATATCACTAAATATTTTCTAAAGGACAGTACGTGATGGCATACAACACATATACCTTTGTGTGCCCATTCTGGCTCCATAGTGTCAATATACACAATAAGCCTTTAATGATAGAGGTCAGTACGTCCCTGTCTATATTTTATTGCTGACAATGGAATAAGTCAAAGCCATTGGTGTAGGAGTTAGTGTCATTTGAAAGTTAAGAATGAGGTTATTAAGATTTGCCTTCCTCCCAAAGGTATCTCAGCAAGTAAGCCAAAAAGGATTTGGAAGAAGAAATAATCTGCTGACAATAGAAGTGCCCAATGTTCAGTGAGTAGGCAAGGAGCCATTGCGTAGGAATGGAAAAATAAGGCAATGAATCATTAAGCACATTTAAAAGCTTAAACTCAGCAACCCTGAAGCAACACTACAATATTTTAATGTAATATTTTTATCGAACATTTCTAGCCCTACTTCATATATCAACTTTGGCATCTGTCAGTTAACTTCTCTTCTTGACAAAAAGACATCTCCTAAGAAGACCACCTTGCTGAAATGATTAACAAGACTTGAATCCTGCAAGCACTTGTGCATGCAAGCACTTTACCCACAAGTAGTCTCACTGAGTTCAGGGGATATACTAACGCGAGGAAAATTAATCATGTGCTTATATGATTGCAGCACTGGTGCTTAAGACTGTTACACTCAGGCTACATCTACACTACAGGGGGGAGTCAATTTAAGATACGCAAATTCAGCTACGTGAATAGCGTAGCTGAATTCGACGTATCGCAGCCGACTTACCCCGCTGTGAGGACCGCGGCAAAATCGACCTCCACGGCTTCCTGTCAACGGCGCTTACTCCCACCTCCGCTGGTGGAGTAAGAGCGTCGATTAGGAAATCGATTCAGGCGGGTAGTGTAGACCTAGCCTAATACTAACCACCAACCCCTTCACCATCCATGCATGGCCTATTATTTTCTTACATAACAATATACTCATTTTCAAATAGAAAGATTTTATAGAAAATAACATGTATACTCCAATATAGGGGAAAATGTAAACTTTATTCAGAACTGATTCTTCACAGCTGCTATCTTGTGGTCACACTTATTTTTATTTATTCATTTTTGCAATATGTTAGATGAATTTTAAGGAAGAAACTTTGCGATAGTAAAATCTCTTCACCCCACCCTCCCTTACTAACTCAAAATGTAGATTAGGCCATGATATTAAAATGACAACACCTGGTCTATTTACCAAGGCCAAAAGATGAATTTCTATACATCCTAAACACAAGTCTGAGTCCATGTTGAAAAATGTGGGGATAAATCAAAACTTATTTATTTTTTCCTTACAAGCCTTTATCGTGCATCTCTGTCTTAAAAATAAATAGTTCTTAAAACATGGTGGCACATGCATTGTTAATAGTTTACGCTCAGAAAATCAGCCATGTGTAAAATAGGTATATGTTCATATAATTGGCTACAGTATTTTGTTACATGGTTAAATGCATGATTTCCTCTAATAGAATGCCATTGTGGTCTACATCACATTTTCTAGTTCATAAAGATCAAATGAGCTGTGACCATAGTCTCCCAAACTTAATAGGAAGTTCATTCAGTGACTTCTGAGTTTAAATTGTGTCTTTCTACTATGAATCAATAGATTTAAACACATTAATGGATCACTTCACCAAAAGGTCTAATCCTGAGTGACTAATATGGTAGATCTAACTCAGATTTATTGCTCTTGTAGCATGTTGAACGAAAAGGTCTTTAATCTTTGAAATATAACAATGAATTTGAATTAACGGAATGATATCCACTTGATGCAAATCATACAGCTGTCTATGTATTCATGCCTCTCTAAAAGTTCACAACAATAGCTTTCAAATTTTGCTTTGTGAAATGTTAGGGGTAATTATCACACTGCTACAAACTTTTGCTAAACATAGTTTTTCACTGCTCAAACTTTCTGTCAACCGATGAAAGTAGATGTGTTTTGCCATCTTAAAGACAGTTTAACTCAAAATCCATTTCCTTATCATTTTTCTGACCTCTTCTTAGTATGCACATTTCCTAGCACTGTACAAGATGTTCTTTTATCATTGTAAGTAATAACTTTAAAGATATTTGTCTCCATGTACTTATTACAAATAAAAAATAGAGGCATGGGGAAAGAACCATTTTTTCTTATGTTAAGCAAATGTATAACCCAGTTATATATGTTCCATATCTTATACAACATGACCCTGAAAGGAAAGAAAAATTAGTCATTGATAATTGTTGGAGTCCCTCATCTCCTTCCATCACATGGAAATTCCACACTACCAGCATTATAGCACCCTCTACCAGTAAGCGTAAAGGAAAAGTAGAGTGAAAAAGGAGTATATAAGGAAAACTCTGCCTTTCAAGTCTTTGATATATCTCATGAGAGGAGGTTGACTTACTTAAGAGGTGGCTTTGAAAAATTTCACAGCTAAATTTGCCTCCACTGTCTATATCCACTTGAGAAAGCAAGAGGAGTTTAAGAGGCAAGGACCATGACTGAGGTCATATCAGCTTTCCTAAACCAGGAATATTTCCTAATTATCCTGGCTAGAGAAAACATTCACTGCAGAGTTGGAGATGGACAGCTGGCCATCCCTTCACAAGTCAGATTAATATGCGACTTTACCAATGACTAAGAGGGGTATGGTAGCCTTACCCTTATTTTAAAAGATATCACAGTATTTTTCTGTTCTTATTCCTCTGGAACTGTTCATTGCATAGAAAGGAATGTAAGGTTTCATGGGCCACCACTTTGAAAATATAACATTGTTCAAAAAAGAGATCAGGATATAATTATAATATGAAAAAAGGAATTGTAGGCCCACCTATGATAGAATACAGTTTCACAAAAAATCAACTTATTTCAGACCACAGAATCTAGAATAGGCACTGAAGGCAACAGCCTCAATACAGAGGATGCACTGAAGAAAATCAATGTTTCCAATTTGTAAAGAAAGTATAAATCAAGTATTATTAACATGATCTATAAGCACTGCATAAACCTATTTATACCACACACATTAATGATAAATTGCCTGAATAAATTCTATTATTCTGAGAAATGTTGCAAATAACATGCTGACATATCAGAAAAGTGAAAATAATAGTGTTGACCTTTATGCTATTTCTCCCTTTACAGTGTCATCTATTCTGAATTTAAGCAACAGTTTCACCCCCATTTCAGTCACATGCTGGAGCTGAATGTTTTACATTTGTAAAGTCCTGTCTTACTGTACATTATTTACATGACTCTAGTATGACACCCTGTTTAATATAAGGCTCCATTTATTGCAAATAGCAAAAATAGGTTGCACTTGTCCATTCTGCAGCTAAGGAGCTTTTGACAATGTCAGCAGGAGATATCCCACAGCAGCGATGGACATGGAAGGAAGTTTTAAGTCTGTTACTGACCCCCATTTCCTCTCTCATCCCAGAAAAGTGCTGGTAATACCACTTAGGGGATTGCCTGAGCAAACTTACTGAATCCACTGATATCCAACTGAAGAAGAAACATTTTCAAAAGTTAGGCAAAAGCAGCATCAATTGTCATCTGAGATTTCAAAATACATTCACATACAGGATGGAGAACAGAAAGATCTCCAAGCAGGTGGAAAATTGGCTCACTTGGTACTAAGAAGAAACTGAACTTTTAAACTTGTGCCTTTCATCCTGTTCTTTTTTTTTTTTCTTTTATATCAACTGTACATGATCTGTCCCTCATGCTCTCAAAAATCAGTGCAACCTGGGCTCTCAAACCTATAGGTAGATAATTTCCAGAGGTTTGTCCAGGGCCGGCACAACCCATTAGGAGACCTAGGCGGTCGCCAAGATGCTACAATTTGGGGGGCGGCAACCATGGCGGTATTTCGGCGGCGGGACCTTCCGCTGCCTCTGTGGGGGGGCAGCATTTCGGGGCGGGACCTTTCGCCACCTAGGGCGGCAGAAAAGCTGGTGGCGCTCCTGGGTTTGTCTACACATGAAAGCTGATCTGGAATACTATAAGGTGTGACTTTACAGCAGATTAACTATTCCTGATTAATTGCATGTGTAGACACATTTATTCTGGAAAACAGCACCTTATTCTGAATTAGTTTGTGGATTGAGTGTATTCAGAATAAGATACTCTTAGTTCAAAACAAGAGCATCCACACATGGAGTTAATCAGGAATAGCTATTTCAGAACAACTTCTCCATAGACAAATCCCAAATCACCATATAATTGGCCTGTCATAGCCCTGTACTATATAGGTAATCATCAATATTTAATTTGTAATGAAGCCCAAGAATAACAAGCTCCCATTTTCTCTTCACTCACAATTTAGCACTGAGGATTATCATCAACTATGACTAACATTTTGGCTCAATGCAAAAACAAGCAGATAATCCACTCTGATTTACCTCTTCTCCAGGTCATGCCCAGGGCATGTGACTGAAATTCATTTCAATTTAATATCAGTTTGGTAGCCAATGTGAAATGAGCTGGTGGTTATAGTCAAGACCTTAGTGGATAAGTGTTTACATCACCAAAATCACGAATCACAAATATATCCTTGGCAGGCAGTCTCAAAAACCCAGAGATTGCTTCTTCTGTACAGAAATAAGGAACATTGGCACACACTGTAAGAAAGTTTGAACTGCTGTTGCCCTGCCACCATTTCCTTTTTCTCTTCTGTTCAGAAGAGGAATAGCAAATTACTTTGGTTTCCAAGATTTAGGGTGACCAGACGTCCCAATTTTAGGGGCCTTGTCCCATGTCCCGACCTTACATTGGTCGGGATGCACTTTGTCCCGATATCGGGACTGTCTGGTGGAGAAGGACCGCAAGCTGCCGCCAGCGCTATTTACCTCTTCTTCCTGGGGCAGCTCCCGGCGCCCGCCCGCCGGCAGGAGCCTGCAGTGCAGCCCCAGGCACAGAGGCGGCAATGAGGTCATGCTGCATGCTGCAGGGGTGGGGCTTGCAGACGCCAGCAGTGGGCAGAGAGCCCCCCCACCCCCATCCCCACCTCGACCCAACCCGCGACCCTAGGAGCCAGAGGGACCTGCCTGCCGGATGCTTTCTGGGAGCTGCTCCAGGTAAGCACCGCTGGGACTCCCCACCTCACCCCCTGGCAGGTCCCACTGGCTCGGGGTGGAGGGGGAAGGGCTCTGCATGCTGCCGTGCCTGCAAGCCCCACTCTGCAGCTCCGGCAGCTCCCATTGCCGCCTTTCCCGGCCAATGGGAGCCACCAGCCACGGAGCTCATGCTTGTGGCAGGCGCAGCAAGTGGAGAGTCTGGAGACTCCCCTCACCACTCTCACCCTAGGAGCCAGAGACGTCCCAGCAGGGCTGGTGAGTGCAGCCAGGGAAGGGGGCAGGGTGTGAGGGTGAGTGTCTGGGAGATGTGTGTGTGGGGGGGGGTGCTGGGCTGTGAGGGTGTAGAGGGTGCTGGGCTGTGGGGGAGGTTTGTGTGTTTTGGGGTGCTAGGCAGTGGGGGCCTGTTGGATGGGTGCTGGGAAGTGAGGGAATCTGTGTGTGTCAGGGCACTGGGTGGGGGGGAGGTCTGTGTAGGGCATTGTGTAGTTGTGGTGGTGGGGCTGTGGGGAAGGGCACAGAGGGAGGGAGGGGAAATCTGTGTGTATTGGGAAACTAGCGAGTGGGGGGGTTCTGTGTGGGGTGCTGGGCAGCTGTGGTAGGGCTGTGGGCGCGGGGTAGAGGTGGTGGTGTGCACAACACTGTGCATTTGTTGTGGGAAAGCTCTGGGCATAGTGGGTTCAGGGGGTGCAAGGCATAATGGATCCAGGGGACACTGGGCATGGGAGCTGTGTGGCAGAGCACGGGCCCACCCCTAACAGAAAGGGGCATGCTGGTAGCACAGGGCCAGGCAGACCAGTGTGCCTCTGGCCATGCCATGCATGCCCCATTGCCCCTGACCGGCCCCGCCCTTCCTGCTGCTCACCTCCTCAACTGAAGGCGGGGGTAAGGAATGCAGGGGTGGGTCCCGGCAGTGCTTACTTGAGGTGGCTCCCAGGAAGCGGCCAGCAGGTTCCTGAGGTAAGTGTCAGAGGCTGCATTCTCCTCTCCAGCAGGGTGTGTGCAGACCGGTCCACCTTGCTCATGGCAGAGCCAAGGAAAGGAGGCACCTGCCTCTGCACATGCTGATTCTACGCAGGGCAGGCTGGGGCTGAGCACTGCTAAGCTGCTGCCGAGTTCACTTACCCACATTAGCAAGCAGGGATTGCACCTGGTGGCGTACATCTCCTTGATGTACAATCGGGACACCATTTGTCCCGATATTCAGGTAAAATTTTACATTTGGTAATAGAAATAGAAAATTAGTTGATTGGGACAGCCCCATCAAACCCGATTGTGATCAGTTATCTACTGGCAATTTTGGTTTTTCAGGTTGTTTTCCGGGTAACGCAACTTTACGGTAGGGATATGTAGTTTACAGTTCTGAACCACAGTGCATACCATAGAACAAACTACAGTGGGCACATACTAACACGTAAGAAGCACAGAGACTGCACAGTTCTTTTCAGTGGCTAGCTATTTAGCTAACGGTCTTCAGCCGAAAACCCCACCTGAAATGGCAATGGCAAGGGAGGAGACAACTACCAAAAAACAAAAACGACAGTGCAGATACAGGACAGAATGGGAAGCCACTTACACCTGGATTCAGAAATCCTCTGAGTATGATTCAAAAGCCTTTTGTAAAGCATGCAGGAAGGAATTTAGCATTTGCCATGGCGGTGAGTCTGATGTTAAACATCATGCTGAATCAAAAAAACATGGACAAAACACCCAGACTCACAAGAGCAATACCCTGGTCTCACATTTTTTCAGCAAGCCAAATGAATCCTTCAATAACAAGGTTATCGCTACCGAGCTAACTCAAGTTTACCACACAGTAGTCCATCAACACTCCTATCGCTCATGTAACCGTGAACTTAAACTGGCGCCTACCTTGTATCCAGATTCAACGATTGCAAAGCACGTCATCTGTGGCTAGACTAAAGCGGAGGCATTGACCAAAAATGTGCTGTCATACTCTCATTTTCCAAACAGAGTCCAAAAGACTTCATGAAATTTTACGATGTGTCGATCCTATATTTGGAGAAATGGTTTGATTTTTCAACAACTGGCTACTTGTTCAATACCCAGTGCTTGAACATCAAAGTTAATAGGGTATTCGAATACAAGGATCTGTCTGCGGCCGTGACAGCTGTAAACTTTCAGAAAACAGTGGATCTTGATCAGCTCTATGATGAATACTGTATCATCAAAGACATCAACTTCAAGTTGGAGCCTGGAAACTATTCAGTTGGGGAACTCTGGTCTCAAGTGCTGAGAAACAAGGACAGTAGCACTGAATTCCTGAACATGGCAAAGCTGGTGTCATACGTGCTCAGTATACCGTAAGCAATGCATACTCAGAGCGTGTATTTTCAATCATGAAAGGTGCATGGACTGATGTCCGGAATCGAAGCAGCATAGACTTGGTGCAGAGTGAAATCTTTGTCAAAATGAATTTCCGGATGATTTGCAAGGACTTCTACAGCTTTGTGATTGCCCAGAAGCAAGTCATGACTATGGCAAAGTCATCCAAGAAGTACTAGACTTCTGGCATATCTGAGAGGTATGCAAATTGGGAAGTTGATTTATTGACTGAATAAAAAACCCAGCCCTTTACCCCTGTTGTTTGTTTAGTGTACAAATAAATCTGTATGTTTAAATATGTATTACCACTAAGCCTATAATTTAGGCTCACTGATTCCAGACCTCTGTGACGTAGTTTGCTTCAGCTGCCAGTGGCTGAAGCTGGGGCTGAAGGCAGGACTGGGAGCCTCCCCTCTGTGACTGCCGCTGGAGCCAGAGCTAGAACCAGGACCCTTCGCTGGAGCTGGGGCCATGAGTCCTTGGCTTGTGGCTTGTGGTGCGGGCTGCAGCAGGGGCCGTACAACCCCTCTTGCAGCTTCTTAGGGCTGTGTGCCCCCTCTCATGGCTCTGGTCGGGGCTGTGCACCTGTGTCTATCGTCGTCCTTGTCTCTTTCCCCCCTCTCCCACCACTTGCCTAATGTGCCCTGATATTTCACTCTTGCGATCTGGTCACCCTACCAAGATTGCCAGTCTAGTTTCCCGGAATAAAATATCCTGAGAAAAATGTTTTTTGAAGGATAAATCAATTGAGGAATATTTGTTAGCACATTATCAATATGGCACCATTCATAAGCACAAATTTCAGCTAATTCATTCTATATGCTGTTGATATCTCACCTAATTTTAAAACTTCCATTTAATTTTTTTATTTCTTTTAATTGGATGCACATTAAAAAGTAGAGAACTTTATTTTGCTCATTTTTCTTTTGTGTAGCTCTATCTTGCCAGGTTGCAAGATCAAGACATTTGAACTCTTTGCTAGCAATAATGTCAGCATAAATTTTGATCATTAATGAAGAATGAATTAACTAATCCTTAAAATAAATACTTGCAAACAGAAACACAGCCTACCCAGTAGTACAGTAATTTTAGTTTCCGAACATTCTTATCCTGCAGCTTTAAGGTCCAGGATTAACGGCCCCAAAATTAGTTTCCCTACCATTTTATATTATATGTAAATATTTGCAAACCCCTGTGTAATTCTTTGTGTTATAGTAAATAAAAGTGATTCAATTCTGTTTTTTTCCTGTTGCAAAATAAGCAATCAATGCTAGCAACCTAACTCTCAGCAGCCACCACTGCAACAACAAATCAATGTGTACATACATGTTAGAAGAAAACAGATAAAGGAAAGACTACTACTTTGCACTTCTAAAGTGATTTAACCCAGTGATCTCAAAGTGTTCTATAAGCATTAATTAAGCCTCACAACCCCCTCTGCAAAGTAAGTATCAGTATCTAAATTTTATATCAATGAAATGGAGGCCCAGAGAGCAACTGGGTGACTTTCCCAAGGTCATACATCAAGGCAGGGGCATCACCAAGAATAAATTCCAGGAGTCCTAATTCCCATTTCAGTATTCCATCTTCTAGGCAGCAGTGCCTCAAGAGTGTGTGATAATTACAGAAATTACTCTGTATTATCTGTATGATCCTAAGAAGAAAAGAGAAAGACAAGATTTTCCATTCACAAATGCCATACACCCCTGACTTCAAATTTCAGTGTGAAAAACCTAAAGTCTTCAGCAAAACAAATAATTGGGATAAAGCACATCTTGGCTCTAATAAAAAATTAGGATTAAACTGTGGTCTTCAATACACATGGTGAATCTCATTACCAAAATACTCTTCTGCTTATGGAGTGTATATTGATCTGTTGATATCAATGAAAAAGGTCTGTCCACATAAGGAAAACAGAAGCAAGATGGGTCAAAATGGATATAAAAACACAGTTTTACCCTCAGTCAAACTCAACTGATTTCACACCTCCCAGAACCTTTGAAAGGAAACCAACTGGTGATTAAATCATAGTTTTCTTAATTATTTAAGTCCCAATCTTTCTGAATAGGGATGAAGTCTTAAATTACTATTATTATTTGAAATACAGAATACTACACAACACAAATTTTGTCCACAAACCATCAAGCAATTACTATTTGGGTGCTTTAATTGAAATTTAAGTGTCCCATATGTTCCATTATGTGTACCTTATTTACTTCAAAATCTGCCGTAAAATTCTGCACCTGGATTACAGCTTCAACCAAGTTTAAAACGTTCTGGAGAATTGCAGAGAAGGAACATTGAATCCTCCCTATTAAGAATCCTCTCTATTGATTCTATTATCAGGCAGTTTTCCCACCTTTAGCCGTATGGATAAGAACATGTTTAATGGTCCCGTCTTAATTACTGGAACTGGCTAGGGACAGTGAGAGTGGCTGAAGGACAAAGCAGCGACTGTGAAGGATATTACTAATCTTATCACAGGTTCCTTTGGAAAAAGAAATACAACTTCTATCTCCACCCTAGTCATTAGTCAGATATAAACAGCCACTTGACATGGTTATAAACCCTATTATCACAGTCTAAGCTCATTCTTCATGCAGTTTATTGGAAGATAGATGATGGCCCACTACCAATTCCAGTTAATGGGGTTAGACATATTTCTAAACAATATGTGCGAGGTAAAAGTAGCTAGATGTACATAGGGAATGATTCACTGCACTTTCCTTGTGTTGGAGAAATCTAATTTTAAAACACTGGAACTTTTCCAATAAGGAAAACAAATCTGACACCTCTGGCTAACTCTATTACAAAACATACCAATAAGGTTTTTTGTTTTTGTTCTTAATTTCTTCCAGCCCTTTCTTATCCAGCAAATAATGGTGACCTACAGACAAATTTGTATTTATAATGAATTATTTTAGTAAATAGTTATAACCCTGTCTTTATGGTGTTATTCTTCAGAATATTATTTAAGTTTCATTTCCAGCATTTTCTACCATTCTGTTTTTAACCCGAATTACTATGCTATTTAATAATTCTCACAATACCCAAGCAAACCTAATACCAGATAGTAACACATTTTCTTGTTCTCATCTACAGGATTGCAAGGCACCTTCCCCTCCTCCAAATCCCTCCATAAAACCCATTTATTCCAGCAATCTTCAATAATCACCATTCTCTCTTCCATCTGAAATATCCCATATTTATGTCTGGTTGGCTGATCCTGAGAAGGCCCTACGCTCAACTTGACAGCATTTCTGTCTATCTGTAACATGAAAACTTTTGAACACTGCATTTGATCAATTCCAAAACTACTCAGAATATTCTAGGAAATAATGGCCAGAATTCTATTGATTTGGGAGACAGTCAGAAAATTGAAAGGGGGGCATACGAACCCCCTGCTAGCTCCTTAGAACAGTAACAGCTTCAAGCACCTCTGCAATTGTCTATAGATTAGAGAATGGGTTGATAGCAACCATTAATGCCTTCCAGCATAACAATAACCCATCATCTCTGCTCATTTTCCCAATAGAGTTCTACACATTGACACCCCGAGTAATTTATCTCCCACACAAAAAGAAGACTGGTGGGGGAAAGAGGGAGTGAGGGACCCATGGAAGGAAAAGGTGTGTGCACAGCTCTTGTCATGGGTCAGAGAATAGGATATCCTGGTATGTGGAGCAATGCCTAGTTGGGGGAGTTTGGGGAACCCTGCTATTTGCAGCAGGAGTGGAATAAGAGTGTGCACTAAGCTCCTGGCATAGGGTGGTAAGAATGGGGGATCCTGGAATAGGGAAAAGGAGGGGAGCACACAGAGTCCATGGCATTGGAGGAAGTGGGAACAACAGTGCTCACAGAGGCAGGAAGAATGGGGGACCTTGGTATGGGAGGAAGGGGAGGTAAAGGGGGCACACAGAACCCATGGCAGGGAGGAGATTAGGAGTTAGTTGTATCAGACCAAGAAAGGGATGGGAGGGTGGCACAAGAGAGCTTGTGGGGGCGAGGCGAGGAATGGAGGGATGCAAGGAGCCCCTGTTGGGTTCATTAATCTCAGCGTACACAAAAATTACAAAGTGTGCAACTCCCTAATAAAAGTAAGACCTAAGTTGTTTCTGGCCCTGTGCCAGTGTAAAAGGGGAAGAGAAGGAAAGCTTGTATGGAGCATTACCTTTCTATCAGCCTCTGCACAGAGGCCAGTGACAATGTGCCTGGGGAATGTCACGCCTGCTCATGGTTAATGTCGATGATGCTACACTTATCCTGTCTGCAATGGCCAGCAAAGCTGGCTGGCAATAGAGGGGTGCATATACTGCACCATCTGACAAAGTGGCAGAGCTAATACTGTGGAATGTTTGTCCCACAAGAAGTTCTGAATGACTGCTGCAGCGCAGCCTCCTCTGCCGCATAGGCTCTGGCAGTGTGACACAGCTAATCTCTCCCTTGTAAGCTCTTGGGGACCAGGAATGTCTTTCTGTTCCCAAAGCATCATGTAAATGTACAGTATGACTCAAGGGTGTGTGACAATACATAGGACAACAACAAGGATGCAACAGCAGCATGAAAATTATTTACACATGATTTTTACATGTCATAAAATCTGAAGTGTGTGAGGGGTAATATTCAGCATGATTAGAAGGGACAAGTACCATTTCTGTTCATGTAAGTCATACTGCCACATCCCCACGGATTGCACTGAACAGCTGTGTACACAGAGTTTATCTGGATCCATTAATTATGTCACGAGTTTGAGACTTTACATTGTTTTTGTTGACAACTATTTAATTTAGGATGCCTTTCAAGATCTGAAGCCAGAATTTCTTCAAGGTTTCAAAATCTGAGAACATTTTGTACTTAGTTACATCCTCAAAGTAACCTTTCACAAAAAGGTCATTTTCTACAGTAAGAATAGAGAGTGTACATGATTTGCCATTGGGATATAGAATGTGTAAAATTGAAATGAGGATTAAATTAAATTTACAATGCTATTTAGCCATGTATTAGTCATGTTCAGTGCTAAAACCCCAAACTTTGTATAAATGACAGTACTATTACAGCACAGTGCAATTGTAAACTTTTTGCCTTGAAGCATAAAAAATAGGTTATATTTTAATTAAAATTGTTAAAACAAAGATGGTTTAACACAACAGGCTTAAATCTTCAACTACTTTAAATATTAGTGGCCTTTAGGTGAGGAAACTTCAGGGACTAGGACTCAATTTGCCATTGCCCTGAACATTGGGTAGTCATGTATAAAAGTGCAGAGCAGGTGCACAATGCTACTAAATTAGAATGGTAGTATTTGTACTGGTGTAAATGACCTGGTTGAGGAGTCACATGGCGGAAACTAATTGAGAATAAGGATGCATTAGTGCTAAGTGTCCACAATCCTCAGTGCCAAGTGGTTCTGGAGAGACCCCTTCAATAAAAAAGTATGCCGCACTATCTGGAAATGGGGCATGGGGAAAGTGTGCGCTGATTTAGCTTCTCCCTTAGCAGCTCCCACCAGCAGAGTTCACGTGAACTCCTGAGAAAGGAAAGATTTGCTGTAAATTAATGTCCGCACACTATGGAAGGCTGTGTCAGAAAGACTCCTGCCCTCTCGTGTGGTAAATTTCTTGGAGCACAGACACCTCAGATAGCACAGATGAAGCTTTCCTGAATGTGGCTTTTCCCATGTGTAAGAGCAAACATAAATACTAGAGCTGGGTGTATAATCGATTTTTCTGTTTATCAGCAATTTCAAAAAGCCCCCCCCTCCAAAAAAAGAGTTAGAGTTGGACCAAAAATCAAAAATTTTGGAATGTTTTGAGTCAAAAAGTCAAAAACAATTTCGTTTTGTGTCAAACATGTTTAATTTCAACAAAATAAACCATTTTTAAAACTTATTTTAAGGAAATTTTTGAAATGAAAGTCATTTTAAAAAAAATCAAAACTTGTTTCCAAAATCTCAAAAGTTTCATTTCTTCTTTGATTGATGGGGGTGGGACAGCTGGTGTCAAAACAATTAAGCAAAATTAATAAATTCATGGGAAAAGTTTGAGTGTTGCCAAATCTTCATTTTTTGCCAAAAAAGTTTTGGACAAAAAATTTGCTCTGTTCTAGTATATTCCTTTTCCATGTCCTTTTTGATAAAATGAAATAGAAAAGGCTGTACTAATGCCTCTCTGTGAAAAAAAATTGTTTAAGCTTCTCAGTTAATGAGAGTACCTTCTCCCTTATTCCAAGAGGCAGGCTGTCAGGCTCTCTGAACAGTGCAACATAATGCTGAAATTCTAACATAGCATTTGAGTCAAGGCAAGGATTGCCCAAAAGAAACAATTCTGTTCAATGTCCTTCCTTGCCTCCTCAACAGGAGTCTTCCTCAATTCTCTTGAACCCTTCAAAAAGAGATCTTCCCCAATCTTAGGGTTACCATATTTTAATTGTCCAAAAAGAGGACACTCCACGGGCCCCGGCCCCGCCCCAACTCCACCCCTTCCCCGCCCCTTCCCCACCCCTTGCCCCAGCCCCGCCCCAACTCCGCCCCCTCCCCTGGATGCTTCGCCCCCCCTGCCCCCTCCCCTGCTTCCCGCGAACATTTGATTTGGGGGAAGCCTGAAGCAGCAGGCAAGCTGGGGCGGGGGGGCACGGCCCCAATCCGGCCCCTCTGGCGGCCGGCCGGCCCAGAGGCTCTGGCCCTGGCATCTCCCGCCTGGCTTGGCTCGGGCCCTGGGGCGCCAGCCCCCGGCCGAGCACCACCAGCCCTGGCCCCAGCTCCCGGCCGAGCACCCCCGGCTCCGCACCGCCGGCCCCAGCCTGGCCCCCGGCCAAACACCGCCAGCCCCAGGCCCCGCACCACAGGCCCCGCACCGCCGGCCCCGGCCGAGCGGCCCCAGCCCCGCACCGCCGGCCCAGACCGAGCACCCCCAGCCCGAGCACCACCGCCCCGGCTCCCGGCCGAGCATCCCCGGCTCCGCACCACCGGCCCCCGACTGAGCACCGCTGCCCCCGGCCGAGCACCACCGGCCCCGGGCCCCGGCCCCGCACCTCCGGCTCCGGCCCCGCACTGCCAGTCCCTCCCTCCCTATTTTCCTGGACATGTCTGGCTTTTTTGGATTTCCTCCTGGACGGGAATTTGAGGCCCAAAAAGCCGGACATGTCCAGGAAAATCCGGACGTATGGTAACCCTACCCAATCTTATTCCTTCCAATATCTTCCTATTTACCAAAAAGAAAATGCTTTATTTCCAATATTACTAGCTCTGAGGATTTAGCCTGTGATTTTCAAAGGTGCCAAAGGAGGTTTAACACCCAAATCCATGAAAATTCAATAGGAGTTGGGTGCTTAACATCCTTAGGCTTCTTGGAAAATTTCAGCGTTGTCACCAAAGAGGAGGGAAACACTAAGTGTCACAGCATTGCTTGCTGCTCCTTAGGGGCAGCTCTGCTTAAAAAAAAAACAAAAAAACAAAAAAAAACCCCAAAACTAAAAACAACAAAAATGTCTCTATTAACGTTTGATTAAAAGAATGGCATTGACATCCATGCTGAGAAAGCTACAAGCCCAGTTGGCAGAGAAGAGACCCTACATAATAACAAGGAGAAAGAGAAGGCCATGTGCTCAAGGCCTGCATGGTACACAATCAATGCATTGGGGATAAGGAAGGGAGTGTGCAGAGAGGAAGTTTTCAGGAATGATACAAGTGAGAAGGAAAAAATGGATGTCTAGGCAACACAGATTCGACTCCTTACAAACCATTATTGCAAAGGCCTTGATCACCTGTCAACTGTAATATGTTATGGCAGAATCATTGAAACCAGGGCCGGCTCCAGCATTTCTGCCGCCCCAAGCAAAAGAAAAAAAAAAAAAAAGCCGCGATCGCGATCGGCGGCGGCAATTGGAAAAAAAAAAAAGCTGCGATTGGCGGCGGCAGTTCAGCGTCAGGTCCTTCATTCCTAGAGGGAGTGAGGGACCTGCCGCCCCCGAATTGCCGCAGGTGCCGCCCCTCTCCCTTGGCTGCCCCAAGCACCTGCTTGTTAAGCTGGTGCCTGGAGCCGGCCCTGATTCAAACATAAGTGGTGTCAAAATGCAAATACCTAGAAAAATAAGGCTCAAGAAAGAACCACAATAAAATTGAAAAATGAGTAACACAGATCCACCACGGTCATCAGACCTAACAAACTGAAACAAACACCTAAAAGAGAGGCAAACATAGTGGAAAGATGGCCCAACCAACTTGCTAATTTACTTCTTTTTGAAGTCCAATCCTACAGTGTTTTGTTGCCATCCTGCATGTCCTACTAAAGCTAATGAGAGCTGCAAGTTATTCAGGATTTGGTGATTGGTTGTGACATAATACATCATCCTTACAGGTCATATATGTTTAAAATCCACACTGGACTAGAATTCTGTAAGTGAAGTGGCTGCAAGATTTTTTTTTTATAGTATTGGTAGTATGCTTCATAGAGATCAATGATGGATTCTGCATGCTTTCAACACAACACTGTCAAATAGAGATTGGCATTCTCTGCTTGATTTTTCTTTTATGGCATATACTAGTTTTCCCTGTGTCAGTCAGTATGCATATTGACAGAGTATAAGAAGTTATTTCTATTTAAATTGAGATCAGCTTTTGGTATTGCACAACGTATATTTTAATAGGTGTCATGGTCAAAAGGACCTGATTCCTGCTGCAGTTGCACAGGCTATGACCCTATTTATTGGTAGTAAGTAAAACATGCACACAATGAGAGATTTCCATTTGCACAATATGTATTGAAGTTAGGGTTGACAACTTTCTAACTGCACAAAACCAAAAACCCCTGCCCTGCCCCACCCCTTCCCCAAGGCCTCATCCCTTTTCCGAGGCCCTAGCCCTGCTTTCTCCATCCCCCCTCCCTCCATCACTCACTCTCCCCCACCCTCACTCAGTTTCATCAGACTGGGGCAGAGGGTTGGGGTGCGGGAAGGGGATGAGGACTCCAGGCTCTGGAGTGGGGCAGGGGATTAGGGGTGCAGTGGGGTATAGGCTCTGGGCTTCAGGTGGGGTCAGAAATGAGGGGCTCAGGGTGCGGGAGAGGGCTCCAGGTTAGGATGTGTGTGTGGGGGAGGGGGCTGAGGACTCCAGCTGGGGGTTCAGGTTCTGGGGTGGGGCTGGGGATGATGTGTTTGGGGTGGAGGAGGCTCCAGGCTATGGACCGGGATTGGGGTGCAGAAGGGGGTGTGGGCTCTGGGGGGAGGGATGGGGTGCAGGAAAGGCCTCAGGGCTGGGGTAGGGGCTTGGGGGAGAGTGGAGTGCAGGCTTCGGAAGGGAGTTTGGGTGCGAGAACCGACTCCGGGCAGGGGCAGCGGGTTGGGGTGAAGGAGGGGTTGGCGGAATCCCTGTGGCACTTACCATGGCTCTCAGAAAGCGACCACCAGGTCCCTGCAGCCCCTAAGCACAGAACGGCCAGGGAGGCTCCGTGCACTGCCTTCATGCCCACAGACTCTACCCCCGCAGCTCCCATTGTTCATGGTTTCCGGCCAATGGGAGCTGTGGAGCCGGCACTAGGGGTTGGGATCAGTGTGCAGAGCCTCCCTGGCTACCCATCTGCCCAGGGGCCGCAAAGACCCGGCAGGCCACTTCTGGGAGCAGCACGGAGCTAGGGCAGGCAGGAAGCCTGCCTTAGCCACAGGCCCCCGCTGTGCTGCCGACCATACTTTTAAAGTTGGGGGCTTGGCTGGATGAGGATCAGGAGGGGCACCTCTCCCCCAGCCGCAGCAGGTGCAGGGCTGGGGTAGAGGCATCTCTCCTCACCACAGCCCTGAAGGCCTGCGCGGCACTTAATAGGCTGCTGTGCAGCTTAGAGGGAACTTAGATCCTAATCAGGGCCGGTGCAAGGATGTTTTGCGCCCTAGGCGAAAATTCCACCTTTCACCCTCCCACCTCCCCGAGCCCTGCGGCAGATCCCCGCCCCCCCACCGCCCTGGGGCGCCCCCCCACCCGTAGCAGCTCCCCACCCCCACCCCCGGCCCGGTGAGCCGTGCGGCAGCTCCCCACCCCAGCTCACCTCAGCTCCACCCCCTCCCCAAGCCCTGCGGCAGCTCTCCACAGGGCCGGCTTTAGCAAGAGCGGGGCCTGATTCCCCAGAAATTGAGCCACGCGGGACAGGGGGGAGACCCGAGCCACGCGGGGGGGGGGGGGGGGGGGGGGGGAGAGACCCGAGCCGCGCCGCGGGACGGAGAGACCCGAGCCGCGCCGCGGGGAGGGTGGGGGGGAGACCCGCTCCGCGCCGCGGGACGGGAGGAGCCGCGCCGCGTCGCGGGGGGGACGGGACGGGGGGAGACCCGAGCCGACCCGAGCCACGGGGACCGGGCCGGGCCAGAGCCGCTGGGGCCTGCGGGAATGGGCCGTGCCTCCCCGGAGCCCTTCTCGCAACCCCCCACCCCCACCCCAGCTTACCTTATGCTGCTGGCCCGCCCCTGCTTCTTTTCAAGCAGGGGAGGGGGCGGGGCATTCAGGGGAGGGGGGGAGGGGGCGGGGAAGTGAGCTGGGGGCGGGGTGGACAGCTGCAGCGCGGGGCCCTCTTGGCGCGGGGCCCAATTCAGCCGAATCGGCTGAATCGGCCTAAAGCCGGCCCTGGCTCCCCACCCCCACTGCACTGAGGCACCCCCCCCGGCGCCAGCTCCCCACCCCCCTGCCCGGGGAGCCATGTGGTAGCTCCCCACCCCAGCTCACCTCTGCTCCACTTCCTCCCAGAGCAAACCGTCGCTGCTTCACTTCTCCCGCCTCCCAGGCTTGCGGCGCCAATTATCTGTTTGGCACCGCAAGCCTGGGAGGGAGAGAAGCAGAGCGGGGCAGCGTTCTCAGGGGAGGAGGTGGAGCAGAGGTGAGCTGGGGTGGGGAGTTCCCCTGCGTGCCACCCCCCCCCCTTACTTGCTGCAGGTGGCCCTCCCCGCGCCCCCCTGTCCCCTCCGCCTAAATGCTGACGACGACCGGGGCTGCCGAAGATCCGGCCGCCATGGTTGCTGCTGAAGAAAATGCCGCCCACCAAATGCTAGCGCCCTAGACGACTGCCTAAGTCACCTAATAGGTTGCACCAGCCCTGATCCTAATGTAAGTAGGGAAAACAGACAATCACAACATATTTACAGACACTATGGTGCATTCTCCATACGGTATACAACAATACCTTCCTTTTACTAAGAAATATGTTAAAAGCCTAAACTCATTAGTAATAATGAATTATGCATGTGTCTTAGTTCAGAATTACACTTTGTGTTTCAATAAAAAGTTCAGCTCCATAATTCCATTTCTCTATAGTAAAATAATGCCCTGGGGGATCCACAGACCACAGGTTGAAAACCACTATTATAGTGAAAAGAAGTTGAAGAAAAGCAGAGTCAAAGAGCAGTCCATTAAAGAATAGTATTCACGTCATTTGGTTGTTTAAAAAAAATAATAATTGTGAGGGGGAAATAAAAAAAGAAAAATTGAAAAAATACAGAAAGTAAATTAACTTATTTTAATAAATGTTGTTCTAGTCATGTTGGTCCAAGGTTATGAAATACAAGGTGAGTGAGGTAATATATTTTATTGGAGCAACGTCTGTCTGTGAAAGACAGAAGCTTGAGCTCCACAGAGCTTAGGACCCACCTTGTCTCTCCCTTGTTCTAAATAAAGAAAGTCAGCACCAGCCACAGCAGAACAAGGAAATTATCCAGTATCAATAAAGAAAATTAATATATTTAACAAACTATTCAGTTGCACACCCACAGTATGTTTGAAAAACGTGCACACACATGCTGGTTTTCCAAACTCTGAAACAGTAGACCCTAGATTCTAGAGTAGATTTTTTTTTTAAAGTAGCAGGTCAGTGTGAGACAATGTTAAAGCAGACACAAATATGTACACACTAGTAAAGCTGCAAATATTTAACAGATGTTGTACTATGTCGAGAAATGCTTTGGCATTTCCATCTACTACCAAGTCTAGAACTGGCTGAAAATTTTCCATAGATACATTTTTTCAATTGAATTTTTTTGACAACGGAGAATTTTTCACGATTTCCACACCTACTAAAGACATTCCTTTGTCCCAATGGGGTTGATATGATTGTGGCTTTCTAAGGGAGACACAGATTCCCACAAGACTATTTGTGAAGGAATTTCCTGATCTTATTGGCTTAGAGATTTTAAAATGAGGTGTAGTATGATATTCCCCAAGTGCAGTTATAAAGTAAGTAGTATCTGTATACTTGTGTACAACTAAGATTGCTTTAATTGATGTTAGTTGCAGTAACAGTGACTCAACTAATACATTTCAATGGAGGTTTCTTGTACCATAGCAAAACCTGCACAAAACTTTAAAGCAGCCTACCTGAATCGGCGGGTAGAAATCGATCTCTCGGGGATCGAATTATCGCGTCTTGTCATGGCAATCGATCCCCGAATCGATGCTTGTATTCCACCAGCGCAGGTAGGAGTAAACGCTGTCAACGGGGGAGCCGCGGAGGTCGATTTGCCACCGTCCTCACAGCGGGGTAAGTCGGCTCGGATACGTTGAATTCAGCTATGCTATTCGCGTAGCTGAATTTGCGTATCTTAAATCGACTCCCCCTCTCCCCCCGTAGTGAAGAGGTAGCCTTAGTGGTATGGCCTTGCAGCAGTTTTAAGGAAAGACATTCAGCAGCCAATATACCTGCATGGACTCTTTTAGAGGTTGCTTAGGAAACCAGAGTCTGCCAGAAGGATTTCACTCAAAGGAAGGTCATTGTAAAGTCTAATGGATGAAGACAGCAAGTCCATGAGTTCAAGTGACTCAATCAGCATTCAGACTGACATTTAGAAGGAAGTTTGGGAAGGTGTCAGCAAATTAACCAGGCTTCAACTGGGCAAAGATTATGTCTAATAGTGGAGAGAACTGTAATGGAATGTGGATACCAATTTATTAGTAGCAACTCTGAATCAGCCTGTAAAATCAAGTAAAGAAGGACAAACGAGAAAGGTGAAATACAGGCTCAAGTAACCTGTCCAGCATGCCACAGAAAACATCAGAGTCTTGTAATGCTGCTAAACACTAAGGAGGTAGGTTCAAGAAGCACCTAGTTGACACCGGGCATGGTCAGAGGCTTAACAGAGACATTAACATAGTTATACTCATTCTGACATTACACCTTCTCATTAAGCATTCAGATATTATGGTGGTGAACGCATATAAGTAAATAGATGGATTACTTAGGTATAGTTACTCCCATATTAGTAAAAAAACTAACAACCCTTATCGATATCTTCATTTCGACAAAGTTTCAGGAAAACCACTGCTTTAGCTCATCATCAAATGCAGCTGGACTAAAGTGAAGAATGGAATGCAGGTGGTACTTAAAAGCAGTGAGACAGATGTAGTACTGGATTGCAGGACAGAGCATTCTAGGTCAAAGTGATAAAACAAGACCGCAGAGGAACATCACAGGACAAACACAAAACTCAGTAGTAATATATTCCAGTGGGAGCATTAACACCTAATGGGGAACAAACTATATTTGAAGCTTAATACACATCTTTCCACTGTACAATAAATACGTTCGGTCAAGAGATTTCAGTGGAATTACTCTAGATTCATTCTCTTGTACAGAGATCAATATCTTGCCCTCTGTCTATATTTATTTTCATATTTTTAATCAATTTCATATTTTTTCACTATTTTCAGTTGCTCTTTCCAACTCCTGAATCATTACATGAATTCAAACATCAAGTGCTACTTTCACAGTGCGAGTCATATAGATGAGGGAAGGCCTTCGTATGGAAATTAGATAATATTTTAAAGGCTTGATAACCGTTTGTTGTTCATGGTATTTAATATTGCAATTAAAATGCTTAAAGCATAAAATGTAGAGGGAAGAAAGCCTGAATTGCAATATTGTTTTCAAAAAAGGTGTTTTAAGATAAAGTAACATTGGATATAATTTATTGCACCATCTGCAGTCTATGGTCATAACTGATAGGCCAGCTGGTTGCAAAATGAGATACTGTATGTGGGATATTGTGCTGTATTCCTCAGTCATATTATCACTTTACAAGTGATTCTCTTCCATTAAACGCTAAAGTGTCCTTTCTGTTAAATGGATGGAATTTTGCGCTTACTATTTTTAAAACTAACTTACTGGGGTAAGGGTCTCTGTTCTCAAAAGCATAGGGAAAGGCTATCTCTGTGAACAAACCTCTCTCTCACATCTTCACAACATATTATCAAATATATCACCACATTGCAGCTAATGTGGGCAAAAGAAGGACATGCCTTCGGTCATGACATGTTATGGTCTCCTTTGTAGCAGCCTGAGTTTGTGAACCTTCATGGTATGCTGTAAGGATAATCTTTTTTGTAATGGACTGTATGGTGAGGCTGAGGGGGACTAGTGGTCATTTTACTGAGGGGGTTTATTACATTTTATATGATGTTGTTGCTGGGGTATTACGTTGATGTGGGAGTACTTGCTGGATTCTGTTTATTTTATAAGATGAAAACTAGCACGGGCCATATTGTCAACCTCTTACTTTCATTAGTGTGCTACTACTTACACAAGTAGACCCATGACTACACTAAAATGTCTTATGTGAGAAACTGTGCACCAATGAAAGTAAAAGGTTCATACCCTGGCCCTACTATACTATTCCTACTATTTTAGTATTGGAAAATGATTTCATTTTATTATTAGAATAATATTTATTATTAGAAAATAAAGTCAGTGGGAGCATTCGTGTATTTAAAGTTAAAAATGCACATAAGTGTTGGTGGATCAGAACGGATAAATCAGAAAAACCAAGATAAACAACTCAGTTATTGTGACAGTGTCTTTTAGGGAGCATTTTGATAATGAAATCCAAAGAGACATTAAAACTAAAACCAATTCTGTGTGATTACAAAAGGCAGAAACTTTTTGTTAAGCACTCTCTTCCCTCAAGCACCTCCTCCTCTTTCCCCCCCACCAAATGAGAAAGAGTATGTAAAAGGTGTTCCAGCTGAAGTTCAAATAGATTTTTCTTCATTTTTATAAGACTGTAGGGCATAAAAACCTTAACAGCACCTCTTTAACCACGAAGAGACATCTCAGTTTCTATTTCAAGCTAGAATCTATTAAGTCTGTACAATTTTTGATTTCCATAGCTGTCGGAATTAGTTGAACCTACAGTTAGCATGTACCCTAAGGCCATGACAGTGTCAACAAATGCAATGACTTCAACCATTGTCTGATGCTCTGTACAAAAGAACTATATTTAAACACAAGATGTAGGTAGGAGTTGCTGTCATTCCAGTTACTGTGCCAGAAGGCAAGTTAATTTCAAAAAGAGAGGAACATACAATATCACTACTGAATAGTTGCATAAATAGCTGTAGATCCATGATGCAAAAACTAGAACTCTCAGTGCAGTCCATAACTACTGTTGCACTTTTCTATTATTTTAAATTATAATTTTACACTGGTCTGAATTAAGAATAGGCATGGATTTTATATTTACCATTTTTTTCAGACTGTTTCTAAAATGCTAAGTTACTGAAATACATATTTAGCATTTAATCCTAGTTTGTTTTCAGCCATATACAGTACTATTTACACAAAATTATTTTGGAGATATTCCAGTTTCTATGTATTAATATTATATTTAGGAAACTAATGATTCATACTTTGTAGCAGAGAAAAAGACAAATGATATGTCATTTTGATTTCTCATTAAGAAGCTAAATTGGATGGTTATATAAATATATTATACTGTGATTTTTATTTGCACGTACATACAGCTCTTTGCACATGCACACATATATTTATGTACATTTTTCTTATAAACACCTAAATTAGGGTTACCCCATAAACTATTCATTTCCCATTTTTTTCTTAGCTTTGAATATCAATGGCTTATGACTCAGCAACAATGCATATAAGAGACAATAAAGTAAGAGCCTTATTCTGCAAACACTTGTGTATATACTTTAAGCATCAAAGCCAAAGGGATTACTCACATGCTTAAATATTTGCACAATCTGGACCCAAGTTATCTTTTAAGTACTTATTAAACTTAACTGAAAAAATTCTTTCATGCTCAGACCTTGTATCAGCAAACAACAGTTTTTTATAGTCAAAACAGATTTTTACGATAGAGATGCTGAAATAAGTCCAACTTTAAATCCTGCATTATAAATAGATGCCTATTTGGGCTTTAAAATATATTCAAAGGGAAACAATAATAACTTGAAACTTCTTTTCTTGTCTCCTGAACCATGTTATAAGAGGTCACTGGAGATTTATCAGTGGTGGAATGGCAGTGCTTATTAAACTCCAAATGGCCTGATTTTTTCCATTTTCCTGCAGCACATTTTTGTTCAAGTTCAATTAAATCCATTATACAAATCATTGCCTCATAGCCTAAACAGGAGTAAGTTCACCCCCACCCATCAGCGATTGCTGTAGAAACTACAATACGGTAAGCTTTGAAATATAGCACTTTATAAATCTCCTGTTAGAACTCCTGATACATCCTAATAGGTCTGCCTTTCCCCCCACAGCAAAAGAACATAAAAAGGGTTACCCATTAGAAATAGTGAAATACAGTAAATCCACTCAAAATACCTAGTTTTTTGTTTGTTTGATTTCTAAGGATTACCTTCTCATCAGCATACTGCAATACATTTAATAAATTGTTGTCTTGTAAATTGGCCCCAGAACTACATATCGTACTGTTAACAGCAGACCTGAGTTTAATAACAAATGTGGGGTTGACATGCAAATGATATAATGGGTGCAGGCAGCTGGCTATAATTCCCGTTTGTATTTCCAGCCTATTGATCCGTGCAGCAAGATTATAGCAAGCACCATAAACAGTATGCAATACATACTGTATTTATGCAGAAGATACCCAGTCCATTCCTTCCAATACATATTAAAATGTCACTACATGGGGCATGTAACATGCAACTACACTAATGACGGCACCCGTAAGCGGGGGGAAAGAGGGGAGATTTGGCTGGCTGGGTGAATGAAGGGAACAGTGCTTCAGGCTGAGGTGTGGGCATTGGGCGGAAGACTAAAACTGCTGTAAAAAGGGGGGTCAGTATGGTCGCTGACTCATCCCTGGGGAATGCAGGGTTTAAAAGGGACAGATCTGTGCCTGAATCCTCCTTTTTACAAGGAGCAGGCTAAGGTAGCACCCACCACCCTCCTTCAGAGCACGAGAAAACACAGCACGTCAGCATGTCTGAGCACGGCTCCACGTGGAAACAGGACAGGACAGTACGAAAGGGAGTAATTCTCCCCTTCCTCTGGTCTGGGTAGGGCGAAACAGGTATGGGACAGTAGCAAAGCAGCCTGCCGTCTGCTTCAGTCCCTGGGTAGGGACACAAGGAGAGGGAGTGTTTCCCCCTCCCTGCTGTGTGGTGGGTACAGGCATTAGTGATTCAGGTTTCAAGTTTTCTCTGCTAAGTGCAAGGGACAGCAGGGGGCAATTTTGCTCAGCTCTCAGTTGACTGTGGAGGCAGGACTGTAAGCAATGAAGGGGGGGACCAAAAGGGAGAGGAAGCCCCCTCCTCACTCCTTCCGTCAATCCATGCAGAGATAGGCAGGAACACATTAGTAGTGCCAAAAAGGGAGGGGGAGTTACCCAGTTAGGCTATGTCTACAATGGCAATTGAACGACAAAACTTTTGTTTTTCAGAGGTGTTAACCCCCCTATTGCCCCTCAAAAGACAAAAGTTTGCCAGTGACAAGTGCCAGTGTGAACAGCGCTTTGTCGTCACAAGTGCTCTCTCCCCAACAATGCAAACGCCGCTTGTTGGGGGTGGAAGTTTTTTGTCGGCAGGCGAGCCAACAAACAGCAGCTACATTGCACAATTTATGGCGGCATGGTTGTAGCGACATAGCCATGTCGCTAAAAGCTGTGTAGTGTAGACATAGCCTTAGTTAGTGCTAATGAACATACTATCCTGGAGTATAAGTAGGAGGAGAAGCGAGACAGAAAAATCCCCCACCCCACCCCTTAGCAACTGAGCTGTGATACTTGGGTTAGGAGCTGGTTTCAGGTTTTTGCTTGGGGCGGGCAGGGCACAACTTCTCCCTTTTTTATCAGGCTCAGCACTAGCACTGGGAAAAAGGGGGGATTCAAATGCTGCACAGGGCATATGTAGTGGGGTTGTAGGAGTCAGTGGGAGTCAAGGGTAGTAGCCATGCAACTGAGGCATGGATCTGGTGCAAGGACGGGGTGGATGAGCCAAAGGATTTCTGTTTCATTACCAAAGCCAACGCCCTCACTTAGGGTATGATCCCAGGGGGAACCAGCATAGGGGTTAAATGAAGTGCCACTCACAAGTCTGCAATGGTACCATTTCCAGTTCAGCTGGAGATGTTAAGGGTGCTCAGTTGAAAGTACCTTAATATAGCAGATGGAGCAGATTACTCTGGGTTTAGTATTCGGTTTATGTAGACTACAAATAATACACTGTCAAACAAAAAACACATTAGAAGTCATGGGCGTGGATGGGATATGTGGTTTAGAAAACAAACAAACAAACCATAACCCAAAAGGATTCCATAGAAATGAATTGAGGGCAGGGTAGCAGGGCCCTTCACACAATGGCCTGTGCATAACTTGCAGGTTTTTCTATTGGGGTTTGGTCCTCAAATAGGCTCCAGGATAATATCCATTATTTTATTACCTTTACTGGGTTTATACTGGCATAGCAGATACCTTGCCTCACTTTTACATAACTGATTTGGGAAGCTGGCACCAGGAGCCAGCCAAAAACTGGAGCGAATGCCGCTAGCTATATGGAAACTGGGGGTAGGATAGTTAACAATGTAGCCTGGAGATCTTCTGCCTCCATTCACATGACAGAGCTATGAAACAAGTTTTAACAAATTCATGCAATTACAGGAGCAGGAAGGCTGGTCACTGAATGGCCCATTACAGAGCAGCGGGTGCTGCAGTACATAGGGTTGTGGGCAACCTATCAACTGGCGTCCTCAAAAATCTTGGAATTGCCTCCCAGCTGTTGCATTTGTCAGTGGGCTAAAGCAGTGGTGCTCAACCAGGGGTCCCCTGGGAGGCCACAAGCAGGTTTCAGGGGGGCCACCAAGCAGGGCCAACATTAGACTCACTGGGGCCCAGGATAGAAAGCTGAAGCCCTACTGCATGGGGCTGAAGCCCAGGACCCCACCACCCAGGGCTGAAACCGAAGCCTGAGCAATGTGGCTTTGCGGGTACCCCTGTGACATGAGGCCCCAGGTAATTGCCCTGCTTGTTTACCCCTAATGCCGGGCCTGGCTTTTATATGCAGAAAAACAGGTATTGTGGCATAGCTGGAACTTGGAGTTTTTATAACATGTTGGGCAGGCCTCAGAAAGAAAAAAGGGTAAGCAGGGATATTAAACTTGTGATGGTCAACAGCTGATCAAGGAGGCTGGGGAGCATTTGTTATCTTTCTACCGGAAAGGCTGTGAGCTTGGTTCTGCCCCATGGAATTTGGTTCCCACTTATTCGCAATCAGGGGCCACAACAGCAGCAGTATTGGGGCAGTGGCAATTCTTACAATTGGGTGTTGGCATTCAGAAGCATACAATATGCGTGTGCAGCCTCAGGTGGTGAGTCAACATTAATGTGTTGTGATTTCATTCCAGATGTTGGCAGACTGGCCATGGAGGCAGTGGTGTCTATTTGTGAGCACAGAACTTTTTCTTATGCACATAGGCCGATGTCCTAGTGGCCTTGAGGGTTAGCAACCGGGGGGCCAATGACAGGGTGAGTCTACGTTGGCATGGAAGGAGAAGCATGTGATTAGACCAGCTGATGCCACTGCTCTGGGCCGGTCAGCAGTCACCGACATGATGTGGGACACCAGGGAAAACACTATTTGAAAATGTGTAAAAGGGTTCAATTACTGCCCAGAACAAGAAGGAACTGGATGCAGATCCATGTTGTCAGACATGCATTAACACAGGGTCTGTCTGGGAGCTGTTGGGTGCCACCTGGGTGGACAAGGCACGACAGATGCTAATGGGGGGTGGTCAAATCTCTTGGGGTCATAAAAGGCTGAGCAATTTGGGCATCCTGGGGCACCAAATTGTTCAGGAAGGATGAGATTCCTCTGTAAAGTTTTGGAGCCCATTTGTTTTGGCTGATATAAAGGGGGGCAGTAACTGATGTCTGGAAACCTCACTGGGTTTGGGGGGTGGGGGATGGCAGCCAAGCTAATTGTTGGTGCCTCCTTGTGGCACATGAACAGTGCAGGAACTCTATAGGAAAGGTTTCAGAGTAACAGCTGTGTTAGTCTGTATCCGCAAAAAGAAGAACAGGAGTACTTGTGGCACCTTAGAGACTAACAAATTTATTAGAGCATAAGCTTTCGTGGACTACAGCCCACTTCTTCGGATGCATATAAGAAGAAGTGGGCTGTAGTCCACGAAAGCTTATGCTCTAATAAATTTGTTAGTCTCTAAGGTGCCACAAGTACTCCTGTTCTTCTTTTTGCGGATACAGACTAACACAGCTGTTACTCTGAAACCTTTCCTATAGAGTTCCTGCACTGTTCATGTGCCACAAGGAGGCACCAACAATTAGCTTGGCTGCCAT
>NC_048307.1:28463616-28547833 GCF_013100865.1 Trachemys scripta elegans
GGGCTACTGCCCACTGCATCCGAAGAAGTGGGCAGTAGCCCACGAAAGCTTATGATCTAATAAATTGGTTAGTCTCTAAGGTGCCACAAGTACTCCTGTTCTTTTTGCGGATACAGACTAGCACGGCTGCTACTCTGAAACATTTCCTACTGTGGTTGTGTGATTTGATTCTGTAAACCTGAACGGTTATATCCAAAGCCTAGTTCAGTATTATTTTTGCCTTCTTATATCCCTTACAACTAGTTGTTGTTTAGGTTATACAAGTAACTCTACAAAACTAATTTTGATTCTGCATTCTTTTTTCTTTAGTTAAATAATCAAAATTAAAAGAACTCTAAGACAGACAGTATGGGTAATCACTTAAGCAGTTGCTTAACTAAGGTTTGTTTTATACCCTATCTTTCTTTCACATGTCCAGCAGGTCTATACACAATGTTAATTATAATGCATGTTAATGAATTTTTCTTTATTAACTGTAACAGAATAAGGAATTAAAATAGATTCTCCATTTTAATAACTTATTTAAAAAACACTAAAAAGTCCGTATTTGCACTCACACACACTCTTTTTTTAATCAGACTAAGTAACTTAACCACTCGGAGGTAGAGCATATTTAACTATAACTATCTATAAAAATGGCTGAAATTGATAAGTATTATAAACATACAGCACAGCATATAAACTCCAAATGAGAAAAGCTGTAACCACATGTTTTTCTGAGTACAGATTAATTTAAGCAAATGCTTGAGAGCTTTGCTGAACTGGACCCACAGAGTAGAATATAATGTTTGGAATTTGGTATTATGCATCTAATGCAATATTCTTAAATTTTACAACTAATATAGACAGTTGTATGCAATGTATTATGTTTTACTGTCCAAAGAAAGCATTGTTTCTTTCATGGGAATAAAATATCCCACTGAAATATTACTATGTTAACTATCTAAATGTGCTTCTCTTTGTATTCACTCTGTTTACATTAGGGTTTTTCTTTTGTGCTGTAACAAGAGATCATTCATAGAAATTTCCTTGTACATGACTTACTTATTGTAGAAATTCACACAATGGGGCAGATCCTACGCTGGTGTAAATTGCTTTAGCTCCTTTGACTTGGAAGCAACTATGGCAATTTATAACCACTGTGGATCTTCTCCAATGTTTTCATCTGGCTCAACTTCAGTGAGAACTGCAATGAGCTCACAGTTTACTATTAATTATAAAATGGTGGGCTCATAAGGCTGAAGAAGCTCCTGAACCCTTGCAATTATCTCCCAGTGATTCACTCACTGGGAAAGTTTTTTCACCAGCCAGACTGTAAGCCCGTATCAGAACTTTTAGTAGACATAAATTTAAAAATATCCTCTGGCCCCTTTGCACTGCTCTCTCAAAAGATCTGGAAAGCTGCCTTATGTGGTCAGCTTGGGGTTCCTCTTGCTTAAAGGAATCCCAAGCTGGTATATAGCCTACCCAATCCTCACCACCTTGGCATCACAGGTGTGTCAGGCTGTGGCTGAAGCGCCTTGTCCTCTAGCAAACGTGGACTGGTGAAATGTCCCTTAGGAGGCCATCGCAGTTCATGTAAGTTAAATGGCAAGGTCTGAACCCAACTCGGGGAAACAAAGATGGCTTTAAGCCTCCTCTGCCCCATTTCACCCTAGCTCCTGCACAAATATAGCCCAGCCATATCTAAGGATCTACCCCACACAATCCACATTTAAATCCTTACTATTTTGGTGCAGTTGCATCAAAAATGCTAGAACGGAGTTAGAAGATGTGAATTTTAAAATTCCCAACCCCTTTCCCATGATCTGCTTAGCTGAGCTGTAAGAGAGTTTAAAAAGAAGCCACTGCCACACCTTGCTCTACTCAGTTGTTTGACAGTAGTGGGGCTTTCAAGGTAAACAGCTGATTCAAGCTCTCTCCCCTCAGGCTTCAGAGAACAACCATCATCCACCTTACATTTTCACTTTCAAGCTAATTTTTTCGAAGCCCACCAGTGCCCCTGCCAATCATCAGAGGGAAAGAGGAAGGCAGGGACTGTGCAGAAAGTAACATGGGCAGCTTGATATGCTTGAAGGAATGAATAAATTCATGGCAGAGATCTTCAAAATGGGTGCCTAAATAATGTTTCAAAATCCTTATTTATGCAGCTATATAAACAGTGTGGTTTTTCAAAAGTGTTGAGTATCCACCAACTCTAATTGAAGTCAATGAGAGCTGCTAAGCTGCTCAGTACTTCAATAAATCAGAAGCCTGTACTGGGACAGTACTTTTCCATTTTCTAATCTAGTTGCTGATTGATTCCTCAGAATGCAACTTCTCTAACATCCTTTACAAGCTAATCTGGTCCGTCTTTGCAATAGAAAATCTTTTACCTTATCAGTATACTTTATTTATTTGGCATCTTCCACAGTTACGTCAGGCCATGTTCTATTTTCCTTCACAAAAAGTTCAATTGGGCTATATGTACTTCTATGGGTTTCCATATATTGACTGCTGTTTCCATCATTTAAACAGGTAATATAAATATATAGAAGCTATGAACATTAAGCTCTGTACAAACTTTCAACAATGAGAGCATGTATTTCTGCCTAATGCTTCATTTATCTTTTTTAAGTGTTTGCACTACTTATTTTCAATTCCATAATAATAAAAAAGATTATTAAAAATTAGAGCTGTCAAGCAATTAAAAAATGTATCACAATTAAAGGCACAATTAAAAATTAATCTCAATTAATCGCACGATTAATCACGCTATTAACAATAATAGAATACAATTCATTTAAATATTTTTTTATGTTTTCTACATTTTTAAATATATTGATCTCAATTATAACACAGAATACAAAGTGTAAAGTGCTCATTTTATATCTTTTTGATTAAAAATATTTGCACTGTAAAAAACAAATGAAATAATATTTTTAAATTCACCCAATACAACTAGTGTGGTGCAATCTCTATAATGAAAGTTGAACTTACAAATGTAGAATTATGTACAAAAAAACTGCATTCAAAATTTAAAAAAAATATACAATTTCAGATTCTACAAGTCCACTGAGTCCTACTTCTTCTTCAGCCAATCACTCAGAGAAACAAGTTTGTTTACATTTGCAGAAGGTAATGTTGCCTACTTCTTGTTTTCAATGTCACCTAAAAGTGAGAACAGGCATTCACATGGCACTATTGTAGCCAGCGTTGCAAGCTATTTACATGCCAAATGCCCTAAAGATTCATATGCCCCTTCATACTTCAACCACCATTCCATGCATCCATGCTAATGACAGGTTCTGCTCGATAACAATCGAGAGCAGTATGGACCAACATGTTCATTTTCATCATCATGAGTCAGATGCCACCGGCAGGAGGTTGATTTTCTTTTTTGGAGGTTCGGGTTCTGTAGTTTTCGCATCAGAATGTTGCTCTTTTAAGACTTCTGAAAGCATGCTCCACACCTCATCCCTCTCAGATTTTGGAAGGCACTTCTTAAACCTTGGATCAATTGCTGTAGCTATCTTTAGAAATCTCGCATTGGTATCTTCTTTGCGTCTTGTCAAATCTGCAGAGAAAATTTTCTTAAAACGAACAACATGGGCTGGGTCATCATCCAAGACTGTTATAGCATAAAATATATGACAGAATATGCATAAAACAGAGCAGGAGACATACAATTCTCCCCCAAGGAGTTCAATCAAATTTAATTAACACGTTTTTTTAACGAGCATCATGACCATGTCCTCTGGAATGGTGGCAGAAGTATGAAGGGGCATAAGACCGTTTAGCATATATGGCGTATAAATACCTTGTAATGGCAGCTACAAAAGTGCCATGCGAATACCTGTTCTCACTTTCAGGTGACGTAAATAAGAAGCAGGAAGAATTATCTCCCGTAAATGTAAACAAACTTGTTTGTCTTAGCGATTAGCTTAACAAGAAGTAGGACTGAGTGGATTTGTAGGCTCTAAAGTTTTACATTAATTTTATTTTTGAGTGCAGTTATTTAACAAAAATAATCACCTTTTGTAAGTTGCACTTGCATGATAAAGAAATTGCACTACAATACTTGTATGAGGTGAATTGAAAAATATTTCTTTTTTTATTTTACAGTGCAAATATTTGTAATAAAATAAAGTGAGCACTGTATACTTTGTATTCATTGTAATTGAAATTTGAAAATGTAGAAAACATCCACAAATATTTAAGAAATTTCAGTTGGTATTCTATTGTTTAACAGTCGATTAAAACTGCGATTAATTGTGATTAATTTTTTAAATCACGATTAATTTTTTTTAATTAATCACATGAGTTAACTGCGATTAATCTTAGATAATAACTTAGCAACACTGGGCTCTCAACAACTCAACATAATTAGGAGGTAGAGTCAACTACTGCAGCTTATTGACATCTACAAAGTATGAAACCATCCTTGAGTAGTATACACACGTTTTGACACCTAACTTGATGCAACCCACTCCAGCTTTCATCATAGTTTTCTTTTATTAGCATGTTTAAATCATGCTATTTTTGAATATCTACAGTAACATGATGCACCACAGAATCACAGATTTGACATTATCAGATGACATAATAAATCAAAAGAAGATGTTGGAACAAGAGTTTTTCCACCCACTAGCAGAGTAAATTTGGTTCATGTAAAGGAGAAGAGATCAGGGCTCTATTCCCATTTCTGCTAAGGACAAACTGTGGGAACTTGGGCAAGTCAATTAACCTCTCAGTACCTCAGTTTCTCAATATGTAAAATGGAGATAAGTACTTCCCCACTCTCACAAGAGGTGTTAGACTTCTGTCACTAGTATTTATAAAGGACTTTTTTTTGATAGAAGATGCTCTAAAAATGTAGAGAAAAAGCTGCACGTTGACTTATTTTTTTCATAAACAATAATTAAAAGCTAAAAGTATACTTAAAAACTAAGTGTATGCTGGTACTTATTATTAAAGTTAAATCATAGGTATAATATGGAGTATTAAACTTAAAAAGAGCTTATTGGATAAATATGGACTGGAAGATTTAAGGGAAGGTTGGTGTAAAATAATGCTTTAAGTTTAATAAATGATAATAAACCTTGAAATATAAATATAGTTTAGGAGCAAAATTAGTTCTGTAATTAATATATGGGCCGAGCTTGTGAAGTCCTTATATTCAATTCAGTGGCTTTTTTGTTTGTCTGTCATGCAATAACTTTTGAATGCTACATCTGATCAATTCCAAAATTTCAGGGAACATTCAAGGCACCAATGGACAGAACCTGACTGATTTAGTGGGAAAGTGGGAAATGGGGAACATGGAGCCTCCGTTACCTGATTAGCAAAGCCAGTTTCAATCACCTTTTCTACTATCTATAGGTAAAACTGAAAATCAGAAGCCCTAATTGATAAACCCCAATAACCCAACCCTCCTCCCACCCCCGCCCCCCAAAAAAAGAAATTGGGAGAAACAACAGAAATGGTTACTTGTATCGAGGAGCCTGTCTACATGGAGCAGTAATGCCGACTATGAGTGTGAGATTTCTAATGCACACTAACATGCTGCGCATTAATTTGTCTGTGTAGACCCTGCTAGTGTTCAAAAAAGGATCCCTAGTGCTCTTTCCTATACTGCTCTGTACTAGTACTATGCTAAAGAAACTGGGAGATTGTATATTCTGTAAAGAGTAATCTTTGTACTGAGAGCCCCCCCCACCCCAAAAAAACCCTGATTTTCAGACATCTACATAAAACTCAAAAATTGCTAAAAATAATTCCCCCAAAATGAAATGAATAAACTCCAACAAACAGAAGTCCTAACTATAGATCAAACAACAGATTGATGGCAGCCATTAATGCCTTCCAGCATAATAATACCCCTGCTCATCCTCCAAATTGAGTTTAACATGCTGACACCCTAAATAACTTATCTCCCAAACAGAGCGACGAAAAATAATTCCCCTCCCTACCAGGAGCCCTGAGGCAGATGCTCAGCCAGTAGGGAGAGGGAGAGAAGATGGCTTCATTCACTCCTTCCTCCTTCCAAGGACCCTGCCTCCTCAAACCACGCTCCCTTGGATGAACAGAGGGCATCAGCTGTTCTCTCTTCCCTTCCAATCTGGGTGAAGGGTGTGTGGGGTGGGGCGAAAGAGGGAAACAGAGCCCCTGGCCTAAGAGGGGAGGAGGGAATGGGACAGAACAGAGCCCATGTTGTGGTCATGCGGAGACTGGGGGGCAAACAGAAACCCTAGTGGGGGAGATTGGGGGACCCTGCAATGGGGTCACAAAGAACCCCTGGTGGGAGGGAGTATATGGGGTCACAAAGAACCCCTGGTGGGAGGGAGACCCCGGTATGAGAGGAAGAGGGAACCCAGAGCCCCCAACATGGGGAAAGTGGGTGCTGAGGGTCACACCGAACTGCTTGTATGGGGGGAGATTGGGGAACCCTGGTATGAGAGGAGAGGGGATGAAAGGGACACAGAAACCCAGTCAGAAGAAAGACTGGGAGAACCCGATTTGTGGCAGAGGGAGCAATGGGGGCCCCACAGAGCCCCAGCTAAGGGTGGGTGGGGGGAAATTACATAGAGCTGTTGGCATGGGGAGAGAATGAGGAACCGTAGCATGGGAGAAGGGGGAAATTGGGTGGGGGGATACAGAGGCCTGGCTAGCAAATGGGGGACACATAGCTACAGGAATGAAGGAGGGGTAGGGAAAATTGCAGACAGTCCCTGAAACAGAGGTGGGAGGGAGGGTGGCACACAGGGAGCTTGTAGAGGATAGAAGGAATGGAGGAATTCAAGGAGAGCCTGGTGGGTGCAATAAGCTCAGCCTACAGAAGCTCTGAAGTGTGCAACCCCCTCGTTGGAATCTGGTAGGAAACGTGTGCGCGCATGAGGGTGGTATTTAAAATACAGCATCTGTTTAAAGAATTAAAACACGCACCAATAATAAAAACAAAAAGAGTGGAAAACAATTTTATGGCACAATTAAAACTGTATGAGCTTCTCAGCAACAGATTAACTATCGAGGGTATGACCCAATAACCTCCTTTTTCCAACAAGGCACGTTTTTATTGTTTAAACTACAGGGGCTCTGTAGTGTCACCTCACTGTTGGAGGCAGTTACAAACTACCCCTGCTCTGCCTTACAGTAACTGGGCTGGAAAGAATGACACTGGGGGTACATTTAACACAGAGGCAGATTTTTCAGTAGGAAAATATAGTGAAAGGTAGTGCAGACCAAAGCAGGCTAGCCTTTTCCTACAGTGAGCTTTGCATTAACAGAGCTGTCAAACAGAAATGAAAGATAGCTAGGAGATCCCTAAATACCACCAACCCTTCTCATAGAAACCCACAGGCTAGATTGAGAGCAGGGATCAGGGAAACTTCGAGAAGGCAGTTCCCTCTTCGCTGCAGCATCACAATGCGAAGAGAATGGAGGAGTGAACAGGAAGCCTACACACAATTCTAGATAAATGAGGAAACCCTGTGATTCATGTGGGCTGCGGAGAGAAACTTCTCCAGCTCTAGAGCTGCTAGTAGGAAATCCTGTTGTCACAGAAGCATGCCCAGCATGCGGTTGGGAAGGAGAATTATCCGAACCCTTTCAATTTGGCTCATCGCTATCATCATACCATATAGTCTGATCTATGTTGCCATTACAATATTCTAGCACAGACATAGTCACACTACGAATTTTTGGCAACTTGTATCAGAGGACAGGCCCAGTGTTTTCATGCAAAATCCTCATTCCAGGCCTTGCAGCATTTTCTGGATAACTGTATAATAAAATGTCCTTAATCTGACCAATTTGATTTCAAAATACTAATCTTGAGAAACATAACTGAAGTCCAAGCAGTTTTAGCAAGGACAATCTCAAGGATGAACTGTTGACTTTAAAACGATCTACAGGTTTCTCAAGCTCTGTTATTAAACACTATTACTGCCCAAGTTCATTACAACTTACTAACATTTATAATAAAAAATATCAGTGCAAACCTGACAGCATAGTGATTCAGTGCTTAATCTCTTCTTCTTGGCATTGACTAGAAACAATTTTCCCTTATATTGCCACATCATGTCAAGCCCCTACTTGTATATTTTTGTGTGTGTTTATTTTTGCAGCAGCATTTTTTATTTGGTGATGCAATGTAGTAAGGAAATGTATAAGTCCCTCCCCCACCCTTTATCAAGGCACACCTCAATAACAGCTGAAATAAGAGCTAACAATGTAGTAGCAACAGCTAACAGTCAGCTTCTAATGTTTCAGTGAAAGCAATTTATCCATATTCATTGTGGGAAATGTACTGTACAGGACATTAAAAAGTTTGCATTCACCATCTTTTAACACAGATAGCTCTCATATACCACCTCGTGACAAAAAGTTTAGCTAATTATGAAATTTAAAAGATTCCTAAATACCTACTGAAAAGTTAAATATCCAATTCCCATCATTTTTTAAAAATACAGTAGTACAGTAAAAAGGAGACCAGAAAGTCTAACCGCATGTACATGTGCTTTCAATGTAAATATTCATTCTGCTATATTATCAGTTCAGCATATAATCCATCTGTGTTTGTAGTTGTAAATGCCTTACAGGCTACAGAAAAAAAAATCTCTAATGTACATCTATCAGAAACAGATTCCTTATATGCAGGTACCTACAGAAAATAAATATTGTTAAAATACACTATGTGCAACACATACTCATTAGAAATTTAGTAAATACTTCTATAAGATTTGGTAAAGACTGACAGATGAGACAAACTTAGTACAGCTACTGGCTGGCTAAGATGGACATATGCTTTGCTTTTGGCTTTCCTGATAGAGTAGTAGTCTATGAATTGCAGTGATCTCGCATAGTGCCTTGGCTTTAAAAGCATGGAGAGCAAGTCCAAATACTGGATTGAGGCCTCCATTAATAATTAGTTGTCTGTTTTGATGTCTGGCTACCAAGTGGTAGGCAACAGCATTTCGCTGTTGAAATTCTGTTGACATGTATTTACTCAGGGGGTGTCCATTGTTCCATGAATAATGGAAATGGCATATATTTGTTTCATACACAGAATTATATTTATTTAATAGACCTTCCTTTTAACAAAAGACAGCTTTGTTTGTTTATTTGTTAGGGGCCCTGCAAATTAATTCTCTTAGAAAGATTATCCCTTGAATAGTTATTCACTTTAAGGGGCTTAACTCTAACGTAATAACATGAAGAACAAGAAAATTGTTCTTTCAAGACATCTCCTCCTTCAACAAATACTCTATTAAGTAGGGTCTGTTAATTACATGCATGCATATGCTCAGTGTGAACAACAGTTTCAAGCTGAGGGCACCCCATTATACTTTTGCAACTGCCCACTTGCGCCCACTCATGATCATATCTTTTTTAAAGACAGGTTCTATTAATCTGGCTAAAAAATGGAAATTATTTGTTGACAGATTCATTTCTCCTACACTATCCTGCAATTCAACCAACTTCAATTACACCCACAGAACAGGACTTCAAAGCATTGTTTTCAAGTACCAAGCCACTGATTCAGCAAAGCATTTAAGCAGCTGAGTAGCCCCATTGACTTGTGAAATAAGGGAAGCACATTTGCAGGACTGGAGTCTCCCGCATCTAACCTCATGTTGCTTGTCACCTCTAACTGAATGCAAACTAATTGATACGAAGGGTACCTCCCCACTGGTTCAGTTATCTGAAGCTTTGGACAAACCAAAACTGAACCCAATCTTTAATGATAAAAGGAAGTTAAGTGTTTTCACCTCACTACTTGACAGTTTTTGTTTTTTTTTCTTCCCTCTGATCCTTCTGGTTCTGACTTGCACAACATGCTGAAGACTAAAGACTTCTGATTTTGCAGTATTGACAAACTGGAAGTTAGTTTGCAGATCTGGTCAAAACATTTTCCATTCCATTTTCATCAAATTCTTTTCAGGTTTTTGGTTGTCAACCACCAAAAAAATTTCTGTTCTGGGGTTTGTAATCAAAACAAACAAAAATCCAGTATAAAATTTTGACTAAAATGAAACCTATTAATTTTCCTTGAAAATACATTAAAATAAAAGAAAATACAAATGTCCAGCCAGTTCTAAATAGTACAAGAAATCTTGGGCCAGGTACAAAGCCTGTCAAAGTCAATTAGGATCTTACCATTGACTTCAAAGAACTTTGGATTAAATCCTCTGTGAGAAAGCCTGTCCATGTGAGATTCCGAACATTTTGTCAGGCACAAGCAAGTGGTTAAGAGAAGCATTTGGAATTTTGGGTGCCTGCCTGTCTAAATAAAGCCTCCAAGTCTTTTTGAGATTCACCCCTCACTAACTGCAAAGTCACTTTCTAATTAGAGCACAATTGATAAGCGGCAGACACCCTTTCTGCTGAGATAACACCAGAGCTTATTTACTAGTATTCTGGTGTCACATATAGAAGCACATGCAGTTAATAAAAATATTGAAGAATACCAAAATCTACCCATGAAACCCTACTCCTTAAAAAACACTCCGCTTCCATGCTCTTTATTGGCAACTTCAATGTTTTGAAGAAAATGAATTCTTAACTTCTGAGCCTTTCCACCAATTATTCATCATAGCAGTAGATGGTGGGAACCCTTTGTCTCCCAAAATTCCTTCAAAACTCAGATCATTCTGAATAGTGCTTTTTATATTTCATAAACAATGACTATACTTCAAGCCAAAATTTTTCAGGTTTAGTTATAACGATATTCTTTGGCAA
The DNA here is from genome assembly GCF_013100865.1 of Trachemys scripta elegans. NCBI lineage: Eukaryota > Metazoa > Chordata > Testudines > Emydidae > Trachemys > Trachemys scripta. Next base: position 28,474,336 of record NC_048307.1, read on the forward strand.
GCTGATAATTGAGTCTAGTTATTTAATTCTCCCCGCCCCACTGCAATTAGCAAATCATTTTAGCTAGGAGGCCTTTAGCACTGTTAGTGTAAAAAGAAATTTCAAACTCAGAAAGGATAAAGACAAAATTCTACTTTTGGATCTGGATTATACATCACAGCACGACAGTAAGGAACTTTTTTTCATTTGGCATAATGTGTATAGAATATGCATTACTCTTACTGACTTCAGTGGGAGTTTCATAAGAGGATCAAGAGCAGAGCATGCAATAAAGATCTGACATAGGATTCAAGAGCAAAAGTTTTGTCTTAAAATAATAAGATATGCATTTATTGGGAATTACTGCCCATATCAAGGTAACTTTTGCAATCTTAAATCTATCTGTGGTCACAGACAACAGATTTGCCTGTCTGAAATGGTGGAAAACTATCTGGAGCTCTCTAGGAAACAAGTACAGTTTTATAGCAGCAAGTAACAGAGGGTCCTGTGGCACCTTTAAGACTAACAGAAGTATAGGGAGCATAAGCTTTCGTGGGTAAGAACCTCACTTCTTCAGATGCAAGTAATGGAAATCTCCAGAGGCAGGTATAAATCAGTATGGAGATAATGAGGTTAGTTCAATCAGGGAGGGTGAGGTGCTCTGCTAGCAGTTGAGGTGTGAACACCAAGGGAGGAGAAACTGTTTCTGTAGTTGGATAGCCATTCACAGTCTTTGTTTAATCCTGATCTGATGATGTCAAATTTGCAAATGAACTGGAGCTCAGCAGTTTCTCTTTGGAGTCTGGTCCTGAAGTTTTTTTGCTGTAAGATGGCTATCTTTACATCTGCTATTGTGTGGCCAGGGAGGTTGAAGTGTTCTCCTACAGGTTTTTGTATATTGCCATTCCTGATATCTGACTTGTGTCCATTTATCCACTTGCAGATGTAACAATACATCTTTTTGAGGGGGTTAAAAACCTCAGTCCTGAAGCTGAAGGCTGACCCTCCACTCCCAGAGCTTGGGATGTTTGATATATGTTAGACCTATCTAATGTTCATGGAAGACAAGATCTGCGTGTGATTCTTTGTTATTTTACCCCACATCTTTAATTATGATGTTCCCATGGACCAATAAATAAATTAGCAGCTGTTCTGCGTCACTGTATCACCTACTGGTCACAGCTCCTAATGGCATCCTTGCAGGTGTCCAAACACAGGCCTGCAGAGCAGTCATGGTTAATGTGCTGTAGCCTGGAGACCCAGTCTAGAAGTGAGGTCAATCACAGGATTCCATCCTGAGAGAAGGGAAGGGCCTGCCACTTGAAGAGTATCCACGGTGAAAAAGAGAGAGATCAAAAGACACAGCTAGACCTAAACTGCAAGATCCCTCTTCCTTCTTACTACACTGAAAATTAAGATTCACATGCAGCAAGACCTCTCAGCCAATAGAAACTTATGTAATTATCTGATGTCCCCCTTTGAAATATCCCTTTCACTGGGTGATATCACATTCATTGTTTATAGTGTATATGGTAGAACTGGTTGGGAAATATTTTTCTTCCAATGATAAATTTCATTTTCTTGTTTTCTTTGATTATTTTATTTGACTTTTTTTGAGGGGGGGGTAATAAATAATATTTGGTTGTAAATGACAATATTTGGGGGTTTGCAATGCACATTTTTGGTTGTAGAAAAACAAACATTTCTGAGTTTGGGGTTAAATTTGAGAAAAAATGCTATGTGTTGAAAAGAGTTAATGGAAATCTTTCACCTAGCTATACATGTGCCTTTCGGGGTTATTTCACGTAAACACAACCATTATAATTAATTGTTGAGTGCTTCCTTAAAACGTCATATCCAATCAATAAGGAAAACAAATTGATAAACATTCCTTTCACCCCAGTGTTGGTAAATTGGATGAAATCCAGAAAGGAGGCAAGCAATAATCCTGCACATGAAGGCTCCAATTTTGTAGCATGCATCTTCCATTGATTTACATGGGAGCCCCAAATGCAGAGCAACCGCAGAGCCGGCCCGTAATTGGTTAATTTACAAGACACACAGTGATGCCAGCACATCTATCAGAGGTCAAGATCAAGACCTGAAAAATAAATAGGATTATTAACAAGATGACTAATATAGTGAACTCATTACTGGAAATAAACTATTCACTGCATGTATCTCTCATTGACAGTACTTAATTCTTTAATTCTCTTTCCTAGTTTCTGAGCAAATGTTTATTTTCTTAGCACAGGATTCAGTGTTATCAGGAAACTGTTCTTATATAAATGTCTCTATGGCTTGGTACTCTGAAGCTGGAGCTCTCTAGGGCCTATTTTCCATTGGAAAAACATGGTCTGACTTTTTGAGTTATGGGTGTTTTGGCCCACATGGATTATGCTGTTCATATATTATACATGATTTGAAAGAAAAAGCTACAAATGGCATACATTACTTGGTAATTTTCAATCAAGCTCTTGTAGTAAAGTTTCTAGGGTAATTAGATTCATGACCTGCCATAGGGAGTAATTTCTTCCACTAACTTATCTGGACTACAGATACAAGCATAAACACTCCAGAGGGGCCTCTAAATTCTGACCTGAACTTGAGCTGATCTGACTTTCATCTTATGCCAGAAGCGGCTGTCTGAATTATGGCAGCATTTCTGATTTCACCTTGAAGCAAACAGGCCCCTGGGAGTTACAATGGCCACTTAAGACTTTTCTATGCATATTCTGATGAAGAAAATTGCAGCCAATAAAAAAAAAAAAAATGCTATCAGCTTTCAGATTCCCTCTCCTCCAAATTAATTATCAAAGACCCTATTAATTACTTTGTTCCATTAGCCCAACTTAGACAATATTATACTACCTTATAATTCATACTTTAGATATGACACATGATTTTATTAGTGTATTCTATCAATTTTGATGGAAGCTGAAGGCTTCAGGGTGGAATCTTTTCTCCTCTATCTAATAAAGGAAAATCATAAAAGTTATTAAGAATTTAAATAAGCCTTGGAAGTGAGGATAATTTAGGGACCAAAGTAATGACTATACATATTTCACAACAGTAGTTCATTAGTGATCTGATATTCAGTCAACTAAATTAAAGCCTCTCATTCTTTTTTACTAAATAGCTTGCCACCCAGTCCCTTTTATCAGTATTTAAAGTCCACAACTTCAGGATGTTTTGAAGACCAAAACATACAAACAAACAAATCTAGCAAAACAAAAGGCAAACTGTGTGCAGACTTTATCTGATTAGTTACCTTACGAACAAGTGATTTTCAACCTTTTGTCATTTGCGGACCCCTAAAAAAAGTCAAATGGAGGTGCGAACCCCTTTGGAAATCTTAGACATAATCTGCACAGTTTGAAAACTACACTTCTATGGTAACAGCAACCTTTCTTGGACCCCTTAGAAATAGTCTTCAGGGGGGTCAGCAAACCACAGATTGAAAACCACAGTTACACACAATAATTGCAGTCAAAATCAGGAAGTGAAAATAGAGAACCTGTACACGAACTCAGACCATACGGCAGTTATCTTTTTATTTTCCATTCTAATAATTGTATTTCTGCCTTTAATATTAGTAAAACTAGTGAACTTCCAAAGTTTGCTATATTTTTGATACAGTATTCTAAGATGCTTAATTTATGCAAATTAACTATAATTGCATTACCCCTCATGAAGTTCATGACAAAATTATGAGACTAGAAACTACAGTAACACTTTAATGAATTATACCCCCTTATGTCAACTAAATATTTGTTTGTGTTTCATTAATTTTGTAAAGCAAACAATACACAATTTAAAATTCCAGTGGTTCATTTAAATGATCTACATGCTAGAAATACAGCCAGCAGCCAATATGAATTGAATAGATTATGCTGGAGAAGTATCTGGGGTCCTTTATATTCTCTACTTTGTGAGCCATAGAATGGTTTAATCAAAGAATTTCATGGCACATGAATCGAGTGTTTTTTTTTGTTTGTTTGTTTTTGTTTTTTTTTTTTTAACTAAAACCTGATTACATTATCAAATTCTAAAATGGCATCAGATTATGTGACATTATCTAAACTCTCATGGGCTATCATGGAGCATATATTGTGACTTTAATTTACAGAACACTTCCACCTTCCTTTTTACTACCTTCAAAAATAAATCACAAGGATTGTGTAATTCAAGTAGGAACTGATAAGGAGATACAGAGCCTGTTTACCTCTAAATCGTTTGTTCATGGTGGTTTTAGAGGGCAGCAAAGTCTAATTCTGATGAATAAGACCTCCATCAGCCATTGTAAACAAAGGACTGCAGCTCTGCAAGAGGACTGAAACCATTTGATATAACGAAGCTGGCAAGTCAGCAGGTCCATCACTGGTCAGTATATATCTCCCACTCGTCAATTGTCCCACCTGCACAGCTACTCCACTGCGCTATTGACAGATGGCTAACTTTTCTCACTCTGCCCTTCTAGAACCTGCCTGCCTATTAGATCCTCCTTTCCTTGTTACCACCTGCTGCCATCCCCTGCTTTTCCTCTTGATCCTTCCTCTTAAATCAACCATTGCAAATACAAATACAAACCAGATCAGCAGTGAATGACCAGAGCACATCACAAAAAACATTAGCAGAGTTGGTGCCCTTGTCAGCAAACACAGCAGTGACACCAGTAATTGAATGCATGGTCTCACATACTTAACAATCCTTTCACTCACTGAAGCACATTGGGTTGCTGGCAGGAGTGTTATCTTGAACTGTTTTTAACTGTTGTATCTTACTTATACTGTTACATATGAGGCGAAATCCACCTCTAAGCAGAGGGTCAGCCCTAGGATACCCACCATTTATATCCAATTTCAGGGATTAAGTTGGACAGTTCATAAGCTTCATGCTGGCTTTCTTGCAGGGGTGAACTTTATCCAGCAGCAGGACTTCACTTTTCAGGATTGTTACTTTAGCAATGCATCCTCAGTTTGCATTCAATACGGATTTTAAAATGTTTACTTTTTTGAGGTGGGGGAGGGATGAAGGTTCCACATTTAATTGAGAGTAACGGTAACTTCAGAAGAAAGTTAGTAACCAAGATAATTTACTGCTATCTGTGGTGACCATGCCAGTGGGATGGGAGTGGGTAGCCATGGCATTTTTTCCAATGAGAGCAGGAAAAAATTCCCTAGCATTTGAACCAACATTCCAGGTTCAAATATATTATCCAAGGCAATGTGAGAACTGTCTCTGAGAATATCTATTACATCTGCCTCATCAGTTTACTTTAAGACATGATGAACTTACAGCCAATTCATTGCTACTAAATGCCATTTGAAGCCTTGTAAAAAGAGGGTTCAGTAGTTGAGACAACATTTTCAAAAATACAATGATGGTTCAGGTTAACTTGTTTATTGAACTACATTTCAAGCAGTATCATTATACCCTCACAACTACTGGATGTGAGTCAAATTAAACTAAACTAGTTCTTTTATGTTACATTTTACAATTTTAACCTCATTACTGACAATTAAAAGAGTCACATACCACCACTCAGGTAATTTATATGATCCTGATTTTAAACAAAGCAGAACAGAGTATAAATTCCTGCTCACCTTACTCCAGTGAGTAGTCTTACTGCTATGAAGCCTGACTAAGTTGAGTATGATTTTGTCCAGAGTCTACAGAAAATTGATTAATAATTTGGACTCATCAGTAAAATCTGTATGCCATAAAAATTATTAATGTTTGTTCCGGTTTTTCTCTTCTTTCCTGTTACATGCCAGTTCTGTTTAAGAACATAAGAACAGCCAAACTGGGTCAGACTAATGGTCCATCTAGCCCAGTATCCTGTCTTCTGACAGTGGCCAATGCCAGATGCTTCAAAGGGAATGAACAGAACAGGCAAACATTGAGTGAGTCATCCTCTATTGTCCATTCCCAGCTTCTGGCAAAACAGAGGCTAGGGATACTCAGAGCATGAGATTGCATTCCTGACCATCTTGGCTAATAGCCATTGATGGACCTATCCTCCATGAATTTATCTAGTTTTGAATCCTGTTACAGCTTTGGCCTTCACAGCATCCCCTGGCAATGAGTTTCACAGGTTGACTGTACATTGTTTGAAGAAGTGCTTCCTTTTGTTTGTTTTAAACCTGCTGCCTATTAATTTCATTTGGTGACCCCTGATTCTTGTGCTATGAGAAGGAGTAAATAACACTTCCTTATTTACTTTCTCCACTACAGTCAAGATTTTGTAGATCTCTATCATATCCTGTCTTGGTCATCTCTTTTCCAAGATGAAAAGTCCAGTCTTTTTTCTCACTTCTCATACAGAAGCTATTCCATACCCCAATCATTTTTGTTGCCCTTTTTGTACCTTTTCCAATTCTAATATATCCTTTTGAACTGTGGTGACAGCAACTGAACGCAATATTCAAGGTAAGGACATACCCATGGATTTATATTGAGGCATTATGGTATTTTCAGTCTTCTTATCTATCCCTTTCCTAATGATTCCTAACATTGTTAGTTTTTTGTTTGTATTTTGACTGCTGCTGCACATTGAGTGGATGTTTTCAGAGAACTATCCACAATGACTCCACAATATTTTTCTTGAGTGTTAACAGTTAATTTAGACACAATCATTTTGGATGTATAATTGGGATTATGTTTTCCATTGTGAATTACTTTGCATTTATCAACAGCTTAATAACTGATTTGAATTAACTGATTTTTGAAAAAAGCTTCCAGGTGTTCTTTTACTGTATGTATGGGATAGTAACCTATGTATGCAGTGCACACATACTTTTTGCCTTGACCTTATATTAGAACAAATGCACATTTCTACAAACTGACCCTGCTTGATGCTGATTCATTCCAATGTATTTCAGAGGTTAAAAGAGGAGAATAGTGGTTAGAATATACATTCCTCAAGCATGTCAAGTCATTCTGCATTTTACCAGTGTATTCTGAAACATGCAGTATGTGGTTCTTAACCTTGACCCTTTTAATTTTTTTTATCATATATTAAAGATTCTAAAAGGAACAACAGTTAAACCATAGCCTACAAATTGCAAATGTTTAATATATTTTACATTATTTTAATATTAGTTAAAAAAGCTTTCTATTAACATTAAATTATGTGCAACCTACAGTGCAGAATTGCATTTCACATGCTGTACTAGAAATAAAGCTTATGCAGGCTTACAGAAGCACTTGGTTTATGATTTACATCCAAATGATTTATATTGCAATATAAAACTTGCTTAGGAAAATCTGAAAATTTGTGTACATTAGTAAAATAAAACATACAATTATTTTCAATATTAAGAAATACACATTATTACAATTAAATTTAGACAAGTTTCAGTATAATATATAGTTGAACAGAAATTATATTAAATATTTCCCTCTCAAAATCCCTAGTTAGTGTTCTGTGTCTGGTCGGACAGACTCAACAGTAACAGGACATTCAGTTCTGTTCTACATACCATGCAATACTTTGGTAGTCAATGAGTCCAAGAAAAACACAATTTTGGCCAATAAGTGGAGAAGTGAGCATATTTATTTTCTTAGTAATGCACCATCAAGTTGTTAACCCAGAGAGGACTTGCTCTGGGTAAAGAAAAGATCTCAGAGCAGTGGGAGTGCTGCAGACTTTGCTATGTTTCTGACTGCTGTATAAGTAAGAACTGAAGGATTAAATTCTTTCCTTTTCCCAGGTGCTAATTTTTTATAGGTTGTAATCAATTTTCATTTGTGTTTGCTTTTTCACAGTACATGTTTATGCTGATTACAACATGCCTACTGATTTTTTTTTAAATGTAAAAATAATATGTTATCTACTAAACCGCATCTTACAGAACCTGGAGCAATTCTCATACCTAATTTAGTGGGCTATTCTCTTTTAATATAGTTTGTGAATTTAGTGCTGGGGAAAGGCTTCAGCTACACAACATTGGAGATAAGTCCTCTACTTGTCCACCGAAGAAATAGCGCAAGATTAAACAAATCCACACATCAAACACTATATACACACATATTCGTGGGTGCCAGAACTTGAACCCTGATCCTTTATTTCCAAAACCACAGCCTTCTGCTACTTGTATGTATGTTTGTAATTATGGCAAAAGTTATCACTGTCAGAGAACATAGAGCAAAGCTAGACACACTTAGAAAAAGCAAACAACTGGGGCTTGTTTCTAAAATATTAATAAATATATTTAGTAAAGTATTTTTTCAGTTGGATGTCCACTATCACAATTGTCTGTCTGTAAAAACTACTGATTCCAAAACTCCCCCGCCCCTCCCAAAAAATATCGATTCTCCCTACAACGTAATCACTGTAGATTAGAAAACATCAAGCAGTTCTACTAGCTTTCTCCATGATAAAAGTTGACATTATACTTCTTAGTTTAGTGCTGATGTGCATAAAAGTACTACGATGAGCCTTGACATATGTCATTGTACTTAGCTACAAATGCATTACAAGAAATTACAAGGGATGCTATCAGAAAATTGAAAATCCAATGAGTGTTTCACTTAGTTACTGTAATTCTTCAATGCTATTCCAATCTTGTGCAAATTAGAAGCCACTTACAGCTCTGAAGACTGACAGGAAACTGAATGAGGTTTTCATTATGCTCTTAATAGGCTGACTGGGTTATTTCCTGTTAAAAGGTTTGAGGAAAATGATATGGCACACCTCTATATTCAAACCAGGTAAAAGAATTAAATTCTTTTTCATCAAATTTTGCGGAACAGTGAGTTGATCAAAAAAATTTCCTAAGAAAATAGAATTAGGAAAGCATTTCCTTTCGGTTTTATTAGTGCTATAGCAATATTGTCAATGCTTAATGCCATGGTTAAATGAGTGAATGATTTATTTGTATCTGGCATTTATAAATCACTTTTCATAAGAGGATACTTCAGTGGTTTGTGAACATTAAGCAAATTTCCTAATAACTCCTGTAATGTATGTTGTATTATTAACCATCCCAAAACTTCATTTATACTGAGTTAAAGTTGCAGTGTGGTGCCTTGTGCCCTTCTAGAACGTCAAGTTCAGCTACACTCAAATCTCTGAACACCAGGAAATGTAGAGTTATGGTACTTGCCATTGACATAACACAACCTTAACTCTTCCCTGTGGAGCTGACAATAGCCACTGGGATTGACTCAGTGAGTATGGTGCCATGATAAAAATAGACAAAAAGACTAGGAGATTGTTCCATTGTTTGTGTTGTGTTCCACATACTTTGAATTCCACCATTTGTCTGCATGGACTCCAGCAGCACTGATCAGGACATGCAGATGAATTAAACAACAGACACAGGGATGGGTTTATGCAGCAGGCCACAACTTTATTAATTTAATACTGGGGAGGAGTGCTAGATGCTCATTCCCACTCTCACATACCCCGGCATTTAACTTGGTTCAGTGCAGGGTTACCATACAACTTCTCAGCCCAGCTCTCTCCCTGCACAGCCTCTGGCTCCTGGGCAATGATCAAACCTGTCACAGAATGCATTGGTCGCATGTCGGTCTTTGCTGCCCCGTATCAGCTCAGCTCACAACTCCTTGCCTGTCCAGCACAGCCCAGTCCTCCCTCTCACGGGGAGGCTTGCATCACCAAGGGCCTGACAGGTTTTAGGAGCTGGGAACAGGATACAGGAACAATGCAATGACCAACTATGGAGTCAGTGGTGCATGTTTTGAAAGGGGACATGACCCAAGTTGCTCCTGGGCTCAGCACAATATATTACTGAGTCTTTGATCAGGTGTAAAGAAACCAGAGGGTTTCTATTTGGCTGTCACCCATTTCAGTCAGGGCAATATCTGCAGCCACCTGCCTCTACAACCAAGACAAGTCACTACGGGCAAATTAAAAGAACAGTAGTCCCACCTCAGGCGTGCCTTCCCTCAGGGAAGATCAGACAAGAGAAATTTCTCAAGATATTCTTGGCCTCTGTCAGGCCTCCTACAGAGTGAGAGCTGGAGATCTGCTCTCTTTCCTGGTCAGTCTCCAGCTGAGCTGTGCTCTCCCCTTTTGGCACCTCCCTCTAAGCCTGACACCTATTGCAGGTGTAGCAGGGCAGGGCTGACAGAGCCCACAATAGCTCATTAACCCTTTTCTGGATAGTGTGGAGTTTCTCTACCCTATCATAGGGGACAGAAATGGTAAAGTATGGATATAGGGTGGTTTTGGGGACAAGAACTGAGCTCCTCTGCCACAACATTCTTTATGCACAACTCTGATCTCCTCCTTTCCACCTTACTCTTCCATGTACTGCTCTAATATACCAAATATTCCTCCTCATTGCTCCAAACTCCCACATCCGTTCAACTGCTCCAATTCCTGTACTACTGCTCCAACACCACTCCAGCTCCTCCAACATTCATGGCCCTTCCTCTGACTACTCCAAACCTCAAGTGCTCTGAGCCCCCTCTCCGTCCACCGCCTATACAATGGACACCAGTTCCACCCTCTTCCTTGCCATTCTATGCCCCTGGTAATCTTGGAGGACTGTGGGGAGGTGAAGCAGCTGTGAGGAATGCATGCACTTGTCGGAGGCAGGAAGGACTAGGAGAGTGGAGATGCAGAGTCCTCACCTCAGATCTGGGCCTAGTGTATGGGAAGGGGATCTACACAGCCATCTGCAGCACGAGATGCCCAAAAAGGTGCAAAACAGCCCATTCATCTATGAGATGCTCTCAGATGAATGAAAACACCCTATGGAGAGGAATTTAGCCTGAAACAATAGCTCTGAGATTTGTGAATTCGTCCATTCACCTCAGTGGGTATTCTCATTCCCCCACCCACAGTGTTAGCACTTATGAGCTTGTGCTATTTACCAAAAATGCCCATTCCCAGCTCCTGACCTTGGCCTCTGCTTTGTATGTCTGTGCAATGCACCAAGTATTCCTGTTCTTAGCCTCCCCACTCAACACTGTGTTCCTATGCCATGCATGGAACATGATCAGGGAAAAAGCTCAGAATAGAGCCTGAACTTCCAATCACCTCCTCTAACCCCACTAACTATACCAATATTAAAAGTTCTCTCTCTCTCTCTGGCACAAGTTCCCTTATAATACAATTTTACATTTAAGGCACATGATGCATTAACATTGTATAGCCATCGAAATTTTTAGAAAACCAGTCAAAATTTTGTTCCATAGCATATAAATCCCAGGGAAAATACATCAGCCAGAACATTAAAAAAGGATAGGGAGAATGGAAATAGAAGTTTAGATACAACATTGACACAGTCTCAGAAAATCAGTTAATATTGTTTTCTCCTACTACAGTAACATTAGTTTCCATATTTTGTACTATAGCACTTCATTCTAATTTACAAACACAAGGGAACCTTGAGAGAGATTTCCTGATTTCCCATTGATTACTGTATCAATGAAGCACTTGACTGTTTCCATGGCAATGTGCAGTTGAGTTTTTTGTTTTTATTGATACAAACAAAGCAAACCTGTTACTTTACCTTTTTATTGTTTCACTTTTACATAAGCTCATGATTAAAAATAATATGACTATGGGTCAGGCATTTTCTGAAGGCTAAAAATCAGACACCTCAGCCTTCACCCCTACATTAGCTGCCTGGAAATGGTGAAGTCAGAGTTCATCACTGCTTAAATACAATTACCAAATACAATTGTTGCTAGCTAGTCTCAGTTCTGGGCATTATTCATAAAATTTTTAAAAAGATAAAACCCTATCTTCTGCCATTCAAGCTTGTAAGACACCGACATGTTCACAAGGGTATTATATATTTATGAAAAAAGATGGTTTTGGATTAACTGAATAAAGCATGGTCTATTTCCTACATGAATTTAAAAAAAAAACCTCAGAATGATAGTAAGCAACTGCCAGTCTTCTGTACCTAAATCTGTGTGATAAAATGATTACATGTATACAAATACTTAGCACTGGACATAAATGATTAACAAAACAGTATCACGATATCAAATCTTTTGCCTTTTTTTTTTTTTTAAAATGAATGCCTCAATGTGATCTACTAGTATGGTGACCATGAGTCTGTGACAATGTTGTATTTCCATTGGTATCTTTAAGTGCATAGTTAAAAATAATGTCAGTGCAGCGATGTTATAAATGATGTGTTCGGTGTGTGAGTGGATGAAAAGAATGTGGTAAATAGCAGTAGCACAGAGAGAGGGAAATAGGTCCTACTATTCTGATGTTACCAACTCAAACTGGCTCCAGTTTTCACAGAAAGATTAAGATCTATGTGTTACATAAAGCTAAATGTATTAACTACTTAACAGCAGTTTCAGAAGTAATAAATGTTCAGAGTCTGGAACTTCCAAAGGAACCCAACTTCCTTGAGCTCCTTTGAAAACAACACCCAGAATGGTTAAGGAAAAAATATCAAACAAATTGTGGACTAAAGAATCCACAATAATTATTTGGTAATATTTTCAAAATTACTAGAGGGCACAGTTATAGTGCCTTCCATCTGATGATACCAAAACATTCTGCAGAGGCCAGATTCCGGCATCATTACTCATGGTGAGTAGTACTTCGCTCTAAAGGTAGTCCCATTATTTGCAATGGCAGCTGAAAAGTCAATTAGTGGAGGAGAATTTTCAGCTGCATAAAGCTGATGGGGTTGGGTCCAATGCCATTTGTTTCTACTCCTGCTCCATCTTGACATTGACATAAGGGGCATGCTGAAGGTTTGAGAGAGCTTGACTGTGGGTGGATAGAGTTGTACTATGTCAGTTTGCTAGTTGGCATATGATCCCATGGGTACCATAGCCAGCAATCGACTGTTAGCAGCCATGGAGCTACACTAATTTATGCTGGGGCTTGAAGCAGGGTCAGGGTAGCTTGGTTTGTTTAGACTGAACTGCAATCATACGAAACAAGCTTTAATCTAGCTAGCTTTGGTACGGATAGCAGTTAAGCACCAGTAAAATGGGCTTCATTGCAGACTAGCAACCAGAGTAATTACCCAGGGTTCCCTGCAGGCTTTGTATAGCACGTGTTGAAGCCTGCAGTATCACAGTTAGTTAAAGCTACCTTGGGTATGTCTACACAGACTGCAATCACACCCCATGATTGCAAGGTAGATATACCCTGAGAATCAGGACACAACAACAAGTTCCCTGTTAACCTCTCCTCTCCACCCATCCGCCTCCTGTGAAAAAATTATCTTCATTCAGGAGAGTAACCCTAAGAGTTCAATTTTTACATTTTCTATTAATTTGCTATATTAATCAACTCTTTCACTAAATTATATTGCCATAATTATTTACATTTTACCAATCTTCGATCCTTCTGTCACTGCGACCATGGGATGGTGGTGTTTTTTGTTGTTGTTGTTTTGTTTTTAAAGATCAGGATGTTCTGAATAAATCTGAAATAAAAGTCATTTAAAAATAAACACTTAAAATGTCAAGTAATGTTCTCTGCCATTGAAAAAGTTTTTGTTAAATTAATCTATACAGTTTGAAATGGCTGCATTTAATGGGGCATTGTCATAATTCATTCACTATTATTCCAGCTATTTCTTGAGACAACTGGCACACAATGTGAAGTGGAAAATGAGGCAAAGATACTTTTAACTATGCTAAGAAATAGGATAGAGAAAGCAAGTGGGAATTGAAATTTATTTTCTTGACAGATCAATTCTTTCTCAGGGCCAGATACTTGTACCATAGAAACCAATGAGATCTTTGTCAGTCACTGACTTCACTGAGCTCAGGACCAGATAGTTAAGTGGTGTGCAGGGCCTCAGGAGGATTCCCTTGCAACGGGGTATATTTAACCCTTATTTTGGAATATACATTTTCTATGTTTACCTTGCATGTCCTTATGGCAGGATTTTCTTCCATTCCCTAACCTTCATTGCAGAAACTTCCATACATCCTTCCACACCACACTTCTCCCTCAAAGTTCTGTGTTACAGGGACCCATCCAACCTTTTACCCCCAAGAGGGGACTTTGCTCAACAGCAATGGTCACACCAAAGAGGCGCAAGAGGTATCAGAGACATGCATCCCAGAGCAGGGTGAATTGATGCTGCACCACTTCCACACACTACTGACTCTTCCATGCTCAGATATTGATTTTCAATCATTCAGATAGCAGTAGGTATGCGAATGCCACTGGTTTTAAAAGCGCAGAGTTACAAAGCTTTAAAAATATCAATAAGAGTTTGTATACTCCGGGGGGCAGCAACAGACGATTTCAGATCAAAACTGGTTGCAGCAAGATGGAGCCAAATAATAATAATAATAATTAATAAAAAAAGTATTATTATTATTATAGTATGGATAACAAGGGTCCCAAAAGATACCACACATCAAGAAAATAATATTTAAGCCTTTTCCCACAGTGTTACTGGGCTGACATGCATCCCAGTTTTGCCTCCAGTTTGATAATGGTATTTTAAATTTCAGAGAACACAGGATATTTATTCTGTTTTTGTTAAACCATAATTACTAGGATTCATATATGTCTTGCCTGATCATTAACCACTGACATAATTAATATGCACTCATTGAAGCCCCAGCACAGTTAGAACATAATCACCCATCGATTTGATTCATGAAAGTGTCTGTGTAGGAACACTAAGATAGATTAAGTTCCTTAAAGTGTCTTGGATACAGAAGCAAAACAAAAGCAAGCTGGGAGTTACAAACTGTGGAGTGGTGCTAATTAACAACTCAATTAAAAAAGGCAAATTAAACTTTATGGTTCGTTATCCTCCACTGCTTAATAAATTGTTTTGCTAAGCAAATGATTTAAAATGATCATTCTAGAAAACTGAAATAGCAACTATTTTTCAACTTTATACAAAATACTTCACTGTACAGTGCGTGCATTAAAAATTCCAGTACATCTTCATTATCACTGTTTTAATTTAGGTGTGTTTTCCTCAGATGAAAAAGGTTGTAGATAATTTGCTATCTATATTAAGAATTATTTCTTGATTGCTTTTTTTTATTTATTTAGCAGAAGTTCTCTTTTGGGGGAGAAAATGGTAAGTACTTTTTCTATAATCATTCTTATCTTGCCTTCTTCAGCATTTTATGATTTGCAGAGACATTACATTCTGCTTAACATCAAAGTTTCAAAGCTTAATATGTTCCAAACTTGTGGAATTACTGTTTGATAATTTTAAGTTCTTTACAATGCATTCAGACAAACATTATGCAGAAAAAACTTTTTCAGAGATTGAATTTTATCAGACTTCAAAAGAGATGATCTCACAATAGATATATAATGTCCAATATTCACACTTTTTGACTTAACCAAGTTAGTAGAAGTTATACTTTTATGTGTAATTTATTCTATATTTCTATAACAAAACATAGACAGACACATTTTACTGAAAAAAGTATTGCATTGACTTGAAAGAAGCATTTTTATTGATTTTTAATTTTGTATACACAATCACACTAATGTCAAAATAAAACATTAAGGATATTATCTGAGCAGAAACTAACAATATTAAAAGTTAATGAAATATGACGGTCTAAAGTTATTTATAACATGATTAAAACCCTCAAGAGTGAAATAGAAAATAAAACATGAGCTTTTAGAGACTGCTATGAATGTTTTCATTTTCAATTTACTTCAAACATGAATTCTAAAACCCCAATCTTGCCAAGATTAATCGATGTGCCCCACTTTATTTGCTGAGTAGTCCCAAGTGCATGAAGTTAAACATGTATATTAAAACATAATCTACATGTGAAAATTAATCTGGAATAAGGTGGGGTATAAATTTAAGAGGATTAATTAACTCCATGTGTAGACACTCTTATTCCAGAATAAAGCACAGCATACACATGGAGTTAATCAGAAATATTTAATCAGTGACAGCTATTCTGGAGTAATTCCCCTTATAGACAAGCCCTAGGCTAGATCTACACTATGACGTTTTGACAGCATACCTACGTTGGTCAGGGGTATGAAAATAAAACAGCCCTCACAAACGTAGCTATCCCAGCCAACTTCCCCTTGTGTAGATGCAGCTATTCCAGCAAGAGTTCTTTGGAAGTACAGGGAAGTGGTTTAAATACACCCACAAAATAGCTCCTTTTTCTGATATAAGCTGGGTCTCCACTAGCGGCTCTGCTAGTATAGCTAAACTAGTATAGCTATATCAGCAAAACTTTTGTAATATAGATTAGACAGAAGTCTCTGCAGGATCTGTGTCTGTAGTTCCCTCATGTCCACTAGAATCCCAAAAGGATTGTAGTAGGGCTTAGCCCCAGTTTATGAAGGAACTTAAGCATGTGCCTAATTTTAAGCATATGAGCATTATCTGCAATTAGGCTTTACCTGGAGTTGTTTTTTTCCTGCCCACTTACACTTTGTGAGGGTCACTCTAGGTGTTGAGATCCATGTGATTTCATATGGGTTATTACATATAGCATTTCAGTTAATGCTGAATTCTGAGCATTTTATAAAGTAATTTGTTAATAAATAATTTTTAAAAATGTGAAGTAATGGGACCCAGAGTTTCAGAAAGTTATTTTTCATATAATAGTGTAAGTTTCACCCTATTAGCAATAACCTGACATTTGTGATCATCACGTTGTTCATTAGCCTTGTACATTATCTCTTTCCTTTACCCTTTGTCTTGTAAGGGTTGTAGATTGTAAGTTATCCAGCGCAAGAACTGTCTACTCTATGTTTGTACAGTGCTTAGCACAATATGACCCCATTATTGGTTGGTCCCTAGGCACTACTGTAATAATAATAAATAATGATAATATCATCTCAGCCTAAACACCAATGGAATTTGCCTCAAGAATCAACTCTGCCTCAAGAACTCACTTTAGTTAAGACAGATAAAGGCAGAGAACAAACTCCCTGGCTGTTTGTCACAGTTACCCTACAGAACTACATCAAAATAAACACACACAAAAAACAGCATTTCTTTCCTGTTGCATGCTGATCAGAAAAACATGTATAACAAATGTGTAACAACATTTACAATGAGTGAGAGTAGAACTGGTCCGTTTTTTAAATTGCCAAATATATTCAAAATTCCCAAGTTGTTTAAATCTTGCATGGGTTAGAAATGGATTCTCTTGTGGTTGGTTTGTTTGTTTGTTTTTGCAATTAATCTATTTGAAATGTAATTGAAACAATTATAAAAATAATTACAAGGGTATTTTTTATAAATACTAAAACCTGTTCATAAGGAAACAATTTCTATCACCATTTCTATGTTTTAATTAAAAAATATCAAGTTTCATAACAAATTTTGCAAAAACAAAGATACTTTAAAATAACAAAATCGCAACTTTTTTTTTTAAACAAAAAAAGCTGTTTGTTCAAATTTTTTTGACTTGTTCTAACCAAGACCAATATCAGGTAAACAATACTAATCAGCTTTTCTAGCAGTAATGAAGGTCATTTAACACTTTTTCAGGTTGTTTATCATTAGGTAATAGATCACTTGCTGCAGTCATCTTTAAAGAAGGCAAAGCACATTTTTGCAGATAATAGACTACAATGGACATGTCAATTCCAAAGACAGACCACAGAATTACTACCATGTTTACACGGAACACACACACATCATAATAAAATAAAGTAACTGCGGGTGGAGAAAAAACAGCCATTTGCTCATGAGGCAGCTTACATTAAAAGTGTTGCAAACTCATGATTTTATCACAAGTCTCATAACAGTTGGTGTTCTTCTAAAAAGTGCTTGCTTCTGGAGTAATGGGATTATTAGAAAATCTCAACTTCCATTTTTCATAAAATGAGTTTCTAGTACTTTTGGTTGCAGAGAAAAGTTGGAAAACATGGCCCATGTGCTCAAAAACCAAAATGCAAATAAAAATAATCTACAAGTTATAATTTAAAAAAAAAATCTCATGATTTTTGGGGGGCCTGGCTCACAATTTTTGAACACTTAACGTTGGCAATACTGTTAACGGCTTCACAAAACTAACAGTCTCCAATTTAAAGTAGTTAATTTCATTTTAAGTACTTTACCATTAGCTCCTGAAATTATACAATATTTTTCCTTACTCTGTATGAACGCAACATATGCTGCTACCATTTCCCCTTGAGATCTTCATTCATGAGTAAACAGATAAAATGTTGAGCTAATTATTATATTTATAATGTCTGAAGCAAATTAGCTGATTCATCAAATACTAGTTGAAGTAACCTTCCTCAGAGTTCACCAGGCAGAAGGAGCCAAGAAGGTTAAAGGGATTAAAAGGGACAGGGAAAACAAGAGACTCAATGGGGACAATAGAAAAATAAAAAAGTAAAAAGAATGGAAAGTAAGGGAGAGGATAAAGAAAACAAAAAAGCAAGATGGCTTTAATTTCAGCCCCAGCTTTTCTCAGCTCATCTGAGAAAAGCATCAAAGTCACCCTGAGAACCAGAGGTGTTGAGGGAAATGCATAGACAAGATTATTCATCCAAGAAAGGAAGAAGGCATCTCCCAACAAATTGTGACCTGGACCCCCTTTTAAAGGGAATATGACATTGTTTTTTGTTTGTAGCTGTAGCAGTAGCAAAGAGGTCTGCTGCTGGAAACACTGGTCTACAATTTTTGAGAAGTCATCTGCTTCAGAGATAAAATGTGCTATTTATTATGTATTTTGATGTGCTGAATTCAAATATGACAATTAAAACAACTGATTGGCTACTGTTTCTAAGATATTTAAGTTTTTACATTTTCGTCTATGTATATTATGTAGATAGTAGAGTTTTAATCATAAATTGTAAACCTAGGTCTTTTCATGTGTTTATGGTTGCTTTACATGATAATATTTCACCTGTCCTGTTTATGTAACACTTTAAAAATCAGCAAAAGGGTTATATAAATAAAATTGATTATGAAACAAAAGGCAAAAAACTATTATGTACATAGCTTAGTCCTATATAGTGTCGGCGCTTCTTGGCTTGTCTCTTGTATTCATTAAATGGAGCATCTCTTGTCACTATCCATCAATAGTCTGCAAGCATTGATGGGCTCCATTTGCCCTGATAGCGTTTCTCCATTGTTGCAATGTCCTGGTGAAATCGCTCGCCGTGCTAGTCGCTCACTGCTCCGCAGTTCGGTGGAAAAAAATCTAGATGAAAGTGCAAAAAGTGTATCTTTAGTGACATGTTGCAACCAAAGCTTTTGTATGCCCTGAGGAGGTTTTCCACCAACAACCTGTAGTTGTCTGCCTTGTTGTTTCCGAGAAAATTTATTGCCACTAACTGGAAGGCTTTCCATGTCGTCTTTTCCTTGCCATGCAGTGCATGGTCAAATGCATCATCTCAAAGAAGTTCACGAATCTGAGGACCAACAAAGACACCTTCCTTTAACTTAGCTTCACTTAACCTTGGAAATTTTCCACGGAGGTACTTGAAAGCTGCTTGTGTTTTGTCAATGGCCTTGACAAAGTTCTTCATCAGACCCAGCTTGATGTGTAAAGGTGGTAACAAAATCTTCCTTGATTCAACAAGTGGTGGATGCTGAACACTTTTCCTTCCAGGCTCCAATGACTGTCGGAGTGGCCAATCTTTCTTGATGTAGTGGGAATCTCTTGCACGACTATCCCATTCGCAGAGAAAACAGCAGTACTTTGTGTATCTAGTCTGCAGACCAAGCAAGAGAGCAACAACCTTCAAATCGCCACAAAGCTGCCACTGATGTTGGTCATAGTTTATGCACCTCAAAAGTTGTTTCATGTTGTCATAGGTTTCCTTCATATGGACTGCATGACCAACTGGAATTGATGGCAAAATATTGCCATTATGCAGTAAAACAGCTTTAAGACTCGTCTTCAATGAATCAATGAACAGTCTCCACTCATCTGGATCGTGAACGATGTTGAGGGCTGCCATCACACCATCAATGTTGTTGCAGGCTACAAGATCACCTTCCAGGAAGAAGAATGGGACAAGATCCTTTTGACGGTCACGGAACATGGAAACCCTAACATCACCTGCCAGGAGATTCCACTGCTGTAGTCTGGAGCCCAACAGCTCTGCCTTACTCTTGGGTAGTTCCAAATCCCTGACAAGGTCATTCAGTTCACCTTGTGTTATGAGGTGTGGTTCAGAGGAGGATGGGAGAAAATGTGGGTCCTGTGACATTGATGGTTCAGGACCAGAAGTTTCATCCTCTTTCTCTTCTGACTTAAGTGAGAAGGATTCTGGTGCATCAGGAACCGGCAGTCTTCCTCCGTGGGGTACTGGGCGTATAGCTGATGGAATGTTTGGATAATGCACAGTCCACTTTTTCTTCTTTGACACACCTTTCCCAACTGGAGGCACCAGGCATAAGTAACAATTGCTGGTATGATCTGTTGGCCCTCTCCAAATCATTGGCACTGTAAAAGGCATAGATTTCCTTTTCCTGTTCAACCACTGGCGAAGATTTGTTGCACAAGTGTGGCAGCATATGTGTGGGTCCACCTCTTGTCCTGATCTCCAATTCTGCAGCCAAAATAAAGGTGATAGGCTTTCTTAACCATAGTGGTTATACTGCGCTTTTGTGATGCAAAAATCACTTCACCACAAACCTAGCAGAAGTTATCTGCACTGTTCACACAAGTACGAGGCATCTCTGCTCACTTTGGCTAAACAGAAATGTGTCCCTTTACAAAATCAAACACTGACAAATAAGAGAGTACGACACTGTATGATTTCTAGAGCTGATATAGGGCAATTTGTTCAGCAGAGTGATGTAAGCTTCGTTATGATTGCATCATCCATGACTTCTAGGAATAACATGATGCAATTCATATCATGTATGACGCAATACCAGCTTCAGATTGCATCATTGTTTTGCCTAAAAAGCAAGTACTGTCCAAACCCAGTCATAGATTTATTCATAGATCCAATCAAAGATGTATTTTAGTCATTTCTGGTTTAAATTGAGATCCCTTCCCTTCCCTTTATAACTCACTTATCCTCCACCATTCCCAAGTCAAGGGTCGTATATACTGACCCAATAGCATGTCTTGAAAACTAGAGCCAATCAACAATTTTAAGCATCAGTTTTCGTTCTCAGTGACCCAGAATTAGTGAAGTTTGACTACATTTATTTCAGAAGCATTTTGGCTGTAGAGTAGTGAAATCCCCAAGTCAGACCAATAAAGTCTGGGGTACTGAGTGAAGTTGCAGTACCAAGTTCAGTTGCGGTCCCAATGGGACAGTCTTCTTGTCCCTGCAGGATGGTAATGAGGGTTTTGAACATTCTGAAGTACCTGCTGACATAGATGGAGACTTGGTCTTACATGGTACCAAAAAGGTCTTTAGAGGAGGTACTGGGAAAGGGATTATGTCTGATGGTACCACTCTTCTATATTTGCTCTGTCCATCTCTTCCAGATGTTCCTGGAGCCTTCTCAGAACTCTGCTTGCTCTTAGGGGAGCTATGGGGTTTCTCCGCTCTACCAGTGTCACAGGAGCCCTTAACTTCTGTAGTACAGAGCTTTGAGGTTGAAGCTTCTGAGGCCCTTGACCTGCTCAGATAGTGAAGTCTTTTTGAGGAGGAGTCCAGGTCTTCTTGAAGAGGCCTCCTTAAGAGGGAGGTTAGAGCGCCTCTTCTTGGGACCTTTAGAGAAGGTCTCTTGAGATTTTCCCCTTCTGGGGAAGTGCTGATACACCGGGAGACCTATATACAACAGGGTTCTCCTGACCTGGCTTGGACTGGCTAAGAAATCACTCCATTATTAACAGATGCAGCTTGCTTTCCCAGTTCTTCCTTGCCATACATTTGAGGGCTAAACAGAAATTACAATTCTGTGAGATGTGTGACCCTCCTAGGCAGAGTGTCCATCACAGTTTGCGATTGCCTCTCAGCAAGGGACGCAGAGTTTAAAATCTGGTGGACTGGGCATGCCCTTCTCAAAGAGGAAGGCCTCTCATGAGGGAGGAAAATAATAAAACAGTTGTCCAAATTAAAAACTAATAAAATAAACAGAAAGTAAGCAAGAGCAATTAGCTGAGGCATGCTCAAGGCAGGCATGCTAAGGTCAGTTTCAGGCCAAGGTGGCTGAGAAAGAACTGAGGGTGGTTTGCCCAGACAGCCTGATATAATCTCAGTGAGGCCTGAGAATATCAATGGTGCATGTGTGGGCCCAACGGATATTGTTAAAGAACATCTCCGATTGATGGTACATGGGGGCACCTTCTCATCTGAAGTGGAGGACCTGCAGGGACACTACTCAAAGATGAATAGGATGAATGGCTCCTACTGCACCTATCCATAATGTTTAGGGGAAAAAAGCTGTGTGATCAGGAGTAGAGAAAATTCCATTTGAGTGATGGATGCTGGAGTTCTCATGCTGCTGGACTAAAACATCCTTGGAATTTCTAAATATTATAAATGTACATGATTTTATTAATCCTAAAGGCTCTTTTGCAGACAGTAAATAAATTTAAGATGGGAAAGGCATGTCTCTCTTACCTAAAATCATTCATTTGTGTGAAGTCATCATATACTAAAAAGCATGCTAAGAAACTGAAAACATGCATGTAACCATAGGCGCCGACTCCGTGGGTGCTCCGCGGCTGGAGTAACCATGGGGAAAAATTGGTTGGTGCTCTGCACCCACTGGCAGCTCCCCACCCCGCCCCAGCTCATTTCCACCTTTGCCTCCTCCCCTGAGCACACCGCGTGCCTGTTTTGCGTGGCAAGCACTGGGAGGGAGGGGGAACACGGCACGCTCAGGGGAGGAGGCAGGGCCGGGGTGGGGATTTGGAGAAGGGGTCCAATAGGGGCACGGAGGGGGCGAAGTTGGGGCGGGGACTTTGGGGAGGGGTTGGAATGAGGGCAGGACAGAGGCGGGGAAAGGGTGGAGTCGGGGCACTGCCAAGGGCGGGGGGCTCAAGCACCCACTGGCGCCGGGGAAAGTTGGCACCTATGCATGTAACCATGGAAGCTTCTTTTGTGCTGCACAATTTTATGACTAACAAAGATGGTAAAAGTATATATTATGATTTGACTGGCAATAGCATCTCCAGGACTGCAATAGCAGCACTATGAGGCTGAAAAGGGGACTTTAACACTGAGTAGACAAGTCATTGAACAAGGAGGGAAAATTTATGAGGGATACTCCATAGCCTGCAAGCTCTGATGTACTGGCTCAGGTGAATGTATACCTCTGTCTTCTGCTGGCCTATACTTCTGACATGCATAGGTATGTAACAGTTCCATCTACAGATTAGAGCTTTATGTATTAGGGAGTCTGCCTGGTTGAACAATCACAAAACCCAAGATATTCCTCTTGGAATAAGAAACTGAGTTCTTTCTCAAGTGAATCATGTACAAGGTGCACAGATTGTGAACATGGCCCGATTTCCAATTAGGCATGTGCCCGGGGTTGCCAGCATTCTAGGGGTCCCTCTAAAACTGTGTGCAACAAAAAGGTCAAGCGTGGGGGGGGGGGGCGCTGAAGATGCTGTGCCTAGTGGCATGTAAGTTATAAATCCAGCCCTGGTTGTGAATGTGTTTTAAAGCCACTGCCCTCTATGGAATATAACCTACATCAAACCATTTGTGTCATGTGTAGGTTTGTTCCCTCTACTAACAGAGAAAATGGAAGCTACTTCACAGCAACAGGTGTTAAGTTTGTGTTTTTGAAGCTGAAAGACAAATCTGGATGTCTCTCCTTTATGTTGTATTTATTTTTTACAATGACACTGCACAAGCACTGTTAAAAGACATCTAGACATGAGGTATCCTTGAAGCTTCATTAATATAGCTTATTTAGTACTGCTCGGGTGGTTTCAAAGTGACTAAATATACTCCGCTTGGTGCACTAGTTCACTTTGGGGCTGAAGGGACTGAAATAGCAATTCAACTGTACTGTTCTTTCTAGATAAGAGAGAGTATTGCCTCTTACATACAGAATGCTGGGGCTCTTTCTGCACGCTGCTAGAAACTGCTTTCAAATGGATATTCTTCAGTAAGAGTTGTTTGTGTTTAAACTGGACCAGAAATCCCTGTAGATATGGACTTGTCTCTTGCCCACACTCTAATTCTCATCTCCCACTCAGGTTTTCACATCATAAGGATTTGGGGAGGCTGGGAAACAGTTAGGGTACTTCTAGAACCTTTTTGAGAGTCACCAGCTGAAGCTATTCGTACAAAATGTTTATTAACTGAAAGAATAGGAAGTTTGATCTAGGGGAATGTTATGTTGTTAGTGGCAATGTACTTCTTTCTTAAAAAGCTGTTGGATATCAGCAGCAAAGTTTGTTCACTGCCTTAATCCTACCGGCTGGAATTATTCCTGAACCCATACAGAAAAAGCATGAATGTACATACATATGCTCATGCTTAATTATTCAGGCTAATTATTACAATTGCCTCATCAATCTTCCGACCTCCACGTCCCAAAGCAGGCTGTCTCTCCTATCTTGTCACATCTAATCAAAAGCTGAATCTACCGTAAGTAACAGAAAGTAGGTTCAGAAGTGTCAAAGTCACAACCCTGAAATATAGGACATTTTTCAAATTTTAATCCCTTCTTGATTAATAGTACTTTGAAGCAGAGGGCATGCCACCAGCCCTCCAGATTTATGATAGAAAAGAAACATGGAAGTGTGAAACTAAATGATGTAAAAATAATGTCTCAACTATTTTCTGTTCCTTGGAGCTTTAATTATTTTTTCACTGCAGACAAAGACGTTTGGCTTTGAACATCATTGGAGTACATCCACTCCAGAAATGATCAGTAGCAGTTCACTGCAGCTTATTTGGATCTCACCACCCAAGTGTTTATTTTTTCACAGGCTAACGCTTAACTATTCAAGTACAATTATCTAACTGATTTTGCTGATTTAATCCAGCAGTGTGCATTACATTCTGCAATTTAGGCATTCCCTTGTCATGTTCCACCAAGATCAAATCATTCCAAAAAGCAGAAATACACCTACCTTTTTCATCACTGAGATGTGAATTTTGGAAAGTGGTGCCATTGGTTAGAATATTCTGCATTTTTACTCTGCGGGAATTAAAAAATCCGACTCCTTGCTTTTTTTTTTTTTATTATTACCACTCAACGTAAGGATCAAGAGGCTCAAAAAATCAGCTATTGTAAGGCAAATGGAATTATGGCATTGAAACATACCCGATAGGACAGATTTCTTGACCATTTAAAATTATTGCTCAATTTTCCACAGCAATTTTGATTTTCTGGACAGAAGGAGAGAGAACTATTTTTTGCAGGAATTTGTAAGATGTCCAGCAAAGGATGCCTTCTTTTCATGTCCCTGTTGTTATTTTTGCATATTTTTGAGAAAACCTTCTTAAATCTGCATGAAATTATAACATGATAGCAAATAAAATTGTGCCCTTTTGTTTAGGTCTGTTTCCCTTCATATATCACACAGTGTTTAAAAATAATTGCAAGCATAATTGTGATGTTGCATTCCACAACTAACTTCCTGTGGAGAGCAACAATTCCCCCACTGAAAAATCACTTGAAGTATTTTTCAGAATAACTAAAATTTCCTGTTTAATTATGGGTGTTTATCTTAAAACAACCAAAATTATACTATGCAAATTAGTCCTTTCAAAAATTCATTTTGTAAAACAAAAATAAAATGTGAATGTTTACTGTTATGTAAGGAATGTATGTTGTAGCACTTAAACTGAGGGTACAAATCACATACAATGAGAAAACAGAAGCAGATATGAAAGTTTTTAAATCAAACTAGGGGTGGTGTGTTCTACTTTTAGCAAGTCATCGAAGTTCCTCAGTTTCATGGTTAAGCATTTCTTCTATCACTTTGAAGCAGTAGGGTAACATCTGGTCTGTGCAGAACTAAGTCACAACTACCTCAGGTACCTTCAGGAGATCTACAATATAACCAATGAACAACATCCTCCTCGTATGATCAAGAATAATGAAGAAACTGAGCAGAGACATCATTTCTCTACTGAAGTACGAAAAGTGCCAGTTATTCACATACTGGTATATTAACCAAACTGAAAGGCATTAAAGCAGGTGAACAGTGAGAATGTAAAGTAGGATCAGGATATTGAGGCATACTACATGTCTACAAAGTCCTATATAAAAGTTATCTATATGGTTGTGTCCATATATGTATGTAGTTATGGCTAATATAAAGTTCGCCATCTACTGGCATATCAAAATGTGCAGTACTGTTCCTAAATGTATAGGTTCAATAAAGTTGTTGCTATGCCTTGTAAATAGTTAGCTTTCTCAGTGCAGATCTTAATTTCCACAGTACCCAACTGGATGAATTTCTAACAAATTGCTGTACAGTATCTGTACAAAAATAAATAGACTGCTACATTTTAAGGGACCTTTTTATAGTAATCTAAGCATGTAAGAGAGGCATGGTGACTGCAGCGCGGCTCCTTGTGCACAGGAAGATGAGTGCAATTTGCTTGATCCATTAGCAAGCTGCAATATGTGCTCCCTATGGTTTTCTGGCCCCATTTGGCAGACAAAGTGAGAAGGAAGGGGGGCAGGGCATTACCATTCCCCCTTTTTAGTGTCCTGCTCCTAACTCAGGAGCAGCAGCAAAGAATTCCTGGCATATGCTCGATGTCTGGATGTCATGAGGAGGCTAGACATACTCAATCTACACTATACAAAACTGTAACTTGTTTGGTGGTTACTGTACTAATGTACACAGCAGATTTTCCATGTTGCATGTTATGTAATGGTTTACAAAGCTTATTAAAGAAAAAATATCCTAACATAAACAAGTAACATAACACATGTAGTATTAAAACCTGAATGTCGGAAGTTAAACATGTAATTCCCTTATGTATGCAACGTTTTTTTTCTAACATACTATGTTTTCTAGAACAAATTAGAATTTCATGAATGAACTAGTCAGCATTCACTTTATTAGAACAAAGTAGCTCAATATATTTTCTTTGCTGAGTATAGTACTTTCACATTTTCCTCACACCAAAAAATTAGCCACTCTTTCTGAGCCAGACCAGATCTGTCTGTCATAAATTGCTGACATGATATTATCTCTAGCTGTCACACAGTTAGTTTGTGTGAAACAGTATGGTTTACTGAACTACAGCCATGTTTTATGAGTATATTACAAGCTCAACTTTTGGCAGGAATAATATTCTCTCTTGCTTTTCCATATTATTTATTTATATATCACTTCACATACAGATAGATCTTGAATCTCTTTCCAAACAGATTTGCAAACTACTTTTATACTCCATGTAGGAATCATATCACCCACTCCTGAAACATAGCAACTGTTTTACAGACCACAGCAATACATCATTAACTGAGGCCAGAACAGCTGAGAACTTGTAGAACTTTGTCCCATTAAAGTCACAAGGGAAGTTTTTGTTAGTCAAAATCTTCTGACCATCCTGAACAAAAGATTCACACTTTAGCCTAAAATAGCTTTTTGGTCCCCATCAGGCACACATTTATGCACATGTTTCACTCTACACACATGTAGTCCCACTGAACTCAACAGGACTACTCACATGCATAAAGTTAAGCATGTAGATAAGTAACTGCAGAATCAGGGCCATTATTGATGAATGACATCCTAATGTTCTGAAGTGCTGTACAATCTATAATAAACAATAAAAATATTGTAAGATGTAACCTTAAAACAAAAAGTGAATATACCAAAGTATAGGGATACACTTCAGGAATAATCAGAAGGAGAGAGGTATGATAAAATTATGGACCCAATCATCATCTCTAACACAATTAAGTCATTTTCTTAAAGGTGGTAGAAAAAGATAAATTATGTGAACTTGCATAGAGGGGCAAGACCTCTATGATACTCAAATGAACCATGCTAAGAATGAAAAATTATATATCCAGGGGGAATAACCCTCCTTCCCGCTACTTCCTACTTATTCTCTCCCCCACGACTTTTAGGAGTTGGAATGATTCAGTGCAAAATGTAAGAGATGGGAAATTAACTGCAGCTCTTTTAAAAGAGAAAAAGCTTAGGGGGCTAATGAACCATTATGATAAAAGACAAATAAGCTGGGCTCCTGTAAAGAAGCTGGAGGTGTCGTTTAGATATGCATGAAGATGATCAAAAAGCCATTTCACATAGATTGGCATGTGCACGTAGGGCATTTTGTTTGATCCTATCCAGCTACATAAGCTAAATGAAACAAACCTTTAATTTGACTTTCTACAGTATTAAACAACTTAGGTAACTGCCTTGAAGATTGCTATGTCCTCGGCCAAATACTGTTCCTGGAGCCATTTCATGGTATCATGTAAAAACACTGACAATTCTTATAAAACTAGTTTAGCTTTTTTCCACTCCTTGGGAAAAAAAACAACAACCCATGAAATACAATCAAGAAGACTGCAGATTCTTATTGTAAATACTCAAGGGGTGGGGGAAGAAAGAGTAAATCCTTATGGTAATATCAAAATCTGAATTCCTTGCTCATGTACCTGAGACAAGGAAAGGGTTTGGAGAGAGACAGAGAGGTTTTACAGACAATAGTTTATTATGTTAAGCACCAGGGGTGGAAGGGAGGAGAGATTTGTTCAATTTCATTGCTTAACAAAATTCCAAGCCCTGATCCTGCAAAAATGTATGCACATACTTTACTAATTTCAATGAGAGCATGCTTGTGAGTAAAACAAAAATACTGACATGCTTGCAAGATGATGGCTCAATTGGTCCAACAGTAGGGAAGACAAAGAGGATCTATCTCAGGCATACTTTTGAATCTACTGTACCCATTGGGACCTCTAACACTCTTTCCTGAGAGGTACTATTTGAATATGAAATTTGTCTTTAGAAGAAAGTAGCTAGGGCAGAGGAAGCAAGGGTTATGTACCCATCAATCCCCAAAGCTTAGGCTTAAATAGAGACTGGGAATGGCTGAGCCATTACACACACTGAATCTATTTCCCCCATGTTAAGTATCCTCACAGCTTCTTGTCAAACTGTCTTAAATGGGCTAAGTTTTTTTTCTCCTGCTGACAACAGTTCATCTTAATTAATTAGCCTCTTAGAGTTGGTTGGGCAACTCCCATCTTTTCATGTTCTCTGTATGTATACATATCTCCTCACTATATGTTCCATTCTATGCATCCAATGAAGTGGGCTATAGCCCACGAAAGCTTATGCTCAAATAAATTTGTTACTCTCTAAGGTGCCTCAAGTACTCCTGTTCTTTTTTTAGGGAATCAGAGACCAAATTATTATAAAAATAGTCAGCTCAAGACACAGATATTACACTGGATTTTAAAGACACATGGCCTGCAGTCCCTCTCTCTCTAGTGTACCAAGTGGAGTACATTTAGTCACTTTGAAATCACCTGAGCAAACTCTCACCTGGTGGTCAGACATGGGTTCTTTTTTTTTTTTTTTTAAAGCAAACACATTACTCCAACATCCTCCACGCTAATGCAAATTCAAGATAGAAGACTGGTTTCTCTACTGTTTTCCCCTGCAAGCACAATTTCATATTCTTAATTCTAGCTAATGTAAAAAGAAGAACAGGAGTACTTGTGGCACCTTAGAGACTAACAAATTTATTAGAGCATAAGCTTTCGTGGACTACAGCCCACTTCTTCGGATGCATATAGAATGGAACATATATTGAGGAAATATATATACACACATACAGAGAGCATAAACAGGTGGGAGTTGTCTTACCAACTCTGAGAGGCCAATTAATTAAGAGAAAAAAAAAACTTTTGAAGTGATAATCAAGATAGCCCAGTACAGACAGTTTGATAAGAAGTGTGAGCATACTTACAAGGGGAGATAGATGTGTGTGTACATAGCATGATAGCTAATGTGTGTACATAGCATGATATTTCAATTCTTCAGTATCCTGTTCTTTCTTAGAAGAGTTTGATGATGATGATGCACCTTGTGAAAAACCTGTCACTTGTGCTACTATTCAAATCTGATAAATGGACTAATGGGAATTAAGCAGCGTTATAGAGCTTTCTATTTTTGGCATTGATGGGTGTGAAATTTTGGTTTAAAAGAACTTCTGCACCAATTTGATGAGGTTACCATGTAAATATGTATACATTGGACATGTAAAATCATTACAAAATGAAAGAAAGCAATAAGCAACTTTTAGAAATCTAATAAGGACATTTTCTGACTTGTCTTTTTAAAGCACCTTCTCAACTCCTCTTTAAGGTTGCTAAGCAAAATTTCCATTTAAACAATGGAATCTTGCCTAAGTAAAGACTGTGGGATCAGGACCTAAATGTGCAAGTTCTCAAAAATTCTCTCTACAGGGATGCAACTTTGTTTAAAACTATGAAACACATTACAAAGATGAACTTTTTGTAATTTGGGATGGCAACTATGACCATTTTCATGAGTGAGACATTTTTATTTAGAAGAACTTATTTAAGAAATTGCATTAAGAATCAAAACACAAATTATGAAGAGAATAGAAATTTGAAACTTCTAAGAACATGCCAGGAATAAGCCAATCCATGTTTGCTGACCCAAAAGCAACCCTTGGTGCAATAAAATGTGAATAATTATTTTAGAGAAAGATGTTCTGCCGATCTTTTACAGCTCCAGATTTTATTAACCATTTCCCTATGCAGGGCTTCTATGCTATTACAATATTTATAAATAATCACCACTACCACCAATTCTGTGATGTCAATTGTCTCTTGTGCCACCCATATTACTGTATACTGCAGTGTAATTAACAAATGGAAAGATTTGCAAAATTATTTGCCTGCCATAAGACAGAAATGATAAACCCAGCGATTACAGATGCAATCATTTTTTAAGTTCATGGTCTAGTTAAAATCAGACTAGAAAAAGGAGCATTCCTCCCTCCCCTTTATCTGGAATAATTTGTCAGATAGGTCAAGAAAGTTTTACTGGCTAGATCAGCCATATGTTTTCCCTTCCGACATATATCTGAACTATTTGTTCTGAAGATACAACTGAGTGAAACAGGAAATGAGGATTAAATGGAAAAATAGTTCAGACGTTAGATAATGGGCCAAGTCAGTTTTCATTTGCACAATACAATTCTACTAAAGTCTGCACCGATATGGTCAAGCAGAGTTTGAATGCAATATCATGCAAGGCTTCATGACTGTCTGACACAATCAGAAATGTCTAATTGTGGCATTCAATGACCATCTCATATAAAGGTTAAATTTTATTCTTCTCCACATACACTTATAGCTTTATCAGAGTGGAAAAGCAGTGTCATCCAGTGGTCTGATAAACTAAAAAAATACTGTGTACTTCTTCAGACGTCTGGGAGGACATGTGCTCAAAGCCTCACTTCCTATTTATAATATTGCGGCTGGAATTTGAATTAACAGCATCAACTAGGTTCCTGCCTTATAGAAGATTACTAATGTTCAGTTTACTGGTTATTATGAGAGTAAAAACAGAAGGATTGAGATCTTTTAGCATTAGAGTGAATAAGAGCACAACTTTTTTTTAATAGTTGGCAATAAATTAAGCACCAGAAAATTTTAAAAAAGCTAATGTGTCTGGAAAAAGAGAAGGTGATTGCACTGTAAGTCTTCTGGTTATTGTTTAAATAGTGAGGTCTAGAAAGTGGCCAGCCATGCAAGGGTCTGCAATGGGTGAAAGGTACAAGATGTCTTCCCATTTCCCTCTTTTTCCCTGTACAAGACTAAGGCGCACACTAAGTTGGGAGCAAAAGACAGGGAGAGAGTGCAGTATTATTACGAGATTAAACAACCAAGTGCAGAGGATATTGGGTAAAAGAGTTACTTTCATTGCCCATGAATGGGCAAGTCAGGCCAAAAGAGTGGGAACTAAGGGCCACCAGTCTCTGCCCAAGCCCTGTCCTATCCTTATATAAAACTGATGAGGGAAAAATAAATCAGAACGGAGTAGTGAACCAATCCTCTCCATGCTGGCAGGACTACAGGGATGTCTTTCCCTTGCTGATGCAGCCAAACCTCACACTCCCCAATGAACAGAGTTCTATAACATCTTATTTTTAACTCCCTACTTCATACTTTTCATCTCAATATGCAGTCACTTCCGAAACCTTCTAGATGGAAAAATGTTGTGATCATGCACTGTCCATAATAACGCATCCATTCTTGAAAGTCTCCCGGATTCTTTGGGGAAGGCACAAGGCCTGTTTTATATACACTATGTATCTGTTTTACTTTTACTCTTCTTCTGTGGGGCCATAGTCTGCATGCCACTGTAATAAAATGGTTTGTTCTTGAGCTAACATATATACATTGAATTCAAAACAAAACCTGACTCAGTGTGCTACGTTGAAGACCTCTTGAAACTGAAAAATCATCTGTTTAAAACCAGCTACCTGTTACCTTTCTAAATTCAAGAAGGGAGAGCTAATCTGAGAAAGCACTGCCTTAGAGCAGCCCACAAGATTATATGCCCTATGCCTTCTATCCAAAGGGCAAGATACTGTGTGCAGGGTGAAGTAAGATACTTGAGACCAAGTCTATTTAGGAATTGAAATATTAATTGCAGAACTTTGAACTCTAGATATACCCCAATAGGCAAGCACTGTGAAGACAGATTCTGAAAAAAAGCAGAATTGAGATAGATATATAGACTTGAAGGAAATTTATGATCTGTGCCAAGTATATAAAAATGATAAACTGTGACTGAAATGGAAGCAAAAAAATATTTAAGAATTAATGCACAGTAGGAATTGTGAAATGTAACTAGCATTCTTTGAAGCAATCTGGATTACATATATCAAACAACTTTTATTCAGAGCAGTAATTCTAAACCGCTCATGTGAATTTCACTTCTCAAAACTCTCTCATATAATTTTATATCTAATATTTTTCACATGGGGGCAGGGAGATACATAATATAAGATAATTTGGCAGTGGACAAAAGATAAAATAGATCTAGATCATATATAAAAAGAATGACACTTCATGGCTTTGTTACCAGCAGATCTACAAATTAATCTATAATTTAACATATAATAAATTACATTAATAGCAATTAATCAAAGGAAAAAAAGTAGAAATAGAATAAGCACTTAAACTTAAATTAGCACAGAGTTCAAAAGCTCCAAGCCACTATTAATATATAGCATAATAAAGATTTAAGTGAATAAACTTGAGTGCATAAATAACTTTTCAGGACCCCCAGTCAAGTTTGTATCTGTAGGTTTAAATCATATGATGTATTTTATACAAAATCAAACCCATTTTTGTATTGTCTAAAATCAGCATTGCCTGATCTATACATGCGTATCTATTTAATCTGATGCATGTTCTCACATCCCTTTTCTGGACCACATGGACATTTTATAAGTTGTAAGTACCTTGTTTTTAATCACATATTCCCAATAAATGTTCATCCATGGACGTCCAATCTGACACAGGCAGGTTAAGTAACATTTCTTTCCTAATTGCTTTAACTACTGTTCATTTTGGAGCAAGCTCTCCTCCTTTATTAACTGACCTGGGCTCTAATCCAAATGGAAAGCAGTTCTTAAATTAGTGACTGTATCTCATTTGTATTCGGCAGTCTAAGAATTCTGTTGTGCATTTTAAAAGGAACCACATGTAATTTAAAACTGTACAGTCCTCTATTTTTTTCATGTCTTTATGCATAGTCATGAACCCATATCCTGTCTCAGTGCCTCATATCTGAAGTATCCAAAATGTATTCATTCCACATAGGGGAAAAACCAAAACCAGAACCACCCCACATTCCTAGATCACTTGATTCAAGACCTTAAAGCTCTCACTCTGAATATTTCTAGGTCAGTTTTAGTAATCCATACAGAACTCATTTGGCATGCATTTATTTTCTTACATCAATGTCAGCTACTCACAGACATCTGCTGTGGCGTTTGCCAGACATCTGAGCACCAGATCTTGCAAATACGCACATGAGAAACTCTACATACATATGTAAACCTTCAGGATCAGGACCTTCAAATCAGAACTGAAAATTTTTTTGCAAGTTTATTTACGAATGTTAGAGACTAGTGAAGATTACAGACTACTATTAACTAGGTTGGTTGCTCAGTTTAGCCTCAGATGAACTATTAAATGGAAAAAGAATAGTGGGTACAAAAGGTCTTTTGCACAATCCATTCTTGCTTCCATGCTCCATGTTCAGGAAGACATGTTTCCTGCCCGTTTGCCCTTTTTACTGGGATGTTAATATTAGAAATGCTGACTTTCGTTATGGGGACATATGGATTCACCCATACTTTTGTATTGCAGTAATGTCTAGGAATCCCAATCATGGACCAGGACTCCATTGTGCTAGGTCCCGTACTAACCCCGAATAAAGAGACAGTCCTTGACCCAAGGAGCTTACCACACACACATAAGCCAGGAACAATACTTGGATACCAGAGCAGGGTAAAAATTTTCAACCGAAAGTATCTTCTCTTCCCTAGACACAGGTCAAATGAAACATGCTGCAAATTTGTGTCGATTTTAGCAAATTGAGTCAGTTGAAACAAGAAAAAAGCATCAGAAGTGTCAAAACAAAACCATTTTGACATTATCAAAAACAAACAAAATCAGGTTAGATTCACAAGGGAAGTCAGGCACAAAACCAGAGAATGACAGGCTGGTACCCCACCCTTATATGTAATAGCCAACTGAGTAAGGCACTCACTTGGGATGGGAGAGATCCAGGTTCAAATCCCTGCTTTGGGCTTCAGTCAGTCAGTCACATTGTCTTTCTGTGGCTGGAACAGCTTCAACAGAAAACATTGAGACCCACCCAAGAATGGTCTAAAGATTTGTGATTAGGACTCTCACCTGGTGGTCAGACATAGGTTCAAGTCCCTCCTCCAGTGTGAGGACAGGCAGGGGAGCACAAGAAAACAGTGAGACAGTATTGAACATCATGGTAGGCAGGTATCTCAGCACATCAGCTGCCTAATCATTGTCAAGTTTTTTTTGTAGGCATCTCAGGAAAGGAGCGTTTGAAAAAGGGACATGTCTGTGTGGGGGTTAAAAATTTGTTTGTAAAGATTTCTCCCTTTTAAATCTTCCTGGAAGGCCATGGGGAGTTTGAAGGGAAGCAGAAATACATTTCCTCATAAGCAAATCTTGGCTATTTTCTGCCATTAGCAAGTACGATTGTTTCAAGTTCCAAGCAAATCAATGACAGGATGATTTTTATACTTTATATGAATACATGTTTTTTCAAGCTTGACAAGAAGCAGAGGAAATTGTGAGATTATATATGGTAAAACTACAGCCAGTGACCATCATGCTACATCTTGGTTAGGAGCAGTGCTTCATCTGTGCCAGGTCTTGCCAGAACTGAGCCGCAGCACCTTTAGACTTGACAGCTCATGGCCAGATGACCTTCTAAGGTTAGGAAAGGATTTTCCCACATGGCAAAACTGGCTGATGCCCTGTGGATTTCATCTTCTCATAGCACTCCAGAGGCCTGGGTTCATCAGCAGGGAGATGCTAGTATTCATGGAAGACACTTGATCCTGAGGTAAACTAGAGGGCTCAACAGGTTGCTGGGGGGCATTCATTTGCTTGGCCAAAGTAGAGGAAGTCATATCTCATTCAAGTTGGGGCTCTCCTTGTCAGTGCCCTTCTCCTGTAGCATGAAAGGAAAGTAGTTGGATTCTCAACCGCTGGGCTGGATTGATTGGGAAGGCTTGGCTTCCCACTCACTTGATTGCGGTTTACAGCTAACACTCTTTCTGATCCTGACCTTTTCATTGCATGGTAGAGCTACAGGAACTCTTAAACCCCCACTGATTTGATTATAATTACTTAATATAGTTACAGCCTGCTGCTTAGACCCCCTTTCTATGCTGTGTCTTGTGTACTTGGGTGTACCGATCACATTTTCACAAAACACATTAACATTCCGCTGATAATATAACAGTTCACAGTTGAATGGTTTAAATGGAGAATCAAGAATTCTGTACCATAATGGAATTTGAGGAAACCTTCACCTTCATTTGTGAAAAGTCTGTCCCATTTGTTTGGAGACATCACTGAAATTGCTAAACTCATACAGTTTCAGTTGCTCCAGTGGTGCTAGTCTTACCACAATGAAATTACATTGCATAGGCAAATTTCCTGTACTTGCTGGTGGGGGTTGAGTATGGTTAAAAGGCAGTGGAAATGTTCACCAACTACTCACTGACAACATTATTAAATGTATTGTGGAAACTATAGATGTTAGTATGTAACTCAAGCCTCTACTGAGTCTACTAAACATTTTATAAAATGTACTACTATTACTCTCCATTATTCAGATTGCTGGACAGTTTACCATTATTCCCTGATTCAAATTAGGAAAGCAAAAGCTATGATAAGAACATAAGGACGGCCACACTGGGTCAGACCAAAGGTCCATTTAGACCAGTATCCCGTCTTCTGACAGTGGCCAATACCAGGTCCAACAATTTATTCAGAAAAGCAATGAAAACAGCTGAATATCTTCTCATCTGAATATTTCAATAAAAGGTCAGGGGGAAAAAAATAACAGTATTTTCTGACCACATTACTAAGCTCAAAGGAAGAGAAATCAAATCTTGCATTAGAAAACTTCTTTCTCCAGAAGGGGACAAAGTACAGTACATTGAGATTAAGATTACCCACTATGACATCAGTTAGAAAAATAGACAATTAAAAGTAAAAATGTATGACTAATGGTTTAGCCCAACCTTACTCTTATTATTTTGTTACTCAAGTTGCCTGAACAGTATTTAAACTGCCTCTAAACCACTGAAGTTACATTGTCATAAAACTGGAGTAAATAGAATGGTGAATTAAATCCAGTGGGACTACATTGAGACTAAGTTACTATGCTGTTTAAGGCTAGAATGAATTGGGCCCTTTATAATGTTCCTATGACATTGCATCTAGTAACAATAAGAAATATTGTAAATGATTAATAAATGTGGCTTCAAAATGACACTGCTCGCCAGTCCCTTAACATTAACTCTCCCTACCCCTTGTCTAAATACATAAATGTTGCACTACGTCATTAAATCCACAAAGCAAACTCATACTTATCTCCTTCTTCAATGTGCAAGACTCACAGGACAAATCTGTTTGTTTTTGTTTGGTTAGTTTGAACTTACATGAATTACACATTTAAAAGTTTGGAATCATAACTTATATCAATGGAGTCAATACCATGCTAATACTCATTTACCAATTATAGATTCATTTCAACTTTTCATGCATATATCTTGTCATGAGTAGGTCATGGGAAAGGCACAAAACAAATTCTAAAATCACCAAGTTAATTATAAAACTTGCTTCTGCAACTATTGTCTGTAAAAAGCATGGTGCCCTTCTGCTGGATGCCTGGATTTTCAAATATATCAAAGGATTAATAGTGCTAGTAGGTGTTAGTTGCATTTTACCTTTTATTTCTTTGTAACCAATTCGGATTTATATGCCTCATTACTTGTAGCCACTTAAAAATCTCTCTTTCTGTAGTTAATCAATTTGTTTAGTTGTTTTATCTAAACCAGTACTTTTGGATTGAAGTGTTTGGGAAACTCCATTTGGAACAAGATTTGTGTATATAATTTTCTATTAATATATGCCACTTTATATGAGCATGCATTGTTCAGGAGGATGCTGGGCTGTACAAGACGCACATTTCTGGGGGACAAGTCTAGGACTCGGAGTTTGCTAGTGTTGTCCTGTAGTGTTATTCATGAGTGGCTGGCTATAGCACTCATACAGCATACCTGGGAGTGATTTTATATGCCGGAGGCTGCATGTGACCCAACCAGGAGTGGTTGCTCTCACAGCAAAGCAGAATAAAAGGCACCCCAGGTTGGAGAAGTGAGGGGACACAGTCCAGATTGTACCCTGGGTAATGTCACAAAGCCTCTTTTGGATACGGAGATGTTCCTCCACATGAATTGCCTAGCTGACTACCTATACATTCTTCTGCATTTGATACAGCCTATTTACCAGTTGCTTAAATACTAAGTGTTGTAATAAAAGTCTGAAGCCATGATTCTCTCAGAAAAACAAATCCAGGAATACTTTTTGTGTTATGTTTTAGTTTCATAGTTTGTACGTGTCAAGGCTTTCTTGGATATTTGCATATTACATCATACACCTGATCGGTTTTTTTTCCCCCCCTGAAACACCTCAATATGACTTCCAATTTTGCACTCTGCAGAAAACAAAGAATTTGCAAACTCAACTGGCAATCACATAAGATATTTTCACATACTTGACTAGAAAACTATCCATTTTATTCAGGGAAATGCTATTAATTTAAGCAAATTTAGGTTTTTCTACCTATCAATTGTGTGCACAAGCATGCACTTCCAAATTTAGAGGCCTTTTCTTAAAAGTGTTTCTTAATGTAATATGCCTTTCCTCATTTAGTTTTTATTAATATTGATTTTTCTTGTTAGGCTGATTTTCCTTGTTCCTGGATTGTCGCTTATGATACGCCTATAGAAATTTGCTTGGTTTTACTTCACTGTCCGTCATTTCAGAATGTAAAAACAAAAAGGAAGCTGGAACATGTAAGAAGAGCTCATATGTAGGACAGTTGAGAAAGTTAAATCTGTTAAAATAAATATTAGCTGTGCATTCTGCACTGTTAGCCAGCAAATTTAACAAAGTTCTTTCACTATTGTCTGAAAACATCAAGCACACAAGACCAAATCAGACAGAGCGAGAGCATAGATTATATGTCCAATAGAGAAAAATATGCATTAAGAACATTGCAGAGAGCAATGTTAGTTGGCAAGTTTTCATCCAACTGCTTTATGAATTATTATTATTATTAATTGTAATTTTCCATTTCTGAGTAACATCAAGATATTTCTGTAGTTAAAGAAGTGTTAACATTTTTCCTATCTGATGTTTTTAACCTTTCATTCGACAAAACAATGAAGCAGACCAAAACCTGCATGTCTTCAGAGAGTCACAATCACCTCTGTAATTCTATAAATAACCTCTGCACAATAACTCTTGGCATATATAAAAGCAAAGGCAAGGTCACTTACTATGAACAATTCATGATCAGTTACCGTGGCAACAGAAATATGGCAACAGGAAAAAAAGGCATAGTAATAATAATAATATGTTTCCATTATGTAAGCAATGCTTATGATTTCTCCAATGGGGCTTACCTGATGTCCTGAAGGACTTGGGCCTGATTCTTCTCTCATGCCCGTTGTATATTGGTGTACCTCCACTGATTTCAGTGGAATTACTCCAGGTTTATGCTGGTGTAAATGATAAGAGAATCAATATCCTGGTTGGTGGGACATTTTAATACTACTTTGTGCTGTGCTGCTCTCTTTCCACTTTGATTTTTTTTTTAATTGTGATTTGAGATATTCAGTGTTATCTGTGGCAAATGTGTTTATGGTCGAGACCCCCATTGGTTCTAGGGTGGATCTTTGCAGCAATCTCTAAAGATTGGTTAGCATATTTTTTCTCAGGAAGACCCCAAGATTAGTAATGACCTGGTGGGAAGGCGTTGAGGGAGTGGAATCACAAAGTGTTGATGACACCACTCCGAAAACTTGATTCCCCAAGCAAAAAGGGGATGATTGAGCATCCCCTTGCTTGTTTATATAGGACACCCATCACAGACATATTGTCTGTCAAGATTTGCACCATGGAGTTGCAGAGAATAGGCAGGGATGCTATACAGACTAGACTGATGGCCCTCAACTCAAGGACATATATGTGTACTCTCAAGTCATCCTGAGACAACATTCCTTGCATATGAACATGTTTCAGGTGAGCATCTCAGCCTATTTCTTATAGTGGTGTTATAGGAGCTGGCTTTTGCCATAAGGTTTTGGCCAGGTCTAGCAGTCCCTCATTAATGAGGAGTGCAATCCTTCCTGGAGCAGAAACTGACAAGTTTTTCAGCTGCTTGTCAGACTTCTAGATGATCAAGGTCTCAAATCTCCACAGTCTTGGCAATCTGCACAAGAAGCTCATACAATGCGTTCAAGTCAACTAGTACCAGTGCCAAGAATACCATTTTCTCCCGTGACAACAAGGAGAGGATTTTACATGATAAGACAGGACACTGGTGTTGTTCAGTCCTGCACCAAGCTCCTCTTGCTATTCTGCGGTCAGAAGTCAGGCCAGGGATGCTGCAGGGAAATACCTCTCTCTCTTCCTCAATGGTGTAAAGCAGCTCCTTGACAGTTTTGAAGGTGGACCCTAATACGGCCCTCGTGGCTCACCATCTGAATATGGATTACTCACAGGTATTGGCAGAACCAGTGCCAGTCTTGAAAGGCCAGTGCTTGTAGGAGAAGCCCATAGATCTCTTAACAGCACTATCTGCAGACTTCAGAGTGAAGGTTCCCTGTTCATTGATGGGAAGAACGCATGCCCTGGTGAGGGTTATGAGCAACAGACCTTCGCTATCGGTGGCGCTGATGTGTAAGGAGCTTTCGGTACTGGACATTGCACTGGTGTCTCAGTTACGATAGACCTGATTCTTCCTGAGCCTCATCCCCTGAAGCTGGGATTGATGCCTAGTGGTGAGTAGCTGGGGGTGGGACCAGTGCAGTCTGCTGCATCTCTGGCTGCTCCTTCTCCCCATCCCTTGATGCTGGGTAGGGCTTGGAAGTCTTTTCATTGTAGACTTTGATATGCCTATCCTTATGAAGGGCACTTCTTGAGCTTCTGTCCCAATCCTCTGAGCAGCCCTTTTCAGGGCTTGACTTCAACAACTGAGGTGTAGGTGTCAGCCTCAATGGTAAGTCAGAAGTCAACTTCAGTCCAGTATCAATGTTGGTACAGGTGTCAAATGTTGGTGCTAGGTCTTTTCTTTGCTCCATCTTCTCTGCAGTTGTCTTAGGTGTCACATGTCTACTCAGTGAGGCCCTAGGTGATGCGCCTTTTCCATTAATAGGATACTAGAGCTGATCCCCTTCAAGTCTGTGGAGACCTTCATGAATGTTTCCAGAAGATGGAGTTTCAGCCTTACATCTCAGGGTTGAGAGGAAGGCAAACTAAACACCTGCTGTGTCCGTTTTTCAAGGGGATTAAGCCATCACAGGAGGGGACAGGGCTTGAAGCCCACAGGTTTTGAGTTGCCATCGAGG
Source organism: Trachemys scripta elegans (assembly GCF_013100865.1). NCBI lineage: Eukaryota > Metazoa > Chordata > Testudines > Emydidae > Trachemys > Trachemys scripta. Next base: position 28,515,314 of record NC_048307.1, read on the forward strand.
AAGCCCTCTAAATGGGGAGGGGATCTAAATGGAGAAATTCAGTCCAGACATTGGTGAACAATCCATGGAGGTCAAAACAGATGATGAGAAGTGGACCTCATGGTTTCCAAAAGATATTGAAGTTTAGCCTTAACTAAGAATTAGCAGTGGGAGACTTGTAAGGTTCTAGAGTAGCAGCCGTGTTAGTCTGTATCCGCAAAACCAGGAGTACTAGTGGCACCTTAGAGACTAACAAATTTATTAGAGCATAAGCTTTCGTGGGCTACAGCCCACTTCTTCGGATGCATCCGAAGAAGTGGGCTGTAGCCCACGAAAGCTTATGCTCTAATAAATTTGTTAGTCTCTAAGGTGCCACTAGTACTCCTGGTTTTTTTTGTAAGGTTCTGTTTCTCTGCGACCGGGTGCAAGATGAAACTGAGCAAGAGTCATAGCCGCTTCACAATTTAGGACCTCATATGGAAGCACAAGGAAGCATAGGGCACACATGTGGTCCTAAAGGACATTGCTAGTAAAAAAACAAAGCAAAACAAAAAAAACCATCTATATAAGGCCCATGTGTGCCTATACTAAGATCCACCCTACACGTAATTGAACAAATACAATTTGCCTTATGCTGGAGTTTTGAAAGATCTTACCATGGCCTAGAAAAGGGTTATAAATCAGACATTAGAAACAGAATAGGTTATTATGAATAAAACAGTTATTGGTAGGGAGGAGGCGGGGGGTTGGAGTAACAAGGCTGATGGACTACTGGCTTAGCAAGTGAAATAAATGGAAAAGGTATTTGAGACCCTTAAAGAGCAAATTCAAACTGAATTCTTGAAATTGAATCAAAATCAACACAAGGGTGACTTAACAGCCACTGTAACACAGTTGGGCTTTTGAAAACTTTAATCTTATTAGTCTGAAAAGAGGCAGTGTGGATTGGTACGGAGATAAATTGCCAAAACTTGTGTGGGTGCTATGGTTTGATGGCAGGTGAATTTTCTGTATTCAAACAAACACCACAGGAAAGACAGATTTTTAATAATTGATTTTTTTTGTCTCATTTGTTTAGTTTTTCTGTCATGACTAGTTTTTATTTGGTGCCAGTTTTTCTCTTAAATATTATTTCCAGAATCACTCAATGCTATTTGTGCATCCTAAGCACTATGTTTAGCAGATGGCATCACCATTGTCCTACTTTAAAAAAAAAAATGTATTATGGAGATTCCAGTCACAGGTCCATAGTTAGGGTTCAGTTTTGCATTTTTACAGCAAGGTCCAAGTTTGTTTTGTCATTATATAGACCAAAGATTAATCTTATATATACACACACACACACTTACTAGACACACCTCCTTAGCCATTGCCTCAAAAAATAATTTTGATGCTAAGAAAGGAGCAAGTTAGCTGAAACACTTTCTTCCCCAAATGTTGTTTGGGAAAGCATCTTCAGTAAAGCAATTTCCTTTGACATGCTAACAGAATGCCATTATCAGTGAGCTTTTCCAGTGCAGGATACTTTCAGCATTACATTACAACAAATCTCATATCAGTATGAAGCTACACAGAAAATGTACGAACTCAAAAATGCACAATCACCTGTCACAATAACTTATCCAATTGTAACTACAGGGGGTATTTTAAGTATGCAGAATGTAATTGCAGAGTTGGAATTTGGCCAGGACACTGGGGTTAATTATTTTTAAAATTAATGTAAAGCTTCCATGAAAGGTGACAGATAAACAGCAATTGAAAATGAAGTCAGTTTATTCATAGAAAAGACATAGTGTTAGCAGCAGTGGTGCAAACATCCCCACTATGCCCTGACAATACACCCATTTCCTAAAATGGAGGGGGATATGCATTAGTGTGAGCCTGTACAGCAGTCTCCAGGCAGTTGTGTCCTTTCAATAGAAACAACAAGTAGGGATAGTGAGTAGCAATTAGGAGGGTGGTTTTTTGTGTCAGTTTGCTAGAACCTGGACTAAGACCTAATTTACTTCGCTTAAGCATCCAAATTGCTGTCTGATGGTGGCATCTTTTGGTCAATATTGACTTTACCCGGATTCAGACTTGTGACTTGAACTCAAATATTTACCATATTTTTAAGGTTGTATAATCTACCAAAAAATGTTATTTGATTGAAACTTGATTTAAGAGTTAATGTGAAATATTTATCTGGGTCTAAAGGTAGACTAACAGGCCTATATTCAATTGATGAATTTTGTAAGTATTAAATTTTCAGTCAACATGTAAAAACAATTTCCAAGATGTCTCTCCTGACTGTTCAGCTATACATAGTGGTTATTCAGCCATTTAAAGTTAAAACAGCATACAGCTGTATTATAAGTTTGCACCGGTATAATATATAGCCTAATTTCTTGACGTGTCAATCTATGCTTTCAATATTTACTGATTGTTCCACAGGATTCACATTGATATTATGCAGTGAAGGCAAAAATGCAGATTCTCTCTGCTTGCACAATATAACAGGTGCAGATTCTGGCTTAAAGTCATTGACACAATGCCAGCTTCATTTATGATGATTTAACAGCTTTCTGAATGGTATCTTTTTTTTTTAAAGAGATATTAAGGTTTTTATTCCTTTAATTTGAAATTTAAAAAAAAACTGGTAAGGCATTGGTCATTGGGTGTATAGGCAACATAAATCAGATTTACCTGCTTTTTTCTCTTATCAAGAGAAGTATCAGATGCTTAAGCAGCACTTAGACCTTTATTATAGGTGGGACAAATATTTTTTTAAAAAGCTTTTAGATTCTCTTTCAAGCTGTATCAAGCGACACAAACGTTATGCAAATGAGAGCAATATCTTATAATATCAGGAATTCTGAAAGCATTAGGATGCAAGAAAAGTCATAGAAAAATAAAATATACAAACTCTCTCTCTTCCTGTATCATAGAAGTACTGAACTATCAAAATTAATATTAAAATGGACCTTCAGATCCATAGTAAAATTGATGAACAACTGCTCTATGATTAATTTCTGAAAATAGTACTTTGAGTAACATATGCCTAGTAGCAGACAGTAACACTTTGCTGGTATGTCCCCAAGATGCTGAATCAATTTTTTCCAAATACCTGTAGAACACACACATGCTTTTACATCTTACTGTTTATGGGCTTGATTCAGATACATATTTAATACAGCACCTAAGCTTAAAGTCTGACTGTGTGCTTAAGTGTTTTACTGAATTGGGAGTTATCAGAAATAGCACTTTAAGTATATATCTTGAGCTCCTTGTGGCAGGGAACATGCCTTCCTTATTGTTTGTATGGTGGCTACTATATAATGAGGGCCCCAATCCTGATTGGCATCTCCAGCTCTACTCTACTATATATACACTAAATTACACACAATAAACTGTGTTCAAAGAATGTCAAGGTTCCAAAATGAAGTACCCAGAAATTAGAAAAAGTCCAGAATGAAGGTTGCCAAATAGCTTTAATTCAACTCCCTTGTGTGTATGCATTATGAGAGAGAGACTTGCCCAAGTTCACAGAGAAAAGCTGTGGCACATCCAGGAATAGAATCCAGAACTCCTGTGTTCCAGTCAAGTGCCTTAACCACCAGAAATATCCCTTCTTTTCTTACAACCTTCTGCCTTATTCATTGTGCATTCTGTACACTGAATGAGACAAGACCCCATAGAACAAATAATATGTCAACATCTAATTAGTAACTGTATCATAACTCCAAGGGGCCAAATTAAGATTGTATGTCAGTCTCATTTTGGCAGTTGAGTGAATGACTGTAGAACCTTAACATTCTTTTACTGTTGATTTTTGTAGTGAATTTCCTATGTTTTTAAAAAAGTAATCTGAAAAAACAAATTCCATGAACTGCGTGATGCCTTAAAACAAACTACAGAGTGAACTGGGATCCCAGTGTGCTTTACAAGTCTAGAAGGAAAAGGAAGGGTAAAGATAGAAAGGAGACAACTGAAACTTCCTTGAAAATACCTGTAACCAAGAGAGGTTGGAGACTAACTGAGAGGTGGGTCCATTTTGTTACTTTATTAGTACTGTTGAACTTTGATGTTGGAGATTTCAAATGTTACAACATACCAGAGATGTTTGGATAGAAGCTTAGTAATATGTGATAATAAATTGAAATAAATTTCATACAGCACTGTGAGCCAAACTCTACAGGATCCACACAACTATTTATTACATAGTAGTGTGTGGCACACAAATTCCTTGGTATTTGGGGGGTGGGGGAGAGGGACTCATTACAATCATATTTGAGTTACATTTTACTGTTGGAAGTTAGCTTCCTTCTCCACCTGATCCTTCCAAGTTAGAACTTAGTACATCTGCAATTACACTATTGATTTCACTGGATACTGTGACTGTAACCAAAGAATTAAGTCAATAAGAAAACAACATTTTAATTAAAAATAATCAAGGAAATCATCTTCTGTAATCTCAGCCTTTTAAAACTGTTGCATTATAAAGCAGATGGTCTGAAATAAAATCTGAAAAACCTGCAATGACAATAAAATTAAATTATTTTGGCCATTGAAGGGAGTTGATTTGATAATTAAACTTCTAAAGTGGACAAATGTATTCAGAGAAATAATATAAAATATTAAAGAATGTTATTTTCATGGTTTTGGAGGCAGGGAACAGGGATTTTACCATACATCTCCCACATAATGGGAGTTTGCAAGGCTCAAGATCATGAAACTCTTTGAAATTATATTACCTGCTTGTGACAGAGTGCAAGCACACACTTATTGAAGTCCCAGGAAGGTGCACCCGCCCACATCTGAAGGCCTCTCCCCCAACTAAAGGGGGGGAGCTACTGAATCTAGGGCTCAAGCAATTCCAAGGGACAACTAATGAAAAAGTAGGGACGGAAGTGAGGGTTTCAGGTTCAAAATCAGGGATCCAGAAGAGGACCACTGAGCAGAGAACTTTTAAAGATGGACAAAGGAAGGATTTTTCTCCTCCCTAGTACAGATGGGGAAACGAAAACAATGAAGTGACATGCTCAGAGTCGAACAAACAAAGAAAGTCAGTGGCGGAGCCAAGAATTGAACCCACATATCCTGAAGGCTATAGCCATCCTGCCTCACTTGCCCTTGCTGCAGCATCCCTTGAATCAGCATCTTGATCACTTAGACATCAATCAGCTCCCCTAGACAAGACTGGTGGAAGAATATGCAGCTAATTAGCTTATCGGTGTGGGAGAGCTGATGAACCAACTACCCAGCAGCTGAGGGATATAAAGGAAGTGAGGGGGGATGACCTGGGCTATCTGGGTCCAGTACGTTCCAAGATCTTGAGGAAAGGAGAATTCCATTCCTCCATGGCCCTGTGGGAAAGGGCAAAAAGCACTGAAAATATTTTGCTGCATAAGTCTGGACTGGTGCTGGGAAAGGAAATGTAAATAAATTCACACCAAGTTGCCACTTAGTGGAGTATCTGAAAGGTTTCTGGGGGCATCGGAGGATGGAGATGGAGCATGCCCCATTACACTCTGAAAGGAAACAGCATGTGAAATGGTAGCCTCATTGTTAAATACTCTTACTATTAGCATGACTAACTTACTACTACTTTAATCAATATATTAGCACAGTATTTTACAACATCCCTTTAGAAGCATGCCCTTTGTGATTAAAGTGATTAAAAGTGAATGATTTGAAATCCTATTAATATTTAAATATTTAGATTAAGTTAATGAAAATTTACAAATCGAAGAATTATGGAATTTTGAGAAGAAAAAAAACCTGTGAGGTTATGAAGTCAATATTCCTCCCAATGGATGATGGCTCTCTGCAGCACATTATTTAGTATTTGGTTCACTTTGTTTTGTAAGGTCCCAAGCAATTGGGATTTTACCACTCTGTGGACTATTAGACAGACTTTTCCTTTTATGCAGCCTAGATTTTCCCCTTGCCTAATTTCATCCCATTACTTTCAGCCATACCTTAATGTAATCCCGGAAATAATTCTCCATCCTTGGAGAAGTTATTTTAATGTTTTAATTGTAGCAGATTTTTTATTTAAAAGATAAATAAGGGCTGGACTCTGATATGCTTACTTATGTTGAATTTCAACATATTTGTTGAAAAGACCTACTCATTTTAATAGGATAACTCACTGAGTAAATTACTACTTAATGTGGGTAAAACAATCCGAAACTAGTCCTTTTTTTTAAATTAGCACACCATTTAACATTTCAATTTTGTTATATTACAGCCTTAACTTTTTTTAATTAGTGATTTCTTGTATGGGTGCACATGTAAACTTTCTAAAAAACTTGCTTATTTTGTGCTGTGCAATATTACAGCCTTTGAATGTCAGAAATACCGGGCCAAACTAGCTTATGTTATTCATAGATTCTTAGATTATAGGACTGGAAGGGACCTCGAGAGGTCATCGAGTCCAGTCCCCTGCCCGCATGGCAGGACCAAATACTGCCTAGACCATCCCTAATAGACATTTATCTAACCTACTCTTAAATATCTCCAGAGACGGAGATTCCACAACCTCCCTAGGCAATTTGTTCCAGTGTTTAACCACCCTGACAGTTAGGAACTTTTTCCTAATGTCCAACCTAGACCTCCCTTGCTGCAGTTTAAACCCATTGTTTCTGGTTCTATCCTTAGAGGCTAAGGTGAACAAGTTCTCTCCCTCCTCCTTATGACACCCTTTTAGATACCTGAAAACTGCTATCATGTCCCCTCTCAGTCTTCTCTTTTCCAAACTAAACAAACCCAGTTCTTTCAGCCTTCCTTCATAGGTCATGTTCTCAAGACCTTTAATCATTCTTGTTGCTCTTCTTTGGACCCTTTCCAATTTCTCCACATCTTTTTTAAAATGCAGCGCCCAGAACTGGACACAATACTCCAGCTGAGGCCTAACCAGAGCAGAGTAGAGCGGAAGAATGACTTCTCGTGTCTTGCTCACAACACACCTGTTAATGCATCCCAGAATCATGTTTGCTTTTTTTGCAACAGCATCACACTGTTGACTCATATTTAGCTTGTGGTCCACTATAACCCCTAGATCCCTTTCTGCCGTACTCCTTCCTAGACAGTCTTTTCCCATTCTGTATGTGTGAAATTGATTTTTCCTTCCTAAGTGGAGCACTTTGCATTTGTCTTTGTTAAACTTCATCCTGTTTAACTCAGACCATTTCTCCAATTTGTCCAGATCATTTTGAATTATGACCCTGTCCTCCAAAGTAGTTGCAATCCCTCCCACTTTGGTATCATCCGCAAACTTAATAAGCGTACTTTCTATGCCAATATCTAAGTCGTTGATGAAGATATTGAACAGAGCCGGTCCCAAAACAGACCCCTGCGGTACCCACTCGTTACGCCTTTCCAGCAGGATTGGGAACCATTAATAACAACTCTCTGAGTACGGTTATCCAGCCAGTTATGCACCCACCTTATAGTAGCCCCATCTAATTTGTATTTGCCTAGTTTATCGATAAGAATATCATGCGAGACCGTATCAAATGCCTTACTAAAGTCTAGGTATACCACATCCACAGCTTCACCCTTATCCTTATGTCTACATCTACAGCGGATAACTAATTCCCAGTGCAGGGAGGCATACTCATACTAGCTCAGTTTGAGATAGAGTGCTAAAAATAGCAGTATAAACATTGCAGTACTAGTGCGAGCTCAGGGTAGCCTGCCCAACCCTCTAGATCTAAATTTGGGTGACTAGCCTGAGATGCCGCTAGTACCACAAAGTTCACATTGCTACTGTTAGTGCGTTAGCTTAAGCTGGGCTAGCATGAGCGTGTCTACCTGGACTGGGAATTGTACCTCCCAGTTTCAATGCAGACATACCCGTAAAGGATTATGGGAGGAGTATCAGGGAACATGCATAGGACTGGTAGTTTTTAATATGCCAATGAGGATTCCTTTTTTAAATTATGATAAAAAGCATGATAATTAAGGTAGAGGAATCCAAGGCATGAAATTGGGACACTTCAAAGAGCACCATGTGAAAAGGTCAGAGCAGTGTAAAAGTTCTCTAAGAAGTCATGGTCACAGCTGGGGGAGGGGAGGAAGGAAGGGGAGAGAGACAGGCACCAGCACTGCAGGAGACAGCAATAAAACTGCCCTCCAAAGACTCCTTCACAAGTCCTAGCACAGAGGGCATGCTGAGGGAAGGGGTCAGGGTAGGACCACAGCACATACCACTACAGAGATTATGTGCACTGTTGCAGGCCACTGTGTAGCCACGGAAGTCTGTCCTAACTTAGATAGATTCCAAGGGTTGTCTAAATTATGCCAGGGGCCACAGAGCAGTCCAGGAATTGGCAGGCACAAAGGCAATTCAAAGTCACCATAATCCCCCCTGCTCCTGGACTGTCACTTCTATGCACTTTGAGGCATAGTACAGAATCGCACCATGGGTGTTTTGGTTCAGGCCCATCTCTAATCAAATTTGTCCATGCAAACTCAATCTATTTTCCATTATAGGAAAAAATAAACGGTGAAAATGTAATAGCTTTCCCCTGCATATCTCCCATCTGTTGGAAGTAGCAGAGACTGGCTCATTAACTGTGTGCCCTCAACACCACATTGATATTCCAACTGTGCCTATGTTTTCATCAGCAACTGCGGCCTAACTTCTAATATTGAGTGAGATGAAGAGAGGGATGAGATGCACTGCAGGTCTCATCAAGTAATCATGTCTTGCTTTCTCACAAAGGGCCTGATCCAACATCATTTAAGTCAATGGTTGTTGGGAGCAGGATCAAGTCTAATCAGTGTCTCTAAAATTAGTGGAAGAGAAAGGGAAATGGAGAGTGAGGAGAAAAAAAACTAACTGCATACATGTTGAGTTTTGTGTACTTTGAAATATTAAAACTTACACCTCCTTTTTCAAGGAAGCATCTGTGGCAAAGGTGTAAATCTATTTTGCTCCCTTTTTGGCTGAAAGCCCTCATCTTTTCTAGAATATGCAACTTCACATGGATGAAATACAATAATTTTTCACTTAATTAAAAAGGGCACACTATAAAACATCATCAAAACTGCACTATTAACACACTGGTTTTCAGCAGCAAAGTTAAGTACAGCTTTATAGGCACAATTTATACAAACAAGAAGACTGAGCAGAGAAGAAAACAGGAAACATTACATTACAGTAAACAGTAAACATCTGCTAGAGAATTTGAAGGTTTTTAGGATTAGTTTTTCCTCAGTTGTTTATATATGATAAACAATTTTAAAAGGTTGATTTTGTTAGTTCTCGTACTCATTCAGTTAAAATCCCTCACTTCCAAAATATTGGTGGGAAAAGTAGAAATGGGCAGGAGGCTCAACAGTTAAGAACATAAGAAAGGCCATATCGGGTCAGACCAAAGGTCCATCTAGCCCAGTATCCTGTCTACCGACAGTGGCCAATGCCAGGCGCCCCAGAGAGAGTAAACCTAACAGGCAATGATCAAGTGATCTCTCTCCTGCCATCCATCTCCACCCTCTGACAGACAGAGGCTAGGGACACCATTCCTTACCCGTCCTGGCTAATAGCCATTAATGGACTTAACCACCATAAATTTATCCAGTTCTCTTTTAAACTCTGTTATAGTCCTAGCCTTCACAACCTCCTCAGGTAAGAAGTTCCACAAGTTGACTGTGCGCTGCGTGAAGAAGAACTTCATTTTATTTGTTTTAAACCTGCTGCAGGGAGGCACATTCATACTAGCTCAGTTTGAGATAGAGTGCTAAAAATAGCAGTAGAGACATTGCAGTACTAGTGCGAGCTCAGGGTAGCCTGCCCAACCCCCTAGGTCTAAATTTGGGTGACTAGCCTAAGATGCCACTAGTACCACAAAGTTCACATTGCTACTGTTAGTGCGTTAGCTTAAGCTGGGCTAGCATGAGCGTGTCTACCTGGACTGGGAATTGTACCTCCCAGTTTCAATGCAGACATACCCGTAAAGGATTATGGGAGGAGTATCAGGGAACATGCATAGGACTGGTAGTTTTTAATATGCCAATGAGGATTCCTTTTTTAAATTATGATAAAAAGCATGATAATTAAGGTAGAGAAGTCCAAGGCATGAAATTGGGACACTTCAAAGAGCACCATGTGAAAAGGTCAGAGCAGTGTAAAAGTTCTCTAAGAAGTCATGGTCACAGCTGGTGAGGGGGGAGGGGAGAGAGACAGGCACCAGCACTGCAGGAGACAGCAATAAAACTGCCCTCCAAAGACTCCTTCACAAGTCCTAGCACAGAGGGTATGCTGATGGAAGGGGTCAGGGTAGGAACACAGCACATACCACTGCAGAGATTATGGGCACTGTTGCAGGCCACTGGGTAGCCACAGAAGTCTGTCCTAACTTACACAGATTCCAAGGGCTGTCTAAATTATGCCAGGAGCCACAGAGCAGTCCAGGAATTGGCGGGCACAAAGGCAATTCAAAGTCACCATAATCCCCCCTGCTCTTGGACTGTCACTTCTATGCACTTTGAGGCATAGTACAGAATCTCACCATGGGTGTTTTGGTTCAGGCCCATCTCTAATCAAATTTGTCCATGCAAACTCAATCTAATACAATCAATATGCAAGTCTCTCTCTTAAAATAAGCTATGATTGACAATTAAAATAAGCTATGATTCACGTGAGGATTTTTTTAAACTTTCCTTCTAATATTTTGAAAGCAAAGAATTTATAATATTATGTATACATGTACACACAGACACACACACCAGCTTGAACAAATTTCATTCCTTACCCCACACAGAGGCTCTGCTAGAACCTGTGTTCTCCAAAACACAGCAGGCCTTTTCTGGAGGGTTGACTTCTCTGGGACCTTCCACACCAGTCCAGCACTGCTTGTATGAGATTCAAAAGGTAGTCTTATTTTTTAAAGCCTACTCTGAAGTCTCGTATTGTCACTGAGCAATGCACCATGCCTTAGGACGCCGAGCTTGGGACAAGAATCTTGGTTGTTCCTGGCTCTGATGGAGTTCTCTATACGGGTCATGTGTTTTCTGTGGAACTGAAGACCAAACTTCAAAGCTTAGTACCCCAGAGTCATCTTTTCCAGCACTTTAAAAACATACTCTAACTTGATGGCTCATCTACTAGAGATCTAGTTATTAAAAGATTCTTTTATTCTCCACTGTAAATTGGACTCTAACCTACGTCTCAATCTTTCCTAGCAGGAAAGTAGGCTTCTTGGGAAATATAAGAAACATTGGAAGTTCCTGATGAATAAATTCAAGAAGATGCAAAACACTGTTTAAGTACTAGGAGTATTAGACATGGGTCTGCATCAAAACTCTGGAACAGTTCAAATCTAGGTCCAATTATACACTGTAATAAAACTAAAAGGGAGATTCAACCTGCAACTCCTCAAGTTCAACTCCAAACCAAATTTTACTTAAAATAGAAAGACCAAAAATATAGATAAAATGAAAATTATTATCCAGACATTTGGAAGAAATTAGATAGTACATAAGAACATAAGAACGGCCGTACCGGGTCAGACCAAAGGTCCATCCAGCCCAGTATCCTGTCTACCGACAGTGGCCAATGCCAGGTGCCCCAGCGGGAGTGAACCTAACAGGCAATGATCAAGTGATCTTTCTCCTGCCATCATCCTCTGACAAACAGAGGCTAGGGACGCCATTAATGGACTTAACCACCATGCATGTATCCAGTTCCCTGATTTATCCAGTAGTCTGAGCTAGAGAATAATAGAAGTTATTCTAAATTTGCTTAAAGAGATAAGGGATCAAGATCCTCTGTTGCAGAGGATCTCACCAAAAGGCATTTAAGAAGAAATGAATATGATATACAACAGAAAATGATTTACTGTACATATTTGAAAACATTGTCTTTACATAATGACAAGAAACAATGTTTGTTTACTGTCCAGAGGGTGAATCTGCCAATTAAACTTCTGTTTTGTGCAGCTCCAGCACAGTGTTTGTTGCCAAGGCAACAAATATAGTGGGCAAATATAGCACGCAATCATTTGTGTCTCAAATTTGAAGAATCAACCCCCCAGAGAGCCAGAATGCCCTTCATCAGTAAACATAGGGGGAAATCATTATAATTTTATACCTACTGCATAACAAATAATATTTATTCTATTCATCAAGTTATGATGTTCTTTAAGCACTTTTTTTCTATTTGAACTTATCGTTAAATGCCCTTTAAGTGGTGAAAAATGATCTTTAAGTCAACTTCAGTTACAAAATGTACATTCTTTGGACTATGAAGTTGGCTAAAAAACAATTACCAGATGGCAATGACACATTTCTAACATTGTTATAGGTTAGTTATTGAAAGTACTCCAAATTGAACATAATAGAGGTTATTCAGGTGTGAGAGAATATGGGACCTTGCGCAAAACAAAGAAATTCATATATCTTATATTACACTTTCACTCTACATTATCTGGATTATTTTAGAGGTACATAATCCAACCATGTTGATGAGAAGTTAAGGCAATCTCACCAACATGATTGGTGAGAAGTTAAGAAATCTGGGGCTCTAGGCACAGTATGACAAAGGGCCCACAACAGCTTTGCCACATGCAGTGGCCTCATCCCTTCCATTTAGGTGAGAGAGGGGCCAATGATCAGAAGCAGGGAGGGCAGCAAGGGGTCCTCTTTTCCTTATGGGAACAATGAGAGATGGCAGCAGTGAACCTACAATGGCTAAAGTAACAAGCAGGAGTCCCCCCAGTACTTCGCAACTTGGGTGTATCTGCTTGGGCAGGTAGGCTAGACCTGCTGCTCTCTTTCATTCCTTCCCAAAGTCCCCATTTTGGGGTGGTGCTGCTGCCCACCCCCCATGTGCTCCAAGGGCAGAGAGTCTGTAGTTAATACTCCATACAGATGAATGTGGGAGTTCATTTGTGTTAGAGCCATTAGTTCAGGCACTCTGCAGACTCAGGCAGACACCATTCCATTGGCTATACTCAATTCAGGTTTTCAATCTTTTATCACAACCGTGAGGACTAGACACACTTTTTTGTACGCTGAAATTATGATGTACTCTCATGAACCCAGAAGCTGGGACCCCAGGCATGGGTCTGTAGTGCCTATGCCTTAGTCTGCCCCTTTTTAAGATTCTATGATAGAAAAGCCTCCTACTTAACTTGCTATTTTAAATTTAACTTAAGCTCATCCTTCTGCTTCATCAACAAAATACCTCAAACTGCTTCTTTTCCAGAAAGGAATCTCCATTTCTCCAACTCTGTCATTGTTTTGTTCACCTTCTCCAGTATTTTATTTCATATGTTTCTTTCCTTTCACATGTAGCTCTGCTTAATTACCCCTTTTATCCCAGTCGGCATTAATGCAAGTGAACTTTTACTCCCACACTCTCTACCTATTTTACTGGCAGAGCAAAGCTGTGGTATCAGAGAACACTATATGGTAATTTTGGATAAATGGTTGCCTATTATTGCCCACCACTCAGCCTACAGTATACAAACTTTTAAATTACTTTATCACATCTTGTTTGAACTTTAGAATCTCTATCAGTCAAGAATGTTTCTTGGAGGGAATTGACTAAGGGAAGAAATGTGGTGGCCCTTTCTGAAACAAAACACCCACTTCCTAATGTCCTTAAATCCTAAAACCTTTTCTTCCTTGAACAGCCTTAGGGAGATGCCACAGCGAATTCTGTCAACAGGTGTTACTAGTAAATGATCACCTTACCCTTCCTCCTTTACAAAGAAACAGCTGTCTCCTGTGCCTCAATCCTAGATCATGAAAGCTCAGAAAATAAAATAAAATAAAATAAGACAGAAGTTACTCTAGTTTTATACCATTCTAATAGAGACCAGAATCAGGCAGCAAGTCTGTAATCCAATCCTAGATTTCCTGATTGGTAACACATTCTACCTCTAAATCACTAAGACTACTAAAAGATTAATTAAATAACCTGAAGAGCACTTCAGTATATTTTCTTTTTGATTTGTATATTATTTGTGGTGATGCAACTATGAAATCTAGCCCCTTTTACAGAAAGGGCCTGAAGAGAGAGATATTGCAGACTATAGTATATAACAACACTTAACTTGTATAAGTAAGGGAAGCTATAAATTTTAAAACTACTAATACTAACATCAGAACATGTCTGTAATATCTGTTACCTAGAAATCTCATTTACTTTCTAACATAATCCATCATAACTGAAGTATTTTTTGCTGTAGGTATCATAACATCGGATTTATTACTTTTTTTTTTTTCTATTTTCTAGGGAAAATTCAATCATGCTCAGGTATGTTCCTTTAGGGAAAATAAAGACCTCCCACTAGAAAATCCTAGAAAGTTTATAACATCAATTTACATCTTACCCAAAGGCAAAGATATTAAAATACAAGATTAACCAATTGCCACATCTGTACTTTGTTAATCTGTATCCAATTTTATTCTGTTCTGTACAGTATTCAGCTGAGAAATTAGACTAAATTTTTTTCCTCACTTCTTAGATCTCTGCAGCCATCCAGTATTACAAATTTATCATTGACGGCCTGCCTGACTCTCATAACAGTCAACAGACTAACTGGAGATATGATTTAATATTGAGCTTCTTCAGAAATTTTTATTTAGATTTTTTACAATGCTTATTGCTACCAAGACTTGTAAACTAGGACTCCAAAGCACCATGTGTATAATAGCACTCACAATGTAATAATATTTATGTCTCTAGTCATCAGACTGATCTAAGATACCTATTGCATGCTAAGGTAGTTATGTGCAAAGAGAAAAATTGTCTCCTTGCAGCTAAGTGATTCTACTTTCTTGACCTCTGATAAAGCATAGCAGACTATTTTGCAGGGTATATATTGGGGATAGTCAACACTTCAGCATTAAAGAAAAAGGTTCAACAGTATCAAAATAAGATATTCACATATATTAATAGGTATAAAACATTAAGGTCATGATTCAGCAATGCACTTAAGCATGTAGTTAATGTCTTGCATCAGGGTCGCAAAATTCTTATATTAGCCACATAGTTATTGTACCATTAAATTTCATGTTCAAGGTTTATTGCAAGGAGTGAAGAAACAGAATTGCTATTTAACTTACTACTTTTGCATTAGCTTCTTACTCTTAAAGCCTGGTAGTTTGTTATATTAAAAGTAATTACTAAATAAAACTGAATATATTTATATATCCAGTGGCAAATTTTTACTAATGTTAGTATGTCATGCCATTCAGGTCAGTTCAGTGAATTGGCTCTCTTAAAAATAATCATGCGCTGAGTTCAGCAACAAGCCAGAAAAACAAAACAAAAACTCCAAAAACCCAACACCTATTCTTTAGGAGAAAAGTAGATCTTCAGGCATCTTACCGTAATGTAGCAAGCTGGCTGCTAATCTCTTCTGTTAAAGTTTAAAAAATAACAACAACAAAAAACAAAAACAAACAAAAAAACCCCCATACAATTAAACTGAGGGCATTTCCCCTTCATCAGATAGTTTTTCCTGTCTGTTTTGTTTTGTTTGCTTTACTGAATCGTGGCCTAATATGTTGGATACAAATATCTTTGAACAAAACAAAATCTTTAAAAAACTTCCTGCTTAACATTAATAATGAAATGCAAAATGAAATCACTCAATTTATCTATGTGCAGTACCTTTCAGATTGCTCAGCTCCACAATTGCACACAACAGTCTCACAATAACTCCTTCCAGCACAGTTGTAACTTTATACTTAGGTTGTTTCCTCACTTTTTCTCATGTCTCACCTCCCCTATGCTCCAATTCTGGTTATTCTCCTAAGCTCCTGAACCATGATTCCTTCCCTAATAATATCCAAGACCTAATTGAAGTTATTTTAAATAAAGCGAATTTAGTTTGTTCAAAAATTTGGATAGGTAACAAACAAACAAAAAAACTTTGAAGTAAATACATGTGGTTGTATACTACGGAAAGCATCAATAGGCGTGCATTAAAGTAAGGAAATATTACCTACAACATGGAAGAAAAAGTCTTTTTGCATCCCACAGACTGAAACTGCATTTCTCTCTCAAACAAATGACAGTCTTTCATTTGATATTGCAGTCTCTCATAGTCACAAGAATGTAAAACTCCTCATTAAATACTGTTACAGGGTCTGCTCACTGCTACTGCGCCTCCTTCTGGTCGCTCTGAGGATTAGCTGATTTAAGGTCTGACACCCCCTTTCTGCCCCTTGCCACATTCCCTGCCTCCTCTTCCTGGATCTCAACATGGCAAGATGCTCTGCATTCGTGACCCAGCCCTTCAGCCAAGGCAGATGAGTCCTCCCCTTCTAGGGCATCAAAGTCTTTTCTTATGAACGGGCTCAGGCAGCCATTCACTGTCCAGCTGGTGCCACTTCCCTAGTAGCTAGTAAGGGAATGCAGGCCCACCCTCTAATCAGCAGCCACAATTTGTTCCATTCAGGACCTTACTACCTTTTCCCCTGAGCCTTTCATAAATTTCTGGCTTCCCCTCCCCCTTCACTGGGTTTGCCAGTATCAAAACTCCCTCCTACTAGGGAGTAACCGTGGGCTACTTTGATTCTGTAGCCGGCTCCAGGGTTTTGGCCACTCCAAGCAGCCAAAACAAAACCAAAAACACCACCAACAACAACAAAAAGCCACGATGGCGATCTGCGGCGGCAATTTGGCGGGAGGTCCTTCGCTCCCAGGCAGAGTGAGGGACCGTCCGCCGAATTGCCGCTGAATACCTGGACGTGCCGCCCCTCTCCGGAGCAGCCGCCCCAAGCACCTGCTTGAGAAGCTGGTGCCTGGAGCCAGCCCTGCCTGCACCCCACTTACCCCGTCTCCATATAGAGCAGAGAGGGACACAGACAGAGAGAGACTGGGGCAGCAGCAGCTGTCTCAACTTCCTGATCCACTTAAAAAGACAATGCACTTAAGAGCGGGGCAGCTTACTTAAAGGGGCAGTGTGCATCTCTCTCTCTCTCCCACACACACAAAGTCTGTGTTTGTCTCCGTCTGCTATGCTATCTCCCCTCCCTTGTGTTCGTGCTGCCTTGTGTGAGAGGCTACATTAACAACAATGTGTTAACCCTTGAGGGCTCAGCCGAGTGCTAGTTTATCATTTAGCAGCAAGGTATTCCCTGGGAAATATCCCTCCCTTTTCCACCCTCTAACTTCTCCACCTCAACCAAGCTTCACAATCATAATAGCTGTGAACAGTATTAAATTGTTTGTTTAAAAAGTATACTGTGTGTATATCTATATAATATATAGTTTTTTGTCTACTGAAAAAAAAAATCCCTGGAACCTAACCCCCCCCTTTACATTAATTCTTATGGGGAAATTGGATTCGCTTAACATCATTTTACTTAAAGTCACATTTTTCAGGAACATAACTACAACGTTAAGCGAGGAGTTACTGTATTTATTTACAGAAGGATGAAAGGAAAAAAACAAAATAGGAGGAAATAGGGGGAAGCAGTAAAACAGGGTTACATTCAACACAAGGTCCCACAGGCCCAGTGGTACCATAGTCTGAAAGGGCAGACACCAAGCAATGTGTATGCACACAGGGTTCAGGAGTCCTGGGCAAAGTTCTAGTCTGGCAGTGACTCTTGGGTGCTCCTGGTTGTCTTCCGCACCAGTAAACTGAGGTTGCCAACTTCCTATTCGCACAAAACCGAACACCCTTGCCCTGCACTGCCCCTCCTGAGGGCCCGCCCCCATTCATTCCATTCCCCCTTCCGTCCATCACTCACTCACTCTCCCCACCCTCACTCACAGGCACCACCCCCACAGCTCCCATTGGCTGCGGTTCCCAGAGGAACCAGCGCTTGGGGCGGGAGCAATGTGTGGAGCCCACTGACTGCCCCTACGCCTAGGAGCTGGACGGGGGGCATGCCGCTACTTCCGGGAGTCGCATGGACCCTACCTTAGCCCCGCTGACTGGACTTTTAACAGCCCAGTCAGCAGTGATGACCAGAGCTGCCAGGGTTCCTTTTTGACCAGGCATTCTGGTCAAAAACCGGACACCTGGCAACCCTTCTGGTCCCCCCAACAAACCCTTCTGGTGTCCTCTTCTGCCGCTGTCTGAAAAACCACACAGAGCAACAACCTCCCCACTTAACTAGCTAACAGCCTCCCTCCTTATTCCCAATGCAAAATCACAAGCTCCAGTACTCACAGCCCCATTCAGCTCTGTGCAGCAGTGATACTGGGTCCAGCTCCGGATTGTCCTCGGGTGACTCCTCCCTGGCACAGTGCTCCTCCTGGCTCTTGTCCTGGGGCATACACTATCAGCCATTTTGTCCCTCCCAGGCTTCATGCAGGTTCTTGGCTGTTTCGCTCTTTGAGGGCCTGCTTGCTACAGCACTGGTCTCTGGAGCTCCAGACACACCCTGTTGCTCACTCCTCTCTCTCTGCTGCCCCTCGCCACAGCAGCACTTCCTCCTTCTGGAGGAATCAGCTCCCCCCCCCCCCCCCGCCCCCAGGAAAAAGATTTAAAGGGGTCATGCTCTCTAAACTTCAAAGAGGTTACACTACATTAACCCCTTAAGGGTAAGCATAGGGTGAACATCCCATCCTGGATACATACATAGAATCATAGGACTGGAAGGGGCCTCGAGAGGTCATCTAATCCAGTTCGCTGCACTCAAGGCAGGACTAAGTATTATCTAGTCCATCCCTGACAGGTGTTTGTCTAACCTGCACTTAAAAATCTCCAATGATGGAGATTCCACACCCTCCCTAGGCAATTTATTCCAGTGCTTAACCACCCTGACAATTAGGAAGTTTTTCTTAATGTCCAATATAAATCACCCTTGCTGCAATTTAAGCCCATTGAATCTTGTGCTATCCCTGGAGGTTAAGAAGAACAATTTTTCACCCTCCTTCTTCTAACAATCCTTTATGTACTTGAAAACTGTATCATGTCCCTTCTCAGTCTTCTCTTCTCCAGACTAAACAAACCCGATATCTTCAATCTTCCCTTATAGGACATGTCTTCTAGACCTTTAATCATTTTCGTTGCTCTTCTGTGAACTTTCTCCAATTTGTCCACATCTTTCCTGAAATGTGGTGCCCAGAACTGGACACAATACTCCAGTTGAATCCTAATCAGTGCAGAGTAGAGCAGAATTATTTCTTGTGTCTTGCTTACAACACTGCTGCTAATACAGCCCAGAATGATATTTGCTTTTTTTGCAATACAGGTGTAACGATGCAGTTCTGGCGGGACCCAACTGAGAGTGCCAATTCAGGACAAATCGCTTAAAACAGGGCAGTTACAGCCCTAGGCTGGGGTTATTCCACCTCTAAGGCAAACCAAACCAGCCAGCCAAAGAGGACTTTGGTCTCACCCCACTGGCTAACCACAAGTCACACAAGCAATTCCCTTAGACACTCCAGTTTCCCAGTATCACCACCAGTGCCACTCATCCTGGGGACAAATGGTTATGAAAACCAATACCCCAGTAAAAAGAAAAAGGTTCTCCTGATCCCACAGGACCAAGCCCCAGACCAATATACAAATTAGATCTTACCCACAAATCACGCTGTTGCCAATCCTTTAGAATCTAAAATCTAAAGGTTTATTCATAAAAGGAAAAAGATATAGATGAGAGCTAGAATTGGTGAAATGGAATCAATTACATACAGTAATGGCAAAGTTCTTGGCTCCAGCTTGTAGCAGTAATGAAATAAACTGCAGGTTCAAAATCAAGTCTCTGGAGTACATCCACAGCTGGGATGGGTCATTCAGTCCTTTGTGTAGAGCTTCCATTCGTAGCAAAGTCCCTCCAGAGATAAGAAGCAGGATTGAAGACAAGATGGAGGAGAGGCATCAGCCTTTTATAGTCTTTTCCAGGTGTAAGAACACCTCTTTGTTCCTACTGTGGAAAATTAAAGCAAAATGGAGTCTGGAGTCACATGGGCATGTTCCTGCATACTTTGCTGAATTATAAGGCGTATCTGCCCTCTCTCCATGGGTCAATTGTATAGCTGATAGTCCTTAATGGGCCATCAAGCAGGCGAGGCAGAGCTAACACCAACTTGTCTGCAATGTTTCCCAGAAGCATAGCATAAGTTTGAAATGCAGGCAGTATAGAGCCAATATTCATAACTTGAACTACAAAATTGATACACACATATATACAGCATAATTATAACCAGCAAACCATAACCTTGTCTTAGACACCTCATTTGACTCCCTTTATACAAGATTTGGTGCCACTACAGGACTTTGGTTGCAACCATGTTCTATATGGTCCCAGTTCAAATCAATAACGTGACAACAGGTGAGTCGCATCATATGCGCATTTAACTTACGCAAATTCAACTATACGCGCTCGGCAAAAAAAAAGAAAAACAACAAGATACCTGTAAATAGTGTGGGCAATTCCACCCACCATTCCACTCAATGAGCGTATGCCCTGGAATGAGCGTGAGATGGGAGACGTGAATCTGCTGTTCCCTCAGCTGGTGTCAGTTCCCACATGCCTCTCATAGTTTGAGCATCTCGCCACGCTGAGTGTGATTCTAGTGTTTAAAGATACATATTTTTTGTACATGTCCCCTAAACGCAAGCCAACTACTTCATCTGGTGCTCAACCGAAGAAACAGCGATCTGTTCCAACACTGGAAGGAAAACTGGCTGTGTTGGACTTATTGAGAGACGGTATGTCGGTCTCCAACGTGGTGCGTAAATATGGCCGCAACGAATCTAATATCCGTGCCATCAAGATTCAAGAGAGAAATTCGTCAAGTCGTGGCATCAAGACCTCCAATAACTGCTAAGGTGATGAGCCAAGTGCGTGATAAGACTTTAGTGAAGACTGAAAAGGCATTAAACTTATGGCTGGAAGACATGAACCGTAAACGTATGCCTATTGATGGCAACACGTTGCAAGAAAAGGCTGATAGCCTTTACGCACTGTTCAAAACTCCTGCCGAAGAGGGACAGCCTTCTGATGATAAGGAATTCAAAGCCAGCCAACGTTGGCTTAACAGTTTTAGGAACCGCTTCAACCTCAAAAACGTGCAGACTATTGGTGAAGCTGCATCTGCCAATGAAGAGGCAGCAAAAGCCTACCCCGAACAATTAAAGAAAATCATAGAAAAAAAGGGCCATCTTCCGGAACAAGTTTTTCATGCTGACGAGACTGGGCTCTTTTGGAATAAAATGTCCAACCACACTTACATTTCGAAATCAGAAAGACAAGCCCCTGGCTTCAAAGCAGCTAAAGACCATGTGACTGTGTTGTTTTGTGGCAATGTGGCTGGGTATTTAATAAAGCCGGGCTTGCTCTACAGGGCTGCAAATCCCCGTGCCCTAAAAGGTAAGAACAAAAATCTCCTGCCTGTGTTCTGGCAATCAAATAAAAAGGCTTGGGTGACAGCAGCATTATTTCTGGATTGGTTCCACAAGTGTTTCATTCTGGAGGTCAAGCGGTACCTCGAAGAAAAAGGACTTGACTTTAAAGTGTTGCTGATCATAAACAATGCTCCTAGCCACCCTGTGGCATTCCGGTTTGCACATTACAACGTTGAAGTCGTCTTTCTCCCCCCGAGTACCACCTTCAATCTCCAACCTCTCGACCAAGGCGGATTCGCTGTTTCAAGGCCACGTACACGAGGCTTACCTTCTCACCGAAACGTAGCGCTATGGATGCTGAACCCAATCTTAATGTGATGGAGTGTTGGAAGTCCTTCAACATTGCCAATTTCTTCCCTTATATTAAACAGGCAATGGATGCAATCAAGCCTGAAACAGTCAATGCATGTTGGCGAAATCTATGGAAAGAATATGTGAATGATTTCAAGGGTTTCCTGACCATTGAAAAAGAAGTGAAATGAATTGTTCAGGTGGCCAGGCAAGTGGGTGGTGATGGCTTCGTCGACATCCTTGAGGAAGACATTGAAGAATTAATTGAGAGCCACAAAGAAACATTGACTAACAAAGAGTTAGAGGAACTGATAAAATCATCTACAGAAGACAAAGATGACGACGACGAACAGGAAGAGCCAGGAAGTTGGAATCTTGATAAATTTGCTGAAGTGTTCGAAGCAGCAAAACATTTGAATGATTTAATTTCTGAATACGATCCCTCTATGGAATGAAGCCTCAAAATCACAAATAGTATTACGGACAATTTGAGACCGTATCAAGAAATGTTTGAGCAGCTCAAGAGACAACAGCGACAGTTGCTGATCACCATGTTTTTCAAGGAAAAACAACCAACAGCAATCAACTTCTCGAACTGAACCAGAGCCAACCACTTCATCTACGACTCGCTCTCATCACCCAAGCTCTCCATCACCTCCGTCTCCTGGATCGACATCAAGCCCTGACAACCCCCTGTAATTACCCCCTGTAATCAAAGATACAGTACTGTAAAATTATATTTTGCATATGTACTCTTGATTATATACTGTGCATTACTATATACATTATACATATTACTGTACAGGGTTGTACAAAACCATGTACAGTATACTGTACTTTATGGGCGATTTAAGGGATTTTCAAGAGTAATTTTGATTATACGTGATTTTCACCTTACGCGCCGACTTTAGAACCTAATCCCCGCATAAGATGTGACTCCACTGTAGTGTTATACTATTCACTCATATTTAGCTTATGAGCCACTATGACTGCCAGGGATCTTTCTGCAGTACTTCATCTTAGGCAGTCATTTCCCATTTTGTGTGTGCGCACTGATTCTTCCTATCCTCCAAGCATTTGTGACCCCTCCCAGCTTGGTACTGTCCACAAAATGTGTAAGTGTACTCTCTAAGCCATTACCAAAATAATTGATGAAGACATTGAACAGACCCAAAACTGATCCCTGTGCAACCCCACTCAATATGCCCTTGCAGCTTGACTGTGAACCACTGATAACTACTAGTCCATGGTTTTCCAACCAATTATGCACCCACCTTACAGTAGTTTTTCTAGATTGTATGTTGCTAGTTTGTTTATATATAAAGCTCAACGTCCACAACTGGGGCAACCCAGGTTAGGTACTACTTTGTCCATGATTGCCCTTTCATAAGATATCAGAAAGTATTTTTTCCCTTGAGAATACACCAGTGATTTCACCTTAAAATCTAACATTCAGAATTGCCCTATAAAAACTCAGATTTATTAAGTCATCTATAAAACCCCCAAGAAATGGTAGGCATAACATATCTAGCCTTAAAGTACTGAGGATTCAATGAATAGAGTTTCAATATAGTTCAATCAATATAACTCCAAGTTCCAAAAAACGGGTGTTTTCAACTCAAGAATTCTCTCTTTATTGTCAATAATTCAAGCCATTTCTATGTTTGTAAATCCATCTTTGCTTAATGTTACACATTTCGGAAATGCCATTACATGCCAAGCTAATTCTAACCAACACTGTGTGCTCTATAACATAAGCAGAGGCACAATTTATGATACCCTATTTCCTTTTTCTGTTTGTGGGAGTTTTCTAAATTCTACTGACTTCTAAAGTGTGACCAACAATGACCCTTAACATTCATCATAGATCAGTGACCTTTTCATCACTTTAAAAAATATTTGCAAGAGTATTTGTGATAAATAGGTAAAAGGCTTTAGTTGGGGGCACCAAACAGGAACTACAGATATGGAAAGCTCCCAGACCCCACAAAAGAGTTAATGCCTATAGGTCCACCTTCACATCACATAGGCAAAGGCAAACTTCAAATGTTTTGATTCTTCTCCCCCCTTTCCTGCTTCCCAGCCAAAGCAGAACCTTTCCCCTTTATCCTGCTTCTTACCATACCTTGAATCCTTATCTCACTCCAGCAAGTCACAGAACCTCAAATTCTTCTCTCTATATACCACGATAACCCAAAAATGACCCCTACAAAGTTTGACATTCCCTCTTCAGCATCAGGCCTAGCAACAACTCCATTGGATTCCAGGCTCCCTCTCCACAACCCAATATCAGAGGCACACCAGAAGACATTAGTCCTGGGCAAGCACCAGAGCTTCCAGAACCTGAGAAAAGAAGCTGGGCCACCAGCAATTGCCAGTGCTCCTGAGACACTGAGCCTGTTAATGACATGATTAAGTCACCTAAGAGTGCGTACAGCGAGAGAGAGAGAGAAAATCGTCAGGTGAGCCACAACTAGGGGATTAATTCAATGGGGATTGCTATTGAATCCAGGCTCACTGTTCTCTTGGTGTGTAACTCAATAGAAAAGGAAAACAAAAGCTCTTTGTAGCCAAGGTCTCCATGAAATCTAAGCGAGGCTTTGCATAACGGGGAGCAAAAAATACAACCAACTGAGGAAGAAATTTAAGGCTCTTTGGGACATACAGCTGTGATGGTTTAACTGCTCAGAGTGTGTGCTCATTCTGTTTACAGCTACATGGTGTATATATACAGCCTATCACAGGGATGCTCATCAGAAAACACAAAAACCTAAAAACACATTGGATCTAATTCAGTTTGAGATCGGACAATTTAAGCTGCTTTTCCTGTTTTTTGTTATTTTTTCATTAATATAAATTGGTATACCCCTAACTAGTACTTTACATATTCAAAAGAAATATACTGACATCTAAGATTTGATAAATACCATCAAATGAACTCTGAAGAACAACTGGATAATTTAATTAACCATATAGCTCAGATAAGTTTTTAAATTTTTAAACCTGTGTCAAGTTCCTAGAATAGTGCAGCTCCATGAATCATGCAACATCGACAAGACTGTACCCCTCAGTTAACCCTTAACTTGTACCTCCCTATCATCATTTGAAAATTGACAACAGTCATCCTAAAATATATATTGTCTTCTTTCTTGTCTCCTTAGGCAGATGCCTCAGGCAATCACGCA
This sequence comes from Trachemys scripta elegans, assembly GCF_013100865.1. Taxonomy (NCBI): domain Eukaryota; kingdom Metazoa; phylum Chordata; order Testudines; family Emydidae; genus Trachemys; species Trachemys scripta. The sequence continues at coordinate 28,540,083 of NC_048307.1, forward strand.
AAAGTCACCTGTCAAAAGTGTTGACGTAGTTAACCCCAGATAAAGTGCTAAAAATAAAACCTTCCTATATCAAGATACCCGTCCTATTCTTCCTGCCTTGTTATTGAACAGGTGGAGGATCATTCAATACAGAAGTGCTTGTGGTAAAGTTAATGTAGGTTAAGTACTATATAATGTGTTCACTCTCCAGCCTTTATAAAAAGCCTCCTGTTGATCTTATCTGACCCTTAAGGATGTATTCTACCCTCAGTCTCTGCATAAGACTTCCCTAGATGCCAAATGGCAATTAGAGTACATGCACAGAACAAGGGTGAGCTCTAACCCTATTAATGTATAATTACTTTCTACATCAATTGTACAGCAGACGCTTTGCCTGTAATGGTTTGTCTCATATGTTTAATGAATTTTATCAATGCCTCTTTTTTTGCTCCAATTTAATTCTTGCTGTGTATTTCCTAAAAGATTAACAATAAAGTGAAAAGTCATTAAGACAACATAAACCTGGATACCTATAATGGACTTTTATGTAAGTTTACCAAGATTGAATGGTATATTATGAAGAAAACTAAAAATTTTACGAGTTTAATGTTTATGTAGAGTACATCAGTATGTCAGGTGCTTATTTAATTATTTTTGTAGTCAATTTTCCTGCCCCTCAAGGCTCATTAGTCAGTCATCTAATCAGTCCATACAATAATGCGCCCTCTGTGTTTCCTTCTTGAGTCCAGGAATATATATCGATGTCTGTATTTCCAACAGTGGTGTCCTTCAGTGACAACCTTTCTGAGAGTTTTTTTGACTAGATGCCAAAGTTACTAGCTGTTCCACATGGAGGTGGATTTCCCCAACAACCATTAATTCTCGTCTGCCATATACTTAGCTATCTGGAAAATGAAACAATGTAAAAAGGCTTCTGTTCTATGAGAAAGCCATGTAGCTCTGTAAATAAGTTCAGTTTTGCTACATCTGCCCATCTTAAAACTTTTAATCAAGTTGTCTATAAGAAGTAAATGAAGATTATTCTGTTCCTTTCTAAATATTGAGAAATATTTCAGACAAAACAGTTCTAAAGAATGCGATATCCATGGAAGACAAATGGAAAAGCACAATTACAAGCTACAATATTACTCATCCTATGTCAGGGAGCCACGAACAAAGTAGTTAGTTACAGTTCATAATAAGCATGCCCTATATGCCTAATATACTGAAGCAAAACCTATGCAAATCACGTTGTGAAGAGAGCATAGCAATGAGTTTAAACATGCATGTTTGCAACAATATATGTTGTTGCACAACCATCCCTGGTTCATGACATAAGCAAGCAGAAAAATATATAATGTTTTTAGATACTTGGTTGACTTGAGAAGCTGGTGGCTAAAGCAGAGTGGCCTCAGACTCCTTAATAGTATGCTAACTACACTATCTAATGTGCTATTGCTTGAATAAAATGGGGTTTAAAAGTAGCATTGTTTAAAGTTTAAACAACTAAAAGAATAAAACCTAATTTATGAACATTCATTAAAATAATTTGGTGGCTGAAATTTGGAGTTTGGAAATTGGCAACTTCGCTGAATAGCTAAGCCAGTAGGACATACAAAACAGAACTCTCAATCAGCTTATTGGCCATCTATTGGGAGCTTTTCTCAACCTCATTTCCAAAGAAAGGGAGACCAATGTAACTCAAGGAAGGTGAAGAATAGGTTCTCCTTTGTTTTAAGAAGCCAACATTTCAGTGGAGTCAGCAACTGAGATGAAAGAGACTTGTTTTTGCTCCTGTTTCCACAGAGACAGGTGTCCAATTGGCAAAAATATGATCATGTGTACAAAATATTAACCCCTTTTGGGGAAAGAAAAGAAAAGTTTGTCCTTACCATATTTTCATGGAAGTGGGGTTTAGAAAACACCCTGGTGCTAACTTTGGAGAGTGAGAAATCACCTGCATCACTGCTGAGCATTACACAGGGCCCAGCTGTTCTACTCTGCTCCTTTGTGCTACCTATATACCACAGGCTACAATGTAAAATTTTGCAAAGATTTTGCTAAGCTTTGTATAAGCCCATTGCAGAGAAGCAAGAGAGGGAGAATTGCAAATAGTCAAGGTACAGAGGAAGATTTCAAGGGAGGTCAGTTTTGCTGGAAGCATGGTGTAGATCGCTCTAAGAAAAACAGTTACTCTGGATTATTCTGAAAAGATGAAATGCAAAATAAAAAGTCTCCTCATTCAAAATAATATGTGAAAGACCCTGGTGATGGATTGGTAAATATCACCAACTAGTGTTATTTCTAATCAGTGATGATGATGAGCTAATGAAAAACCTAGGCTAAAGAACAAGGAGCAGGCTAAAGAGGGAACTGTTGACCTCTTCACATCTTCATGCTGAAGTCAATGCCACCAATAAAAGTGGGATTAAAAATTTCTAAAAAGGTTAGACCAAATCTTTTCAGAATTTATCTGAGGTTCCTCTTCTGAGCTCTTTAGCTGTCAGGTCAGCCAAGTGACCATGTCAGGCTTCTATCCCTGGAGCCAGTCTACTCTTCCATGTAAGCAATACAATAATTAATTCCTAGTGGATGGAAACACAGATGTCCCTGGGTTTGGAAAGGAAGCTAATGATTCAAATTCACGATTGTGTTCACCTTGTAAGAACATTATTTTACAGGGGTGATTGTTCCTTTCAGAAGTCTGAAAACTGCAAGGTAAGAGCCTACCCCAAGCCCTCAAATTAGTACTCTATAAAATATAAATCTCAATACCAAAATAAGCCTTTTGTCAAGGACATGCATATGAAGATCTCCCCATGAGAATTGCTGGCCTGACACTAAGAATAACTAAGGAGAATAAATGACCCAAGCCATGTCTTACATCATAGGAGGTTACAGCTTGAAAAAACTAGTACATGTGTATTCGGACACCCAAGTACCTTTGGGAGAGAAAAGGTGCCCCTACCATGTGCGGCTAACAACAAAATTGCACCCAATCCTACCAAATGCATTGTGAGCCATGTATATGTAACATATAAGCTGAACTTCTGCAGTTATTTTTAGAGAGGGAGGAAGCCCAGGCCTTGAGGAAGTTCTGGTTGGATCATAATGCAGCAGCCGCCAGGCTCAACAATTTAGACTATCAAGAACAGCTTTCTGCACTGGCTCCCTACTGAAATGGAGTTAAACTCAAAGCCAAAATCCAGCATGGTTACCTGAGAGACGCACTCTCCCTCTAGGATCAGGACCTCCTGTAACAGCTACATTCCACTGGAACTATGTTATTGTTGACCAATGAGGGTAGGCTCATGACTGCAGGAGACAGAACCTTCACAGGCTTACTCGCCACAGTGCCCTCATCCTTTCAGAGTGCTTACATATTAATTCGTTTAAAACATAAAATGAAACAAAATTAAAACAAAAAAACCCACAATCTGCTTCTTGGCGACAACAAAGGAAGAGAGAACAGTGTCATTTTTAAGGAATGAGAGGTGCTCATATATATATTATATTTATATGGGCAATATAAGTGCCTTCACAAAGGGATAACGGATATTTAGAGAAGATTATTATTGTTTTTACAGTTTCCTTGCATATATCAGGAATAGAGATGTAGTTCTTGCAACTGTTGGCGCACTGGACCTTGATGAGGCAGTTCATTCAATAATTCAAGTAACTTAATATACTGAACAATTCTACAAACCTCCGCCTAATTGATCAGAATAGTGTTATTAGATACCAAATATCCTTTCACCTCTTACTTTACTGTCTTTGGAGTAGGAATTAGCCATTCTAAAATGCACAGCAGATAACAAATGTCACCTAAAGAGAACAAGAACAGTCTCCAAACTGTTTTTGCAGCCATAGGTGCTGAATTTACATTTAAACCAAAATAAGTCTATTGAAGAACAGAATGTCCTTAAACTAGACTGTTGAATGATTCCTGTTGACTCAGTGACGGTTTCTCCTGGAATTATCTTTTCTGTGCTGAGTCAATCCATTTGCAAATTGGTGATTCCAGAGATATACTGAATGCTTGGACTAGTGTTCCACTGTATGATGCAACTAAGGAATGATCTGAGCTGAATGGAATAGGCTTGTTGACCACTGCTCTTCTGACACAACTAAACACTCATCTTACTGCCAAAAGCCCCAGATGATTTGTATGTTCGTACCTCACTCCTTGTGATATTATTCCTATATTAGCCCCCTCATGCTCAAATCTGTAGTTATATAAACACACCGTCTCCTAAGAAGAGCTACTGTAAATGTTTCCCCCACACACATCTAATCACCATTCTAAATATACGCTTGCTATATATGGGACCTCTGTTTTTGTCTACACGCTCAAGCCACATGCTTGACATGAGTGCCACCCTGACCTAAGAACTCATTGAATCATTTTCTTTACCATACTTGATTTCTTGGACACACGAAGGAGTCTGAAGTAGAAACCTTAAAACATACAATGTGGTGTGCATGAAAGAGACAGCACTTGCCAACAAATTACCATACCTGGGGATTCATTTCCCCATGGCATTTAGAATAGGACAAACCTCTGATAAAAACGAACTTTTTGTCAGCATAGTTAATTGTGACAACTGTATATGGCAACAGTCACTCTCATAACTAACTGGAGCCATGACTACCTCTCTTTGTTGTGAAAATCTGAAATCAGTATCAAAGAAGGGGCAAATTAATACAATCATTGCGAATCAGATTATGCCACCTTTACTCACACGTGAGTACAGCCTTACTCCCCAAGTATGCCCATTTAAGAATACATGGCTGCTTAGGGAGAAGGAGTTATCAGTGTTATGTATAATGTGGCTCTGTATAAATAATCAGTGGACAAAATAGAGGCTACTCTTTTCTACACAATTATTGGTGACCAGGCATCCCAAATATATTCCTACTCCTTATTTTAGTGTTCAAATTTTGCCAGAATATTTTCTGCTCTTTTTGAAATAAATATTTAGTTTGTCATAACATGCAGCAAGGCCAATAGCGTCTCTTAACATTCCCCTCTCTATTATATAGAAAATCCCCTAGGACAAACATTATGTTTTAAATGCATAGATGACTTCTCAACACAGGAAGGAATTGCAGGATCTAGTTTTAGATCAGAGAATTGTTTTCAGGTTTTTCTTTAAGCAATTTATACTATTTAATTTCTTGTGAAAATAGAAATTAAGTTTGGGTTTCCTATTTGCAAAACTCTACAAGCTCTCCAACCCACCCCCACAAGCTTCATGAAGCACAGGAATGACCGTTTCACAGTTTTGCTTCCAACTGACTGCAGCAGTTGGGAGAGTGGGGATTATTTGGGGTCAGAATAGGACCACAGATGGAATCTTCAAGTCCAATCAAAAGTCATAGGCAAGACTGGTTTTGGAATGTACTGGTCCTTATTCTGGACATCCTCAGGTCTTGTCAAATATATCATCTTTGCAAGATTGTTGTTGCCCTCCCTGAGTATCGGTGGTGGTGGCCACCTGAGGTGACAAATTTGAGAACAAGAACATCCAGTTTTGGTGAGAAAACATGGTTATAGGGGTATCATTAACTGATATTTAAGTTATGAAGCAGATGTGGTTTTTAGCATTGAGAGCTTGGCACAATGTTTGGGGTATTTTTAAACTAAGCAACACATTCCAGGGAATGAGAGTTGTACTGCTAAGCCTCTATTTTATTTCCTGGCAATAGCACCAGCTGCCAGCAGGGAGCCATCTGTGATCCTGCATTTTCTTTGCATGCATAGTGAGCAGAACTGGTTGAAAGACTGGTGGCCTGGGAGACATGTTACTAGTAGGCTCTCCCCCCAGCACCCAGTCAACTCTTGTATTTAGATCTAGATTGTCTATCCTAAAGGAGAACACTGTTCAGTTTGTGATGTCCTTAGTCAGGAGAAGAAGGATTGTCCAGTGGTAAGGGCACTGGTCTGGGGCTTGAGACCCAGGTTCAATACATTAAAGACCGTAAGGTATTTCAGGTACTATGGTGGTGGGCATCATATAAGTACCTGAGAGAGACAGACAGAGGAATTCCTTGCTAAATTTCCACCTATCTGGTAGTCATTTTATTTTGCATTCTTAAAGCAGGCAACTCAGACACTTTGAAAAAGCTGCTTAGCTCACCAAAAGGCTGGTGGTGGCGAGTATTGAAAAGGGATGCTTGGATCTTCTGGTCAGAGAAATGCTTCTAGATTCCACCCAAAACATGTCAGGTCACTCCGTGGCTATTGGGGACCTCTTCTTGGCTATTGGGAACCTCTTCTGGGTGCATGTGGATACAAAAATATCCCAAAAGCAGGCACTGGCTTTTGGGATTCCCCAAGGGAATGCAGAGATGGGGCAGCATGTCCAGTCACTTCACCAGGACTAATCTTCTTTAAAACCCAGACCAAGCTTCTCCCTCTTGCTGAGTGTAGCTGCCATGCTATCTCCTCTCATTTTTATTTGCTTGAAAGCTTTATTTTCCTAATATGTAAATAGACCTTCATTGTCTCCACCTGATGACCACGATGATCAGAGAAGCAAACACATTCCTTTGTCTAGGGCAGACCTGTTCATCAACTCCACCTGACATGCCTGGTTTACACACATTTTAGCCACAATTCCAGCATACATCCATAACTTTTAATACACACTGCACACATAAATCATACAAAAATATTAATGATCAGTGTTGTTCATTTTCCAGTGACATATTACATGACACCTTTTCGCTACAGATTGTAACCACAGTGAGTTGGGGTACACTGAATTGGTCAGGCCAGCTGAAACTCATTACCCAATACCAGTGAGCCCCTTGCCCTCTGGCATTGAGATGCTCTTAGGGTCAGACCAGTACAGAACAGAAGGGGTCACACAACAACATGTCTGAGTGGAGCAAAATATCACTGGTTGAGTCTTCACAGTAACTGCAGGTTGGGGATGTGTCATGGGAGAAAGGATACGAAACCAGGAAGAGCCATTTAAAGCTTTCATATCTGGCTGAAAATCTTAGCTTAAGTAGTTTCTTTCTGTTTCTCTTATCAGAATTTAGAGTAACTGGTATCTCCATTATGTCACACCAGCCCACTTTCAGTCGAGGTGTGGTCTATTTTAGATGTAATATTAATATAAAATATTAAGATTTATGGAAAATTGAAGGAGCATGTGCATAATTTAAGAAAAATGCATACTGTAATAACATGACTTTCTGCCTCAGAGGTTGAAATATGATCATCCTCCACCTACAATCAGCATCCTTAACTATGTGCTCCCACACTCTCATGCAACATATAGCATGATTTATGAGGCATGCATTTGTACAGCATCTATCACACAATAAAAAGAACAGGAGTACTTGTGGCACCTTAGAGACTAACCAGTTTATTAGAGCATAAGCTTTCGTGGGCTACTGCCCACCGATGAAGAAGTGGGCAGTAGCCCACGAAAGCTTATGCTCTAATAAACTGGTTAGTCTCTAAGGTGCCACAAGTACTCCTGTTCTTTTTATTGTGTGATAGATGCTGTACAAATGCATGCCTCATAAATCATGCTATATGTTGCATGAGAGTGTGGGAGCACATAGTTAAGGATGCTGATTGTAGGTGGAGGATGATCATATTTCAACCTCTGAGGCAGAAAGTCATGTTATTACAGTATGCATTTTTCTTAAATTATGCACATGCTCCTTCAATTTTCCATAAATCTTAATATTTTATATTAATATTACATCTAAAATAGACCACACCTCGACTGAAAGTGGGCTGGTGTGACATA
>NC_048307.1:28552481-28574349 GCF_013100865.1 Trachemys scripta elegans
GGTGAATGCCCACTTCATCAGACGCAAGACTGATGAAGTGGGCATTCACCCACGAAAGCTTATGCTCCAATACTTCTGTTAGTCTTAAAGGTGCCACAGGACCCTCTGTTGCTTTTTTCAAATTCAGACTAACACGGCTACCCCTCTAATACTAATTTATATCATCATCCAATCCCTTAATAATAACTCTGTGATCCTCTTGGCCTCCATGGTATAGTATGGCAAAGAGTTCCACAGGTTAATTATGTTGCTGAAAAACATATTTCCCTTTCACAGTTATAAATTCACTGCTTTAATAATTTCCCTGAATAGCTCCTTTTTTTTTTAATTGTGTGAAAGGGTAAAGAGGAGCACTTAATTCATCCTCTCTATAACACTGTTTTGTATATGACTATCAAATAATACTTAAACTTAGAATAATACTTTGATTCAGAATTCAGCAATGTGTATGAGTAGGTATGGTTGTTGAAGTTCACTCTATTGGTCAGGTAAATTGACTTAGGTTGAAGAACTGGGGGAAAGGGATGTATGTAGCATTTTATGCTGAATGGGATGTTTCTCTCATTCAAATTCATTTACATGAGTCTTGTGATGGTCTAACTGTGAGGAAGTGCACCTAAATAAATAGGTCACAATTAAAATAGTTACCAGCCCTAAGATACACATTCAGATCATGGTAGCTATCAGAAAGGTTACAAATGCCCATCAGGATAGGAAAAAAATTCCATACAAGCAAAATAAAGAGGAATGGCAGAGTCCAAATAGGTCTCTAATTACGGCTTAAGTGACCAGTACTGAAGTTCACCAACAGGCACAGTACATCCCAGGCAATCATCACTGGTGGGCTTGGAGTAATAATCTTATACTTAACACTCTGACTGTCATTCTTTGTAATTTGCACAGTGTTTTTAATACCGCCCGTTTTATTCTACTATTTTTAAAACATATGAAAATATATACCACAGTGCTATGTATATTTAGGATACTTTACAAAGGTTAATTAGCTTAGCCTCCCAACACATAGGAGAAGTAGGTAAATATTTCCATTTTACAGATGGAGAAACTAAAACACAGAAGTAGCGTCAACAAAACCCATCTTTTCTGGCTCCATGTGCCTTAGCCACACAACTATGGGTTCTTCCTTCCAACTAAAAGGTATGCCAACTACAGGGAGAAGGTGATAACTGGGCCCTAAAGCAATGCAGACAAGGACAGTGAGTAACACTCCAAAAGCAAATGCCCACTGGCCCAGCAGCTAGTCAGGGAACTGAGTTAGAAAGAAGACCATTGGCCCAAACAAAAGCAGAGCACAGTGGTCACACGCCTCTGTACACAACAGATGGCGTCAACAGAATTGCAAGCAAAAGTCAGCAAGTAAATTATAAAAGACCCATATGGGAATTGAAAACACACACACACACACACACACACCATACTTCAAAAGCAGCCACACCATTGCCCAGCTTATCTGTTCAACCATCATACCCAACGTGTAAGAGAATTTGGGGGGATTTCAATGCTATTTTCCCGCTGCCTGTCCGGAGATGTATATGGCACTGCATGCAGAACTTAAAACAGTCAGAAACGTTACAACACCATGTGAGAAAGGATCATGTGTGCTGAAATGTCAAGTCACAACAGTACAACATTCTAAGAGTCATTCAGAATTCCCTTTCTATTTCCTTACTTGGAGCCAGTTTTAGTAAATTAGTTAAGTTCTAATGTATAAAACATTTGCATATACAAAACCTGGAAGAGGAATAGGGATTCTCACCTCCTCTAACAGGGTCAGATATCCTTTAAGTCTCAAACTCCACACCACTAGAATCCTGAGCTTGCCACACAGCTAGTCCACCAGAAAAGACATACCAAAAAGGACTTCCTTTAGTGCCTGTCAAAGCCACTCCTTGATCAACCTGAGGAATCACGGTTTCTATCCTCGCCCAAATTCATTCACCCACCCCATTCCAAACCACAACAGTCTGCCTCCACAGCAATCCCACTGATATCAGGAGTTGAGAAATCAGAAAGGAAATACTAAACTGGCTTCCCCCACAGCAGTGTAGATCACCTCAAGTTGACGGCCCTTAATTTCCTCACACTCCTCTAAGAAATGTTCCTATGTGTAGTGGCAGCACTTGGAATGGAAGAGAGAAGCAAGAAGATTAAAAACAACCCAGCAATAAATCATTTTCCTGATTTTTATAGTCATTTTTGGTTTCCCATTGATTTAGGTGACAGAAAAGAAACGCAGCTCTGCAGCTGTATCTAGTACTACCAGGGCCACTTTGGGGACCTTTTCAAGTAAAGCTGAAAAGGAAATCAAATGACCAAATGATGTGGGGTTTTTGTTTGTTTTATTACAAAAGTTAACCTTTTTAGATGAAACTCAGACCTTCTTGTGTCCTTTCAATGTCACCCAAAAGGTACTCAGATTGACAATAACCATCACTAGTGGGTGAAAAAGTTGCTGCAAGTTTGAAACCCTCGCAATTTCTATTGGGAAGACAGCTGCAGAATAATTGATCGAAGTTCTTTTTGACTGGTGATAAAGTAAACTTCTCATGTTGAAATAAAATTATTTACTTAAGCAACTGAAAAAGAACACACATCATTGTAACCCTGGAACAGTATTGAAATATGCACATTTAACAATGAATCAGTAATGATCGAATACAGTTTATGTTGCTAATCCCTAAAATGCATAATGTTGTGGGCCTAAAGTAGAGAATTTGTCATTTAACTCACAGGTTTCCTATCTTGGCTCTACTAGTATGCTTTATATTTCAATGGTCAGTACTACATTATTAAAGCTAGTACTATATTATTAAAGCTTGTCACAAAGCTCCTATTAGTCTAATATGCAACATTAATTGTAGGTGGGGCATCATTTTGATCTGTTTTGCAATTTAATTAGTAGTCCCTGAACAACTACAAATATATTCTCACATGTGAAACCAAAAAATATACTAACAATTCTTCCTAAAATCAAATTTAATCCTGCTTCCACTGCAATCAATGGTAAAACAGCCATTCATTTGAACAGGAAAAGAATTAGGTCCATTGTCTCCTTTGAAAAAAAATTTAGCATGCTGTAGCATCATCCTCTTTAGAAATTTGGATTTATTCATATTTTCTTGATAGAGTACTACACACATTGATTTATTTTCATGCAGATTTTCACATGGCAGATGTTTGAGGAGGTACCACTCACTTGTTACTATAGCTCATTCTTTTTCTTAAAAAGGAAAAAAATCTTACTCCACCTTTCAGCATTACAAAACATGGGTCTGATACTCATTTGCACTAAAACCCGTCTGCACAACTTTGACTGTGTAAAGAAGCCTTTATGTGAATGAGAATCAGGCTCTGTTATTTTTGTTTGTTTGTTTCAGTAAAATAGGATACCTTTACGTGGCAAGCCAGAAAAAGCACCAACTACAGTGCAACGTAGTCCAATGCAAGACGATCAAAAGCTGTAACTCCCTAGTAAGCACTGGGGAACGAATTGGTCATCAGTCCAGTCTGTAGTGGTGGTTGGGATGAGGTCACTCCAACTACCTTACCACTGACATCTAGTAAGCTGACAATTACATTTGAAGTGGCCAACTACTGCCTGGTCACGGACACAGATCCATCACCAACCCCCCATAAAACTGTTTCCTTCAGGTCAGGACTTACATACATTGATACAGAAGTTTCCACTCATGTTTCCTACTGTGTGCTGCACAACAGATTTAAAGCATTAGTTTTTAGTGCTAGAGATATCAGGCTTTTGTCAGTATTTGAGGGATGGAAAGTTTTTGTACTGTATTGTTTTTCTTGCTAACTGGTTATTTTTATGTAGCTGGAGTTTGCTGGTGTCTGGTATTTACTTTCACACATTACGGTTTTAAAACCTACCATGCATCTCTACAAATGTGGGTTTCCTAATGAATACAAAATAATCTATAATTTGAGAGAGAAAACAAATGAATAACATGATATATAGGCAAATAATTGCAGTTAATATGTTCAGTATATGCAAAAACTACATATGACAGTACCATTCAGCAAAGATGCACGGATATTATTTCAGAAGTAAATTTTAGCTATTGGTATCAAAAACACTGATTCTGTTCTTTCAATGTTTCCTTCCCATTCTGTCAATTCTAATAGACAGTTTAACAAATCATGGCTTCTCCAACTCAATAATTTTTTGTGTATAATGCAGTTGTCAGGAATTATTTTGCAAGCAGCATTTCTTTTACCCTGTGTTTCTTTGTCCAGTCTGTTTTTTTTTTCCAAAGTAATCTTCCATTGTGTTAATTTCCCCATACTACCACCACTGATGTCTATGCTCAAGAAAGTTAGGAGCCATATTCAAAGCCTTCTGTATTTTTGTGTCTTCAGTACAGTAGTCATTTCATATCTCAAAATACTGAATGGCCTCATGCTAAACTTCCCCCACCCCCAATCTTTGCTGGACTGTAGCTTTAATATACCTAGATGGCTATGATATTAACAAAAATAAAACTGCATTAATTGCTACTTTTAGCTCCGTAATCCCAGAAACATGGAGAAACAAATAGGAAAATCAGAGCTGACAAAAGGCCACATTTAGGAAATATACATACCACAATGGTTGACATGTCAACAAAAATCCAATGTTTTGCTCAGTATGGAACTTCCAAGTGGAAGTAATTCTGAATGGAAAACAATCTAAAGTTAGCTCTATCAGTTTCACTATTCTTGAAAAAGGGGTAATTTTTGGAAAAAATCTGAGCTGGGAAGCCTTTTGCTTCTGTAGATAGTGGTGTGCATAGCTGACATAGCATACACGGTAGCCACATGCCTGAATTTAATAAGAGACTTCTTAGTATTAGAATACATTACTTGCACTTCCAAAGCACAAATCATCTAATTTTTAGGAAAATGTGACCTCACTGTAGACTCCCAGGAGCCAAGAGGAAGATGTGTTAGACTCATGGTAAAAATTACTGATTCCTTTAATTGCAACACTAATAGTGTAGGCCTATTTATTTAAACATTTGACATTATTTTACTGTATGCTTTTATTCTTTTGTGCCATATCACATAAATCTCTTGTTGCTACATTAAACTTTATTAAAATGTATAAGGAAATGTTTATTAGAATCTATTACAGTACAAAACTTGTGCATTATCCTGCAGAATTATTTTAACAGTAGGAACAATAAAAGTGGTTATTGATCATAATCAGTGTTTAGCATGCTACTCACGATGCATATTATGATGCCAGCCTCTTTTTCATTACCTCCACAAAGAGAATGCTACAGAACTTGTTGGGCCACTGATGTGCTATAAATACCTGCATATCAAAACAATGTCTAAGGATTTAGGGCCAGATTTTTAAAGGTATTTAGATGCCTAAATATGCAAAGAAGTGCCTAGTAAGATTTCAGTGGGGTTGAAGAAAAGGTGGGTTTAATTCAAATAATAATTAAAAAAAAAGCATTACCACATTGACTACAAAAGCTTTGAGTTAACACATAGCAGGAAAGGAAAACAAGAACTTATGTACATTTACTATTGATAAAAAAAGTTTTAGGCACAAACTCCAGCATTTGCTGAATATTGATGCATGCTCATAAGGAAAGAAAAGCCAGTAAATATTAACATAACTATAGTGCATGTTCACATTGGTACATTCAGAGAAATGCTGATTTGTCAGTTAATTTATTGAAAGTGACAGATTGTAACAGGAGGAGTGAAAGATGGTCTTCTAAATATCAAAGCCCACATGACTTTACCACTAGCTTTATACAAAACAATGTGATCCACTTGCTCATTGTAGTGCCTAGAGCTTTATTTATTTTAACACTCAATGATTCACTTCACACAACTCAACTAAATCCTGATGTTGCTCCAACTGACAATGGAATTATAATTATTATTGATTTATCTGGGAGTAGAATGGGGATGAATTCTTCAGAATACTCCCACTTCCGATGAAATACTTACAAATTTGTTACAGCCAGTGATTCAGTCCCAAGATAAAAAAAATCACTGTACAATTAATAAAGAAAACATTTTGAAACACAAATGTTGAAAGCACAGCAAGGATTTGAAAGTTAGAGGTATCACATAGGAGTCTTCAACTGGAGCAAAGTAAATAACCAAACCAATAATCTATGTGTGAAAGGAGGACATTCACAACCAGGACCGGATTAAGGCAGGGGCTTTAGGGACTGCAGCCCAGGGCCCTGGTTCAAGGGGGGCCCTGCAAAAATAAATCATAGGCAGCAATCTCCAACTCCGGGCTGCTAAACATCCCGCAGTGCAGCAGGGCACTCAGGCAGCTGCCTGCATGCCGTGGCCACATGCCGCTCCCAGAAGTGGCTGGCTGCTAACATGTCTCTGCGGCTCCTGGCAGAGGGGGTGGCACCTCCATGCACTACCCCAGCCCCCAGCACCATCCCCACAGCTCCCATTGGCTGGGGATGGCACTTGCAGGCATGGGCATTGCATGGAGACATGCTATCCCCCTCGTCCCAGGGGCCACAGAGGTGTGCTAGCAGCCAGCTGCTTCCAGGAGCAGCGTGGGGCCACGGGCATGCAGGCAGCTTGCCTGAGCCCTGCTGCACCACAGGCCAGGAGACGCCTGTGGTAAGCGCCTCCCAGCTGAAGCCTACACCTTTTGCATATGTGCATTGTAATCTCTTTGCATGTGAAATAATTCTTCCACACACACTCCCCTAGATACCTGAAAACAATTACTCAAATCATACATCTGAAGTCTGAAATTCTAATTCTAAAAAATGACTGTACTAAATACTATTGGAATTACAACAGTATTTTTTACACTCATAGCAAAACAACTATTTCAGAATTTGTGAATGTTATTTATTTGTTTTCAAAGTTATTCCTGAACTTGTATTTTGAATGTTAAGCTTCAACATTGAGCTAAGTAAAGTGTTACATCTTAGAGTCTGAGTGCGGGGGACACCTCACCCCTCCAACAATAAACATTTAGACACTACATTATGGAAACCTGCAAGAAAAACCAAATTCTTATGGAGATATTCACACTGGCTTCTGTTCTGCAGGAGGCAGATCATCTATTTGGGCCAGAGTTGAAATAAGGGTTAACAACATTAAGTGTTGACAGACCCTTAACTGCTGTAATAATGCTCATATCTCTTGCAATAGGTTGTATCCTTCATGTCCACTGTCACAGGGCACATCACTCACCACTGGACTGGGGCCTCCTCCTGGTCACTCTGGGGATTAGCTTGAGGTCAACATCCCGCCGACTGTCTGTACATCGTCACTCCATCCCTGATGCTACCTACAGCCCCCCTCTGAGCTGCCGGAACCGCAGCATCCTCTTCGTGACTTAGCCCTCCAGCTGTGTCACCAGCTGTGTTCCCCCCTTCCGGAGGTTAGTGTCTTAGGCTAATAATCATGCCATTTCCCCAGCATCGAGTAGGGGAGACCTGGGCCCGCCCACTATTCTGGGTCCCAGCCCAGGTACCCTGTGGATAGCAGCCTCCTGCCACGCCTCTAGTTCCTCTCATCGCTGCTACGATCCCCTGGGCCACTTCCTCATGGCCCCAGCACCTTCTTCACCCTCACTACAGGGCATTAAGCTGCTTAGTCCCTGGAAGCAACCAGGACCTCTCTCTCTTGCTCCCATGGTCCCTGCCATCAACTGACCTGTCCATGGTGCTAGTTTTTCTTTAGCCTGCTACGGCAGGGGTGGGCAAACTACTGTATGGCTTGGGGGCCACGTCCGGTCCTCCAGATGTTTTAATCAGGCCTTCAAGCTCCCGCCGGGGACCAGGGTCCGGGGCTTGCCCTGCTCTGGCGCTCCAACTGGGGAGCAGTGTCGGGGCTTGGCCCCGCCCTGCGCATGTCAGCTCCCAGAAGCAGTGGCATATCCCCCCCTCCGACTCCAATGCATAGGGGCAACCAGGGGGCTCCACATGCTGCCCGTGGCCCCCACAGCTCTTGTTGGCCAGGAACCGTGGCCAATAGGAGCTGCAGGGGCAGCGCCTGCAGATGGGGCAACGCTCAGAGAAGCCTGGCCGCGCATCCATGTAGGAGGCAGAGAGGGACATGCCACTGCTTCTGGGAGCTGCTTAAGGTAAGCACTGCATAGAGCCTGCACCCCTGCCTCACTTTCTGGCCCCATACCCCTGCCACAGCCCTGATCACTCTCCTGCCCTCTAAACTCCTCAGTTCCAGTCCAGAGCACCCTCCTGCACCTCCAACCCCTCATCCCCAGCCCCACCCCAGAGCCTGCAACCCCAGCCAGAGCCCTCACCCCCCCCCGTTGTCCCCCAACCCCCCCCCCCAGCCCAGAGCCCACTCTTGTACCCTGAACTCATTTCTGGCCCCACCCCAGAACCTGCACCCCCAGCCAGAGCCCACAACCCCTCCCACACCCCAACCCCCAATTTTGTGATCATTCATGGCCCACCATACACTTTCCATACCCAGACGTGGCCCTTGGGCCAAAAAGTTTGTCCACCCCTGTGCTAGAGACACAATCCTCACCCGTTGGGCTCTCAGCAGTGACTGACCTCTGCTCTGCCCTGCAGCTCCTTTTATGTGAACCTGTTGGACCAATCACGGCTGCTCCTTGCAGCCTCTCTCTGACTGGCTGCGCCTCTCGCAGCCTCTCTGGGCCACTCAGAGGACTCACCTTCCCTGCTTTCTGCTGAGATGAACCCTTTCTACACTTGTGTGGGGTCAACTCCCTATCACATCCACATAATAGCTATTGATCAATGCATTTTAAACAAACAATAATATACATTTTTGTGTATTGCTGTGCCATGTTCTGGGGTGAATCCAGACCAACGAAGGATTGTGTCACTACCAGTCCTGAAACCTTGGGAGCCTGAAAATGCCTTGCTGTTGTAGCTCCCAACCTGGGGTACTCACAAACAGCATGCAGGTAACACCAAGTGTCTATGCATAGTTGCAGTCCTGGTCCACCAAGTCTGACCCCAGCAGCCTATCAGCAAAACCAGCCACACACACTGGCTTCCACCAGCCTGGGGGTTACTACTTACAGGGTAACCCCAATATACTCCCAGTCCCAAATTTTGCCCGAAACATGCGTTCTGCACTGTCCAGCACTCTTCTAGACAGTTCAGATGATATAGGTCCGTTGCCCCCGTAAGGGGTCAATATCCAACTGCCTGTTACTTTACCTGCAGTTACCAAACAGTTCAGTTTAAACACAACACTGGAATAGTTTTGATTAAAAAAAAATCTAAACAAGTTTATTTAACTACCAAGAAATGTATTTTAAATTGAATACAAAATGAGTGTATTGCAAATCTCATAATACACCTTTACCAATTTGATTTTGTCTGTTTGTATTTGTTTTTTGCAGAACTTGAGTGATGCTGTTAAATGGCTAACATTTTTCTATTTATGTTTACTCTTCTGTAAGCTACTGCATCTCAAAAGATGAATTAGGCTAAAGAAACCAAGAGTGACTGCTATAGATAACATTATTCCAGTCTTATTGCCAGAGGCAGGTCAAGTTGGTTTGAGTGACCACATGGTTATTTACTGTTTATGACTATGGAGATAAACTGCTGCTTCAAGTCACAGGAGGTGTTATCAAGAATCAAGAGGTTGGAAAGATAGCAGAGAGGAGCAAAATAACCTTAGAGCAAAAGGTATTGTGACAGTTAAAAAAATGTCTCCTATTTATATTAGCATCTACCTTTGCAAGAAATATCTCTATATCCAGAAAATTGCATCACATCCAAATTCACCATTATAGAACGCTGGGGGGCAGCACACCTTCCAACACATATTTATAGTAGACATTTTAGGAAACAATGGCATACACAGCAAACATACTGCACATGGTAAATTATTTTCAGAACAACACACCGTTTGTACAACATTATTTGATATGAAATTTCAAACCCAGATACACTTATCCAAAAGGATTATGGATTTTTTTCTACACTTGCACACTCAGTCAAAGTAATTGAACACAAGCATTGTGGCTGTTTTAGTTTGGCAAATATTTCCCATCAAAAACCTCCACCGAAATCCTCACCCACATATTTTCACATGCAAAGACTTTCCAAAAAAAAACATACATGGGGGGGGGGGGTTTGAAATTTTCCATCTTGAATCTGAAACCATAGCTGAATATTCTAGGGTAAACTGAGCAAAATCCACTGAACTATTTTTGAGTAAGAAGAGAATGAAAAATAACTAATGTTTGAAATATGTCATTTGAAATGTGTCATGAGATTTCTCAATGTGAGATATCACACCTCATTTTACAAAAATATATTTTGATTTAATAAAGAGAAAAACATTCTGAAAACTGGATAATGAACATGCCCAATGTATCCATACACTGTTAAATACCTAACTTTTGTGTGTGTTTCCTCTTTTGTAAACTACTGGATACCAAAATAAAGATTAGGATGGTGATCAATTGTCTCCATCTCCACTAAAGGTAGGAGAAGATATAATGGGCTTAATCTGTAAGAAGGGAGATTCAGTTTTGATATCAGGAAAAACTTTCTAATTATAAGAGTAAGTAAATTCTGGAATAAGCTTCCAGGGGAGGTTGTGGAATCTCTGCCATTGGAGGCTTTTAAGATGAGGCCTGTCAGGAATAGTCTAGGTATACTTGGTCCTGCCTCAGCACAGGGGGTTGGACTTCATCTCTCAAGGTCCCTTCAAGCCCTACATTTCTATGATTTTTATATATATACACATTTGTATGTGTGTCAGGAGTTGTGCACTAGAGAATAGGTACAAAGGATATGCATTGTGCAGCTTGAGAAGTTTGCATTTGTTGAAAGTTGGCCTCAACCGCCAACTTCTGGCCCACTAGTCAGCCTTCTTGTTGTACCTCCACCATTCTCAAATACAGTTTATTTTTATTTAAAAAAAATAATTGAAAATTATTCAAACTGCAAAAAACAAAAACACGGCAATGATTCTCAGATCTCACATCAACTGACTTAGGCTCACGTTACAGGGCTAAAAATAGTGATGTAGCTGTTCCCATTTGGGCTGGAACCCAGGCTCGGAGACCCAGCAAGCAGGGAGGGTCTAAGAGCCTGCTCTCCACCCTGAGCCAGAATGTCGACACTACTATCTTTAGCTCCGTAGCACGAGCCTGAGTCAGTTGATCTGGGTTCCAAGACTCACTGCCGCAGGGTTTTTTGCACAGTGTATATGTATCCTAAGACCTTCAAATCATGTTATGAGGGGAATATGTAGATACAGTCAAACACCAACTTAGCATGGAGTACTAATGCCCTCTTCCTACTACTCCCTATTATATCTAAAATGAACTGATTTACTAGTCTTATTAATGGGCACTAGCTGGTCTTGACCAACTAAAAAAAGAAATATTTTGTTTACTCCTTCCCCATCTTACCCCCTGCCCCACAAAAACATACACACAGGAAGACAGATACAAGCCTATTCCCACCCAACACCTTAAATTAATGCAAAATGCTATGGTAGCACAGTTAAGCACTAAAATGTCAGTCAATTTGATAGTTTAGTGTGAATGCACATCTTTAACTCTGCACCTTTGAACATATGCATTTCAATACAATATTGCTATTTGGGATCAAAGGTTATTTTAGGCACACATGTGTATCCAAAGTTCCAAAAATGTTACATATTATTACTGTTTGAGAAATAGCCTATCACATAACTTAAGACAGTATTGTAAACCATAAAATGGAGAAGAGTTTTGTTTTAATGAACACAGGGGGTAGAGTTAAGGCTATTTCTTCAAAGTTATCATATTTGCTAACTTGTATGCTTATTTGTAAAAAAAATATGGTATTAACAGATTTTTCCATTATATAACCAAATTGTTTTAAAACAAGTATTTCATAAACTCTCAGGTATCCTTTGAATAGTCATTGGAATGTCACAAACTCTTACTTCTGATAGGCTTCTATACAGTTCTCTTTTAAATAAATTAAGGGAACTGTAGCTTAAGTGAAAGATATTTAATTAAACTTGCAAAAATGCAAATTTTGAAGTATGACAGGCATTTTCTTTTTGTGGTTGATGTTGTCAGCTATCTAACTTAAGTCCAAACTGTGTATCACAGGCAACCATTTCTGTGTGTCCTTCAGAATCTTTATATGTGATTCAGACTCCATGCATCTGAAGAAGTGGGTATTTTACCCATGAAAGCTTATGCTCAAATAAATCTGTCTTTAAGGTGCCACTGAACTCCTCCTTGTTTTTTTTTGGATACAGACTAACACGGCTACCCCTCTGATACTTAGTACTCCTGTTATGCACCACGCTGAAATCCCAGTATCCCAAAAGTATTTTCCTGTGTCAAATACAATTTCCTTTTGGAATACATTCATTATTGAACACATCAACTTAATAGATACAAATACAATGGTCTTATTTACATTAAGTTGTAATTTTGCACATATTCAAAATAGGAAGACAGTACTATGATCAAGAGGGGAAGGGGAAGACTAGGGAAAACCATTAACTAAACCATACTGAAATTGAAAACCATGCATACTGAAATGGTTTTAAAAATACATATTCTAAAAAAAATAAGATTATCCTTGTTATTAAGATTATTATTAGGGAAAGTCAAGTTGATTTTTTTTTTAAATTGAACTAATTTCAATTAATTCAAATTCCTGATAGAACATCCCTTAAACAATAAGTTGAGAATTAAAAAGGAAAGCAATCAAATACCTCCCTAATAATTTCTTAGGGAAACAGAAGTGTTTTTTCCTGCTCTCTGGTATTGTTCATATATGGCCTGATACCACACCACTGAATCCAGGGGAGCTTTGAGATTGACTTCAGTAGTCTCAGGACCAAGCTTATATAGAATTCTACCACCTAAAATACTAACTCACAATCCTCTTCATTTTTCTCTCATTGTGCACACCCCTGCCTCCAATCTCTTCAGTTTCAGCTTCAATGATGCTACTGGTAAACATCGTATTTCAGGGACAGGAGGAAAAGCATGCATATGAACTCTCTTTGTAGTACTTCATGGGAGTGAAGTCATCCTATGGCAGAAAGTACAAGTGGCAACCAACTGAACAGTGAAACTATCCACACACACAGTAAATAGAATGAAAATGAGAAAAATATTCTTCCCTTGATAAACTTCTTTCAGCTATAGCAATATTAGTGGTTAATTGCAACTACAGTAGGTACTAAATTTTCAGACAAACACGGTTCTCTGGTTAACTGTGTCTCTTTAAGGTATTCTGCCTTTAATAATTATCAGTCATTTCTTTCTCTCCTGACCCAGGATGAAGGCCTGCATTTTACAACTGAATCCACACAGGCAGACCCTGGTCAATGCCCAGTGCCCCCACTGAAGTCAGTTAAGTTCCTCAAGCAAGGGTCTGCACACACTGATCAGCACCAACGCTTGAGAGAACAGGTGGAGACTCACTGAAATATAAGAGGACAGAAAATGTAGAGCAAAAGAAAACAGACTATTTAATTCATACTTGGGAATTTAGTACTGCAGGAGGTCACCATGCAAAATACTGTGGCTGGATTTGAAAATCGGCTGCATCGTTTAAAGGCTAAAGCATGATGTATTAGTTACTGTTAATTATTTCTCCAAGTTTAGCCCTTTTATCTTTCCCTGGTTTGGACAAACTAACTTTTCCCAGCAGTAGTGGTTCCTGAACAACTCATTTGGGCTATGATTCTTCTAGAGTGAAATTTACCTGTGCAGAGGGCCAGAACAAGGCTGATACTCCAGTTAAATCCCATTTAAGCCTTATTTTCATGTATGATTCACCAAGATGAATATGAATAATTTCCCCACTATTAGCCCAGTTGCAACCACAAGTAACATTCATAATTGTGCTAAGGAAGGGCTCAATCCGTCAAGCCATTCAGATGTTGGACTCCTAACGTCATTGGGAGTGTCATACATGAAGAGCTTGCAGGATCAGAGTCTACAGTAATATGCAAATGGAGCCAGTCTGATGTAACTGAAATTACATCGGGGTGGATTTACTCAACTTTTTTTATGTCTTGAATCGGAAGATTGACTGCACGTGAAGATCAAAAATGTGTTCCCAGTCATACACATGCACACTGCTACCAACATCACCACAATCCTCAGCCTCTGACTGCAACACTGCCCAAATACCAGGCTTCCTTAGGAAGGATGGGGTTGCTGCAACAGGATCATTAGCTAAGGGGCAGACCCTGACTGGATGGATCAATGGTCTCATCTACTGTGTCAAATTTTAAGTTCCCACATTTAGAGAGAAGAATGAATATTTACTGGAACGCCTATTCAGTTCACATGTGTACTTACTGCCAGGCCAGTGTTTGCTGGCGGCAATGGGAAAACTCAAAGATATACAGTGATGTGTAAGTGCCGAGTAACATGCACTAGCAATCAGCAATGTATGCTGTATACAAATCACAAACAGATCGACATCATGCCACATACTTTTGCAGTGAAAATAAGTCCATTTGAAAATATCTACTTATAGTGTATTTAAAAAAAAGTCCTCCATCTACAAAGTTGTACATATTTTCACCTTTCTTTGAGTCAGTCTTATAATCCCCACTGCACCTTAACATATCTACCAACACCAGGTTTAAATTGTGGAAATCCCAGGCTTCCTCTAAAGCTAATCTGAAGAAAAGGCTTTAGCAATAAACCTTCTCAAGATGGTGTATGAACTTCTCTGGTGATCAGTTGAACCGAGCAGATTCTTTTTGATCTTCTTGGTTTATTTAACAGGTTGTTTGTTTGTTTGTTTGTTTGTTTTAAATGAAAAAGGACACTTGTAAATTGATATTCACCTTTTCTGCCACATTAAGCATAAATCTGTGTCTACTGTGTTGTACTTTAAAGAAAGCTACACCCAGTATGTACAAAGGAAATGGTTTACATTATAAATGTGTACACCAAATCCCTTTAGTGCAGTGTTCCTAATCTGGGGAAGGCACTAAACTCCCCCAGGGGAGAAGTAGGCACAGAAAGACCTTTGAAGTGTGAAGCTCCTAGCCTCTTCTCCCCAAGTGGTATTACAAAGCAATACTCACTGTAGCACTGCCTGCTGCTTCTGGTAGCAGTGTTGTGTACTAGGTAGCTGGGGAAGGGACAAAAAAAAGATGTGGCTGGCAGCAATGGCAATAGCTGTGGGCTCTGACAGGAAATGGAGAATCCTTGTCAGACTGAAGGAGAGACAAGAGGGCCAGTAACGGAGGGGAAGGGGAAAAGTCTGTGGGGAACAAGGGATGGAACAGCGGCAAGAATCAAGTGGGGAAATGGGATAGAGAAAACAGAAAAGGACAGAGGAGAGAGGGGAATGGACAGGGCACAGGTTAGAAGTGCCACTGTGTTGGGGCATGATGCATGGAGATGAGGATCTCCAAAACAACATCAGCAGCCACTGCTTTAGTGCTTTCCCCAAGAGGTAACCTCACTACTTTCCAGTTTGAGTTAGTGCATGTCAATACAAAATTAAATATACATACTGTGGTGCAGCTCCTCAGCTGCTGTGAATTATCATAGGTCCTTTACTGGAGCTATAACCATTTATACCAGCTGAGGATCTACCCCTGTATTTCTACATTTGCACTCTTTGCTAGAAGTACATATTTTATGAATCCAAGAATTAGTGAATTCAGTCTGCTCAGTGACACCTGACTTCTGCAAGTATTTCTGGTACTTAAGGATACCTGCTTCTGAAAACAAAAATGTCCCCATTACCAAGTGACCGCAAGTGCCATGGTTACAAGCATTATCAAAATTATCAACATATTGTGAATTTGACCACAGAACTTGTCAGCTGTATTGTTGCTAACAAAGTTAAATTTTAGCTTAAAAAGGAATGCAAGTTGCATAAATACAGTCCTCATTTCAGAAAATACCAAAACCCCTTGTCAGATGTATTTAGCAGAATAAATAAATTTTAAAGGAAACTTGTTATCCAGCCTTTGAATCCTGTACAAGACACTGTCTTCAGCTAGACATCTGACTGGGACTGTAATTAGAAACACTAAATATAAAAGTGTATCCCAAGAAATCAATACTTCAAATCATCCAAGTAAAGAGAAATACTAAATAAACGTAGAAATACCATAATTTGAGCTGTCCTAATATGTTTGCCATAGTTCTAATTAAAGGGCTCTCTTCTGTGATCTAATACACTTTGCTAAAGTTAAATTCAGTGTCTTATGAGAAGCATACACTGAAAATGCCCTTCACTTTGTTTCTACCTAACCTTTGCAATACACTTTCACAGCTCCTTAATGGACCATATTTCCAAACCTGCAAAATCATATTTATTTTATGAAAACAAGAGCATCTTCACTTTAGATTGTGAGTTAATTATTATGGGATAATATATTTAGGAAGCATGGTGCTTTAAAACTCTTTCCAGACATACACTGGTATTATCAGTCTTTATTACCAAAGCAACAAATCTTGTTCTAGCTTTTAAATATAGTACAAAAATGGTTTACCCTTTGTTACACCTAAATAATGTAAATAACATTCAATATCTTCCATTCCTGTAGCTGTACACCAGGGCAAGATTTAAAAAGAAAAGTCTTCAGTTCTCAGGACATTGTCCTCTATGTCTATTACATTTTATAACTTAATTTACCCTGAATGAGCAGAGTTTTTGTTACAGTTTAAATTAGTCATCACTAAATTGCTGCTTCTTAATAAGATTCTAATGACATACTTTGCCATATTCATAAACTGGACCAGATAAATGACAAGTTGCAGGCTTTCACAAAATCTTTTGCACATCACAAATTTGAATAATTTGGAAGAATCAGACTTTAAATCAGTAATTCATTTCAAAGCAGATTTGAGGATTTTTGCATTTTTTGAACTGTCATAGGTTCTGTGCCCGAAGCTTCCCTTCACTGTAATATTGTCTGATATTTTTCATAAGAAAAGCTAGCTGTAGTCACACCACTTTTGCTCAGCTCCCCTGTAACTACAGCTAGAAGCTAGGTAAACATTAGCATGCATTTAGGATTATGCTCTGTGTTAATAGATTGCTTTGTTTAAAAAAAGTGAATGATGTTATTCAGTGATGTGCTTTGCTCTCCTTCTCATCCCACACTTAACTCCCTTAGTTTCCTCCACATATACATTTATCTCATTGGCATGATCCCTGTTTCACCCAATCCAGGTCTCCAGCCTGGGTATGCATCTGCCTCCCTCTCCTTTGAACACACCTGCCTATGAAAAACATTTCGGAACTTGTTACCTGAACCATATTTCAGTAACTTTTCTACATCAAATACTTACCAGCATATACACTGTCAAACAGGCACAACACAGACCCCCCAGCAGCAATGGAGATACTAGCATGATATCATTGCAAATGGGATGCATGAGTGGGACACGGAGAAGAAGGGAAACCAGCATTTGACTTAGCATACACTTCAGAGCACACAAATCCCTTCCATTTGTTGCAGCACTTGGCTTTCCAAGGCAGAGCGGGAGCACCTGGAGGGGACTCTAGCCCTACATTCTCCACAAGGTCCTGCCCTGAAGTGCCACTTTGAAAGAATGGCTTCAGATTAAAAACGCAGGGGCCTCCTTTAGCAATTCCCCACCCCCCAGCAAAGCAAAACAACTCTCTGAGCTGCTAGGACCAACTAGGGGGGCTTCCCAGCGCACCAGGGGCTGGCACCTTCGCCCTACCACCCTCCTCCAACCAAAGGCTCAACTCACCATAAAGAGAAGTAGGAGGCTGAAGGGGATTGTGTCTCTGCCGCTCCGTCCAGCAGCGGCTCAGAAGCAAAGAGTTCGCACCCCCTGAGCACGGGCAGCGTAGAGAGAGCCCAGGGGCAGCTGGGACGCTTGCCGGCCGGCCCCCGGAGCCCCTTCCCCTCAGGAAGGACGCGGCGGCTCTCTCCCGCCTTCACCAGGGCATCCTGAGTTCCCCTCTCCGAGCCCCGAGGCCTTCCTCCTCCTCCCCCCTCACAAGTGTCACTTGGGCTGCAGCCAAACGCGAGCGGGCAAAGCGCCCGTCCAGGGTGCGAGCCTCACGCTGGCAGAGAAATTCCTGACGAGGAGTCCCAAGCTCGCGAGGAGAGTCCGGGGCAGCTGGTGGTGAGGAGGAGCTTGCAAGGGCAGGCGAGAGAGCACCTTGTGCAGCGGTCCCCTAGCTGGGAGCTCGCAAGCGAAACCTTCAGCTGGCGGCGAGCTCCCCAGCGCGCGCCTCACGCTGGCCGAGCCATCCCTGGAGAGGAGGCTGGCGCTCGCAACAGGAGCCTGGCGCAGCTCGCGGCGAGGTTCCCCGCTAGGTGAGCCTCGAGCTTGCACGAGGTTCCCTCACACAGGAGCCTGGAGCTCGCAGAGGAACCTCCCTCCTCCTGCGTAGGAGCCTGGAGAGCTTACAGAGAACCCCACTCCCCAGCTGGCGAGCCCCGCGTCGGGGGATTTCCCGGGAGCCACTCGAGCCAGGTGACTTTGGGTTGCCGGGTTCGCCTCAAGGCAGCAGGGGGAGGCGCGGCTGCTCCCCAGCCAGCGCTGCAAAGTGGCTCCGGAGAGGGAGCGAGGTGACCTTCAAGCCCGCCGCGGGGGTGGGCGAAGCAGGCGGCTGCACGAGCCGCGCCGCACGCGAGCAGCCGCGGCGAGGAGAGCCCTGGCGAACAAGAGCAAAGAGGCCGGCGTTGGGAGGGGGCGAGCGGGTCTCCCTGCCCAGCATCCCACCCTCCTCCACGCGCCGTTACGCCTGCACCTCGGGATTGGCAGGTGCATGCGAGCGCCCGGCACTCTGCTCTGGCTCTCTCTGCTCAGCCATCGAGGGACCCTCTACTAGCCCCATGGGGCTCTGGGTTGTGGGGAGGCTGTGGGGTGGGGGGCAGGGACACTCCACTCTGTTCAGAAGCACATTACTTGCCATCACGCAGAGAAACCATTTGGGGAGAGGGAGGGAGCGAGTGTAAAATGGATACTAGCCTAGGAGATGGCACAGCTGCTGGCTTATTACACTAGAGAGATGGCTACAACTTTTCCTGCAAAGGGTTGTCACAAGCGGGCTCGATAAAAAGCCAACCTAAAACCGGGGCTCCGATGGCAAAACTAGGCAGGGTTTGAAACTGCTGCCTGTCTGACAAATAATAATACTTAAGTGACAGTTAGGAAGTTGCTGATTAAAATGATGCCTTTGGCAATACTGAGAGATCTTTGCCTATTTTCCTCCCTCCCTCGGAAAACGAATCTTAGAGGAATTCTAATGCTGAACTAATGAGAAGAGGTATTGCAGCATCCCCAGCTCCATGAATTATTGTTAAACAGGTCTGACAGCAGCTAGTTCCGAGAAAGTTTGACAAATAAACAACATCAGGACCTGTCAAAAATAGTGATTTATCAGTTTTAATAGGTTAGGTTTTAATTGGTATAATTATCCAATGTTTGTGTGTTGCACACTGTGTGATTCTAGCAAATTAGTGTTGTTATGGTTTAATAATAGGCACCTATGAGAGGTTGGGGATGATTTATATAATGACAATTCCCATTGTATTTAAATATATAGATTAAAATGAAAAATAGTTAACATTTTGAAGGTCCCATGTGATCTAATTTAAAAAATACAATCATTTGAATAATTTAAAACCACACCAGATAAAAATATATGAATACTCTCCCTCTCTATATTTTTTTTATCTGTGCAGAAACAGGAGTAGAACTAAGACTTTTTTAAAAATAAGTTAGCAGCAAAGAATTACTGGGAACTTTGAGCACTTACACTAGTAAGTCAAAAGTAAATACTGCAGTCATCAAGGCATATATCCAAATTTATCCCTGTAAAGTAGTCCCATTGATTGTAGTGGGATTACTCATACAGGTGAAGTTAAACACATGCCTATTTATTTGCAGGACTGGAGCCTTAGTAAACAATTCAGCACATAACCTGTTCCTTCTGCTACTTTAAGACCAAATTATAGGCCTGATCCTGTAAACACTGAACTCAATGGAATTAGGCATGGGTCTACATTTATTCAAGTGCACAACTGCTGGCGGAATTGAGGCATTTTATCCAATTTCCTAGGTGTGAAATAATTAATTTATTTCTGCCAGACATGCAGCAGGGGCAAATTAATGATCTGAAGGCTCATTTTTTAACTCAATGGGACTACTTACATCTGTAAAGTTATTCAGCTGTGCATTTTCAGGATCAGAGTACCAAATAACTAAAATATGCTCTCTAAAAATGTATGGCCTGACCTTGTAACTTGATCTATGCAGGCAAATCCCAGCACTTGTGCAGAGCCTTATTGATTTCAGGTGCATCCAGTTGCAGATCAGGTCTGTGAGGCTCCTGCATTACTTGTGTACCCAAAAACTCACACTAAAGTCAAAATACTGAATCTAATGGTGCAAAAGAGAAACATAGCTGGAACTATAGTGTTATGTTTGTTTTTTAAAGTGCTGCAAAATATTTTATGGTGGTTAATCCAGAGTTATGACTGGACAGTACAAGACATCTAACAAATATATATTAATTATGGTCATGAGGAAAAGGAAGGTGACGTCCAAAGAAGCTTTAGTATACATGCAAATATAGCAGTAGCATTTCTTTTGTGCTCCACCGGTTTTTCTTTTCATAGTGGGGCTCTTAAATGTAACTAATTTTCCATATTACCTCTGCACATCCCTTCTTATCAATTATTACTGATTATTCTGATGGGTTTGTGATGTGGACGAATATTTATGCTAAGACAAAACCGAAATAGGTATTGCAAGCTAAATGCCAGTGCACAACACTACCATTTGATGAGAAATGCTCATGCAATATGAGCTAAATTCTTGGTCCCACTGAAGTTTTTAGAGTTTTGTCATTAGGTTCTATGGGGCCAATCCTGCTTCCATGGAAGTGAAATTAGAGTTTTGCTCTTGACTTCAGTATCAGTAGCTTTAGGTTCTGTATAATAAACTATCCTGCTGGCCAATATGGTCTCATTTCTTTGTTCTCCCCTATCTGTCTGTATACACCTGTCATTTCTTTACTTATACTTACACAGTAAACTTTCTGGGAGAGGAGCTGTCTTTTTGTTGCTTGGTACAGTGGCTAGCTCCATCACTAGGGCTCCTGACACTATAGTAATACCAGTAATAAATAATAATTAGTAATAAAGGATAGTCCAGTGGTTAGGATGCTAGGTTGACTTTTAGGACGCTCAGGTTCAGTTCTCTACTCTGCCACAGATATCCTGTATGTGTTCTTGGGCAGGTCACGTAGGCTCAGATCCTTACAGCTATTTAAGTGCATAACTCCCATTGATTTCAAGACTGGTTTCAATGAGACTTAGGTACCTAAATACATTTAAGGATCTAGGTCTTTGTCTCTCCCGGCCTCAGTAATACATCTGTAAATTGTGGGAAACAGTACTTCCCTACCTCACAGGGGTGTTGTAAGCATAAATACATTAAAAATTACTGTGAGGCACTCAGATATTATAGTTATGGAGGCCATAAAAGAAGCTAAGTTATTTATCAGGTTTCATAGTAGCAGCCGTGTTAGTCTGTATCCGCAAAAAAGGAACTCAAGTTCTTTTTCTAAGTTATTTAGTAAGTGATCATAATACATTTCATTTAACAAGATTACTCATACTGCTATTGTACAAATACAGCAGAACTCACAAATCAGAAAGTTTAAGGCCTCAGTCCTACAAACAGTTTGGCACATGCTTTAAGTGTGAGGAGTCCCACTGAGGCCAACTGAACTACTGTGTTAAGTTACAGAGTAACAGCCGTGTTAGTCTGTATCCGCAAAAAGAAGAACAGGAGTACTTGTGGCACCTTAGAGACTAACAAATTTATTAGAGCATAAGCTTTCGTGGACTACAGCCCACTTCTTCGGATGCATATAGAATGGAACATATA
>NC_048307.1:28874503-28953381 GCF_013100865.1 Trachemys scripta elegans
CTTCATATGAGAAGCATATATCCCCTTCCTCTGCAGTATGCAGTGAAATGATATCTTTGGGGGGTTGGCCTCCTCCCATTCAGACAAATGGTTAATAGGTAGTCATTTTCCTCTAATGGAACTGATTTTGGTTTTCTTTTCACTGTTTTTTGTATCAAATATTTTCCCCTCCATGCTGCTGTTTTGCATACAATCTGTTTCTCTCTATAAAAAATACAGTATGTGTTACTAATAACTTAAAATGTACTTTACCAATAGTTAGAAACAAACACACATTTATTGAAGGTAAACAGACACAGATACTTTGGCATAGGTATCTGTGAGAAACACACTATATACAGCACCTAGTCTTTTACTGCTAAAAAGGCATTACTACCATGCTGTGCAGCAAACTTCTCACAAAGCTATTACACAGACAAGCCAAACATAATAGCTTCACCATTAAGGGAGATTCTGTCTGTATGCATATGAGT
Organism: Trachemys scripta elegans; assembly: GCF_013100865.1. Classification (NCBI taxonomy): domain Eukaryota; kingdom Metazoa; phylum Chordata; order Testudines; family Emydidae; genus Trachemys; species Trachemys scripta. The sequence continues at coordinate 28,874,977 of NC_048307.1, forward strand.
CCCAAGACATGATTGCAAACTCTTCGAGGTACCCTGTCTATTTCTATATTTGTACAGACCTAGCAAAACAAGGCCTCAATCTTTTCAACACTACCATAGTATAAAATATTTCATAACAAATTATTGTCTTGCTACTACTGCCACTAGATGGAGAGGAAGGATGGACTAGTGTGTAATGTGCTAGTCTAGAATTTTGGAGACTGGGGTTCAATTTCCAGCTTTCTCTTGTGTGACCTTGAGCATCCAAAATTAGTGGAGGATACTTTTGACCTTAATCTGTGTATACTTTTGACCTTAATCTGTGTATGACGGAGGCGCCCATCTGTCGCCCTGACATTTCATATCGGGAGGTATGCTGCCTGCCGGGAGCCCGTATCCGAGACGTTACGGAGGCATTGTCGAGGATTATCCAGCCCTCTGACTACTACCCCATGCTACTCATCCATGTGGGCACAAATGATACTGCGCGGTGTGACACTGAGCGGATCAAGAGTGACTACAGGGCTCTGGGAGTACGGGTGAAGGAGTTTGGAGCGCAGGTGGTATTCTCTTCAATTCTTCCTGTCAAAGGTAGGGGCCCGGGCAGAGACAGATGCATCATGGAGGTGAATGCCTGGCTGCGAAGATGGTGTCGCCAGGAGGGCTTTGGCTTCCTAGACCATGGGATGCTATTCGAGGAAGGACTGCTAGGCAGAGATGGCATTCACCTTTCGAGGAGAGGAAAGACCCTATTTGGACACAGACTGGCTAACCTAGTGAGGAGGGCTTTAAACTAGGTTCGACGGGGACAGGTGAGCAAAGCCCACAGGTAAGTGGGGAACATGGAGACCGGGGAGATGGTTCGGAAACGAGAGGGAGTGTGGGCTATATTGTCAGAGAGAAAGGAGGGTCAGGACAAAACTGGGAGGAAAGATCAAACCAGTATCTTATATACAAATGCGAGAAGTATGGGCAATAAGCAGGAAGAACTGGAAGTACTAACTAATAAATAAATACAACTATGACATTGTTGGCATCACTGAAACTTGGTGGGATAATACACATGACTGGAATGTTGGTGTGGATGGGTACAGCTTGCTCAGGAAGGATAGACAGGGGAAAAAGGGAGGAAGTGTTGCCTTATATATTAAAAATGTACACACTTGGACTGAGGTAGAGATGGACATAGGAGACGGAAGTGTTGAGAGTCTCTGGGTTAGGCTTAAAGGGGTAAAAAACAAGGGAGATATCATGCTAGGAGTCTACTACAGGCCACCTAACCAGGTGGAAGAGGTGGATGAGGCTTTTTTCAAGCAACTAACAAAATCATCCAAAGCCCAAGATTTGGTGGTGATGGGGGACTTCAACTATCCGGATATATGTTGGGAAAATAACACAGCGGGGCACAGACTATCCAACAAATTCTTGGACTGCATTGGAGACAACTTTTTATTTCAGAAGGTTGAAAAAGCTACTAGGGGGGAAGCTGTTCTAGACTTGATTTTAACAAATAGGGAGGAACTCATTGAGAATTTGAAAGTAGAAGGCAGCCTGGGTGAAAGTGATCATGCAATCATAGAGTTTGCAATTCTAAGGAAGGGTAGAAGGGAGAACAGCAAAATAGAGACAATGGATTTCAGGAAGGCAGATTTTGGTAAGCTCAGAGAGCTGATAGGTAAGGTCCCATGGAAATCAAGACTGAGGGGAAAAACAACTGAGGAGAGTTGGCAGTTTTTCAAAGGGACACTATTAAGAGCCCAAAAGCAAGCTATTCCGCTGGTTAGGAAAGATAGAAAATGTGGCAAAAGACCACCTTGGCTTAACCATGAGATCTTGCATGATCTAAAAAATAAAAAGGAGTCATATAAAAAATGGAAACTGGGACAGATTACAAAGGATGAATATAGGCAAAGAACACAGGAATGCAGGGGCAAGATTAGAAAGGCAAAGGCACAAAATGAGCTCAAACTAGCTACGGGAATAAAGGGAAACAAGAAGACTTTTTATCAATACATTAGAAGCAAGAGGAAGACCAAAGACAGGGTAGGCCCACTGCTTAGTGAAGAGGGAGAAAGAGTAACAGGAAACTTGGAAATGGCGGAGATGCTTAATGACTTCTTTGTTTCGGTCTTCACCGAGAAGTCTGAAGGAATGCCTAACATAGTGAATGCTAATGGGAAGGCGGTAGGTTTAGCAGATAAAATAAAAAAAGAACAAGTTAAAAATCACTTAGAAAAGTTAGATGCCTGCAAGTCACCAGGGCCTGATGAAATGCATCCTAGAATACTCAAGGAGCTAATAGAGGAGGTATCTGAGCCTCTAGCTATTATCTTTGGAAAATCATGGGAGACGGGAGAGATTCCAGAAGACTGGAAAAGGGCAAATATAGTGCCCATCTATAAAAAGGGAAATAAAAACAACCCAGGAAACTACAGACCAGTTAGTTTAACTTCTGTGCCAGGGAAGATAATGGAGCAAGTAATTAAGGAAATCATCTGCAAACACTTGGAAGGTGGTAAGGTGATAGGGAACAGCCAGCATGGATTTGTGAAGAACAAATCATGTCAAACCAATCTGATAGCTTTCTTTGATAGGATAACGAGCCTTGTGGATAAGGGTGAAGCTGTGGATGTGGTATACCTAGACTTTAGTAAGGCATTTGATACGGTCTCACATGATATTCTTATCGATAAACTAGGCAAATACAATTTAGATGGGGCTACTATAAGGTGGGTGCATAACTGGCTGGATAACCGTACTCAGAGAGTTCTTATTAATGGTTCCCAATCCTGCTGGAAAGGCATAACGAGTGGGGTACCGCAGGGGTCTGTTTTGGGACCGGCACTGTTCAATATCTTCATCAACGACTTAGATATTGGCATAGAAAGTACGCTTATTAAGTTTGTGGATGATACCAAACTGGGAGGGATTGCAACTGCTTTGGAGGACAGGGTCATAATTCAAAATGATCTGGACAAATTGGAGAAATGGGCTGAGGTAAACAGGATGAAGTTTAACAAAGACAAATGCAAAGTGCTCCACTTAGGAAGGAAAAATCAGTTTCACACATACAGAATGGGAAGAGACTGTCTAGGAAGGAGTACGGCAGAAAGGGATCTAGGGGTTATAGTGGACCACAAGCTAAATATGAGTCAACAGTGTGATGCTGTTGCAAAAAAAGCAAACATGATTCTGGGATGTATTAACAGGTGTATTGTGAGCAAGACACGAGAAGTCATTCTTCTGCTCTACTCTGCTCTGGTTAGGCCTCAGCTGGAGTATTGTGTCCAGTTCTGGGCACCGCATTTTAAAAAAGATGTGGAGAAATTGGAAAGGGTCCAGAGAAGAGCAACAAGAATGATTAAAGGTCTTGAGAACATGACCTATGAAGGAAGGCTGAAAGAATTGGGTTTGTTTAGTTTGGAAAAGAGAAGACTGAGAGGGGACATGATAGCAGTTTTCAGGTATTTAAAAGGGTGTCATAAGGAGGAGGGAGAAAACTTGTTCACCTTAGCCTCTAAGGACAGAACCAGAAGCAATAGGTTTAAACTGCAGCAAGGGAGGTCTAGGTTGGACATTAGGAAAAAGTTCCTAACTGTCAGGGTGGTTAAACACTGGAATAAATTGCCTAGGGAGGTTGTGGAATCTCCATCTCTGGAGATATTTAAGAGTAGGTTAGATAAATGTCTATCAGGGATGGTCTAGACGGTATTTGGTCCTGCCATGCGGGCAGGGGACTGGACTCGATGACCTCTTGAGGTCCCTTCCAGTCCTAGAATCTGTGAATCTATGCCTCATTTCTCCCCGTCTTTACAATGGGGATAATAGTACTGCCCTTCCTCACAGTGGTGTTGTGAGGATAAACACATTAAAGATGGTGAGGTGCTCAGATACCATGATTATGGGAGCCATGTAAGTTTTTACGATAAATAAGACAGACATTATAAGACTAGCAAAACAAACAGTTATTCCTGTATTAAATCAAATTGCTGAATCAGCACTTAATTCACTGCATGGGTTGTTTTAATTACAGCAGACAGGTAAGGACACCGGCATGAATGTCTGCAGCCTTTGGCTCTCTTACTCACACCCCAGCTACATTACCTTACTGTGAGCACATGAAAATGACATCACAGCTGCACGGTTTACCAATATTTTACTCAGAGGAGGAAAAGGAGCAAGCTACTGTGAAGGATGTAGAGGTGTCAGGGAGGGAGATGGCTGAGGCAACCAAATTGAGATTGCGGGGGAGGGATGATTCTGTAAAACAGCCTTGGAAATAGCTTGTGTCAGAGAATGGTTTATGTCAGAGACTTCATGCAGTTTAAATGCAAAAAAGCTACCTTAATGTAAAATTAGAATTAGGGATTTTAAAATTCGCTTCAGCTAGAAGATTCCCACCACTACCAGATTTGTGCACATGCAAGTGATGATAGGGTCTTTCATTACATATTTGGAAAGACTGGGAAGAAAGCGAGAGATGCAGGGGGGGGAAAGAAACCTCACTAAACTTCTATTAAGTTTGGGTATAAATAATAGCAGTTGGGAAATGTGGCTTTAACCCAAAGTAAATGAGATCACAGACAAAAGGATATCAACACTGCTGTCACATAAGTAAATAGGGAGTTTTTGCTGCAATTCAAGCCAATAAATTGCTGCCATCTATGTTTATGTGTGGCATGAAGAAGCAGTCAGGATAGATAGGACAATCTTTTACAGTGATGCATCCAAACCACCTGCTGTCACGAACTGAGCTGATGCATCTTATCCTGACGTAAAGCTATGTGGTGAAGTTTGTCACAAAGCTCAATTGATAAAACTGAATAATGAAATGAGGCATGGCTTGTATTACAGGAGCAACTATATTCTGCCTAGATAACTCCTCCTGCAAAAAGGAAACTACGCCTGTTTTTAGCAATTGCTTCACTAGGTGTTTTATGGTCAATCTCAATTGTTCAAAGATCAATATTCTAAGAATTCATCCCAATTTTGTTCAACCAATATATCAATCATCTTCAAATTTTGAAACAACAATGTCTAAATCACTGAATGCATACTTTTTTGGTATAAATAATGAATATTTCTTATGGTGGCAAAGTATAAAATATTTTAAATCTTATAAGTGTTAATTCTTCTATGTGAATTTTGCTGAAAGTAATCCATAGAGTTTTTACCAAGAACAAAACCTGACATCCCCCAAACATTTGGGTTGATCCAAATCTGGCTTTGCACAGATTCTGTACAGTTGGCTGACCCAAATCCCCAGTAGAACATCCCTCAACTACACCAGGGGCATGGAGGATGTTTATGAAATCTGATTCTAGATTTGACACATCTATTTATTTGACAAGGAGTTTGGAGGAAGATTGAGGGTATGTTCTTGGGTAGAGTGTGTAGGGAAGTTAAAAAGGATGTTATGCTGCTTTGATTTATTGGTTGCCTGAGTTAATTCATTATTTGTATGTGATTATATTTTGCTGCTAGGTGGTCAATATTTTGATCGTAAATCTAATTAACTGTCAGGGTGCCTAGAACTTCCTATATGAGCATCTTTTATTGCTGTTAAAAGCTAAATAAATACATACATAGGTGTCAGGAATCTGTCTAATTATTAACCCTGCACTAAATGATGCTATCACGAGCACACATTTTCCTCAAAGAATTTTAAACATGTGTCAAAAAGACAAAAAAAGAAAGATACTCAGTAGAATCTTCTTTGCCTCCTGCATATTAATTGTATACTATTATTTCTCAGAACCAGTAAGAGATGGACTAATCAAGATTTGTCTGTGTTCAGAATGGAGTTTATTTTGGTTGACAATGGTCACATGTTATTGTGATACCTAATGTTTTGTGAACACGGTATCTGCACCTACACATTTGACAATAGCTGCATATTTATATCCAAAAAATATGAAAGATATGTCATTGACCCAGTCACAGAAATATGGGTATGTGGATGATCTCTCCCTAGCTATCCAAGTGAGCACTTTCACCCACGTGGAATGCATCCTTACAGAAAATCTGAAAAAACTGAAAATAATTGATTATGGTGACTCTGATCAAACCCTCAGAAAACAGCTGTCTCCACATCCCACCTGAGCAACCAGCATGCAAAGAAGCACTTGAATGTTATTTTCTACCACTTCAAACGCAGGCACTAGGATTTCTTGAAATATCTTGGAGTGGTTCTGCATCACAGCCTCACATGCTACCAACATCTGATGAAGCTTGCTGCCAAGATAATGAAAAGAAACAATAGTATCCAAAACCAGCTGCTCACACCTTTTGAGCAGCGATCTTTGCCCTCATCTTCTCACAGCTGACTATTGCATACCAGTATGGGCAGTAGGTGAAAATATGAAACTTGTCAATGTGCAATCGAACACTGTTCTGAGAAGGACTGCTGAAGTCAGCATCGACAGTCTGGTTTCGCTCCTCATGCATATCTTATCACCATCCCTCTGAAGAGAAGCAATAATAATATGTGAATATGACTGAGCGATAATGAACCTAGACTTGCCCATCTCTGAAGATCTCCAAACCCCTCTGTGATGTCGCCTTAAGTCTGGGAACACTTTCTGGTTAGTGACCAAAGCTCTTGAAACAGAGCTGTCACCAAAAGACAAGTGGGAGAAGCTGAGGGAGATCAGTGGGGTCAAGAATCAAGACCTGATCATGGATCCGACAGATTGACCACTGGGCTTCACCATGCCATGTAAGATATGGATAACAGAGATCTGCATCAGAACTTCACACAACATTGCAATTACCTACTACACCAAGAGTAGGCTGATATGCGAATGTGGAGAAGATGTCCAAACCATGGAACATCTAGTAAACTTTCTCCAGAGGAGCAGCCCTCATTCATTCTATATCAACTGAAACCACAGATTAGATGGCAAACTTGGACATCGACCTTTAATGTTGCTTTTCAAGCTGGCATATGAAAGAAGAAGATATTCAAAAATAAATGATTTCTATGATTTCTTCTCAAATGTAAAATCTAACTAAAAATGACAGAAAATTGGACAGAATGATTGGGTCAAAGTCCTTTAAGATATTTCCTGTTGAATGTAATCAATCTTTATTGATTAACTATAACTCTCTATCACAGTAATTCAGTGTTATGGGTAGATGAAAATAATTCTGCAGCAGACGCTATTGGGACAAAATGTCTCTTTCTGCCCTTGGGAGGGAGGCAGTGTTTGCAATTGCAGCAATTATTAATACATACTATAGTATTAGAAACTAATGTGGAATGGAATATGAGCTGAATCCATCTAATGAGAGGAGGATTCTGTGTGACTATTTCACTAATAAAACTGTTGTATTTTACAAAATTAGTCTCTAAATGAAGATACAAGGACTCAGTTATGAACTTGCCACAAGCTCTAAGGAGCAGAACATAGATTGTGACTCAAAGTATATCTACACTAGCCAGTTTAGTACATACCCAGATTCCTTGTCAGGTTTGTACAGTCTATACTGCCACCCACTCTGCTGTGACATCACTTCTATTGTTATTCAAGCTAGCTAAGATATGTCTACATGTGTTGCAGTCTAGACATACCTTTAGAATCACAAACTGGTTCCCAAGATTCTCCTTTGTTCTGTGCTCCCTGGCACAGATCATTTCCCCTGCTGCACTGGTCACTGCATCATGGAGCAAATGTTGGTGGAGCCAGAGCTTCACCCCCCATTCTACCTGTACACTCAGGGGAATAACTGCATACATTGCTACCCACTGTACAGGCTACATCCATATCAGTTTCTTAAAACACTTTAAAATGAACCTACTTACAACAAAAAGAATTACAGTATTTTTTATAGGTTTTTTTTTTGATCCAGTAAAATCTATTTCCCCAAACTGACTAGCAACATTTCTATTAACCTGAATTTAACATTATGTCTCTCTCTTTTTTTCCCCTTTAAGGTGGGAAAGTGAATGGACCTCAAGCTGATATACTACTATCAGTTTCATCTGCATCAACCCATTCTACATTCTTTATCTGTACAAAAAGTTAATCAATGGGTGGCTGCCTTTTAAGGACATGTGTATTTAGCCATAATTTCCTTCATCAATTATATCAGGTTCCTTTCTCTCACATACTCACAAGATTAGGCTTTAATCAGTGAAGAGTGATAAACATTAATTCAGCAAGCACAGAAGTCAAACAGATATTTGTGTCTGCTAATGATAACGGAGGAAAACAAATATATGGTAATGAGAGCTGACCAAATGACAAATTTCCTCCAGCAGCTGCCAGTCAGAAAATTATCCCTGCTCTTTTTAAAGAATGGAGTATACGAGAATTTCAGTCACATTACCGCCCCCTCCCCCCAAAAATCTCTCTAGTCAGGACAATTACTACTCAAGAAAGGAGGACTGCTTCAGAGCCTTTTGGAGCCTCACCCAACTCAACAAGGCTCTCCGTGGGCACAGCAATCCACCCATCTGAAAGAAGTTGTAGGATGCCCAGAGCATTTTCTTCCAAAGATAATTTCCAAGACAGAGGAGCCACGGTTTCCCATTCCCTTTCCCGTCATTATCTGATGACCAGTAGTATCTTTCAAATCAGCTATGCCATGTCTCAAAGATGATTATGTAAGTGACCTATTTGATGGCCATTATTACAATTTTCGAAGTATTTATATAGCTTAACAGTTCTAGTGATGCTTGCTCTATGAATTGCATTTATAGACGACCACCTGGTAATTCAGAGTGATGAAGTTTTGCTATTCCAACATATTGTAAAGGCTGTTTTCTCTAAATATAGAAATGTGAGAATTATCCACAGTGCTATTCATCTATTACATTTTAATAAAACAGTACAGACAATTATTCATTCAAAAAATCTACCCACATTATAAATTTGGTCCATTTTCATGGTAGATACAGATATTGTAAGACCTCTTGTTCAAATTAGAGCTGGTCATGAATTTTTGACCAACTTTTGTTTTTGATGGAAAATGCTCATTGGCATGCTCATCGCTTAGGATACCATTCAGTTGTCCAAACCATTGCTAAACAGAAGATACAGCAAAAATAAAAATAAAATGAGACATATCTGCAGCTACCTAAACAAAATCTGAAGTCTCTGAAATGAGAATGAGACCAATGGGATAAAAACATCCTCCTTAGGGAACACTACAGAGCATGTAGTGGTCCTGTACCAGAAGGCATGACTATCAGTTATGCTGCAGCTTAGGCATCTTTACTCTGCTGTGGCAGGATAAAAGATCCCTAATGTAACAGATCCAGGCTCAGAGGTTTTATGGTTCTTGCTTCTGGATTCAACTGGGGATATGTGTCACATGTGCTTGTCATCCTGACTATATTGACATGAAATGCATGTTAACTATTATGGGATACATGATTTCCTTTTCTTGTCTTATGTACAGTGGACTCTGAATTATTGCCTTAATAAAACAAAGTTTTCCATATGTATTTTGTGGTTGAAAGTGACTGAACTCAAATGACATCCAATAGGCAGCTTTCATTAATTGCTTTCTCTCTTTTCCTCCTTTGAATAACTGTCAAAACTTGAGAGTTCACTAATAATGCACCTATGAGAAAAGTCAGTGTTTAATGATACATAGACTGGAGTTTTATTATCATAGTGTACAAAACTCCTAGGAATAGATGGAATAGTAATTCAATAGACTTTAGCATGATTAGTGATTTAATTACAGGTAAGAAATGTTTTTTTTTTAATTATTCACATGTGAATATTATTATTCCCATTTTATTCTTTAAAGGTGCTGGCAATCAATTCAACCTGGTGTCCTGGGGCAATGTATAAGATTCCCAGTGTGAATAGTTGCTTTTACGGGCTTTTTTTGCATTTATGAAATAGTTTCATTTACATATCCTCTTTAGGACAATAGGGGTTCCTTTTTAGCTGTTAGCTAGCAATCTATCTCCAGGCAGTAAGCTTTATTTTAATTTTATCTGGTACTCAACTGATAGGACTAATGTATTTCATATGTTAATATCTTGATAACACAGCTTCTCCAATTAACCTATAGAACTTAATAGCAATTTGGGTAGTCATTCAAAACCCTCTCATGTAAGAGACTTTCAAAATTAAACATAGTATGTGTGTGTTAATTGGTATTTGTTTATAAGATAGGTAATGATCTCCATTTTACAAAGGGGATACGGGGAAGTTAAGTCTGGGTTAAGCAATTTGCTCAGGGCCAGATAGTATATATGTATATAGTATATCGGTAAGCTCCTAATTATGGGCTCTTTCCACTAGAACATGCTGCTTGAAGTAAGAGTAGAACTACAAATAAAGTATTTGTAACTCATATTAAGACAGTGCTCCTTTTTGACTCTTTTGTCCCAGGCCCTTGATGACAGACTGAATATATATTATAGCCAAGATTTTCAAAGGTGAATAGTGATTTCAGATGTCTCATTTTCAGAAAGTTCTCACATCAACATTCTGAAAATCAAGTGGATTTAAGGTATCTTAAGTTGGGCACCCAAAATACATTATTGGGTATTTATTGAATTATGATTCCTTAGGCCCACTATACTGTTTTCATATGTACAAAAATAGTCTTAAAAGTACAACTTCAAAGTGGAAAAAAATAAAGAAAGTAAAAATTGGATTCATAAGATGTTAGGTACACAAAATACAGATAAGGCAAGGAGAAGACTATAAGGTTTTAGAAACTGATTATCTCTTTGTTATGTGACATCATTTGAATTATGGTAGAGCCTATAAGGCCAGATCCGACCAGTCTGAGACCCTGTATAACAGACCATAAGACTTCCCTGAGATTGGGGCCTATTTGTGCTATGCACTGTACAAAGTATGAGAAAGTAAACTCTTTGAGGCAGGGATGATCTAAATAGACCAGACAGATTAAGGGTGGCAGGGAAACTGAAGCACAAAGAGATTAAGAGACTTGAGCAAAGTCACAAAAGAGCTTGATGGAAAAAATGGGCATGGAACACAAGGCTCACAATTTCTACTTCAGTGCTCTATCCACTGGAACATCCTGCTTTGTGCAACACCTACTACAATGGAACTGAGTCCTGTAGGAGTTATGCACCGCAAATAATAATAAAAAATAGTAATACTAGCTATGCAAAAACAACTTCTGTAGACTGCAAGAGAAAGAGACAAGAAATAAGAGGAGGAAAATGATAAGATAATAGGCAGTGAAATACGAAATGCCATTTTTAAAAGAGAACAATGAGGTGGAACAATTTAGCAATCAACAAAAGGACAATTGAGAGAGGGGTGTTTGAAATGACAGACTAGGATTACTTAAAGCACTTACAGCTGCCTAGATCAAGCTGAAAAATTAGAGATGGTCCCAGAGGGACAGGCTGAAAGATCATTCATCTTTTTCTGAAGTCTAGAAATGCTTATGCCAGACCCACAGTGCTGCATTATTTTTCTGCTTGTGATGTTACCTATTAAAACTGATACCAAAGACCCCAAAACGAACAAAACCACCCCACAACCGGGATACCATTTATCATTTTTGTACTAACTATGGAATACAAGAAGATCCAAATATATTTGTCTTCACAATTAATTATTGTTCGCATGTGTATCTTTAATACTGTAGTATGATGGTGGTGGTAATGAAATTGTTCTTGTATTAGCAGTTAGGTTGAATAGAAGTTCCCAGTCTATCTTCTCTATATCTTTTATTATTTTGTCATCATGTACCTCCTTAATCATCTCGGGTAAAATTTTCAAAACCACCTAAGACCATTAGGAGCCTAAGTCTGATTGAAAAAAAAAAGTTGAGAATTTTTTGACCACCCCTAACATTTTGTGTATATCAGTTTTGAAATTTCCAATGGATGTCTGACTATTCTAACCAATTACTGTTCCTCATGCCTGACTTGGGTAGCTTACCTCTAGAGGCTGTAGGGGGGGTTGGGGGGGTGAGGAGGAGAGGGAGGGTAGTTTATCCTCTGTAAGCCACTTTCTCTTTTGCCTGTCTACTGAGAAGGTTTTATTATTATCATTATTTAATATGGATATACATCTACCATTATAATATGGACTGGGACCATCAATCCATGTCATGTTGGTCACCAAAAAGCTTTCAAATGATTACCACTATTAACATTGACTAAGGCTTAGTCTACACTATAAAGTTTTGTCGGCACAGCTATGTTGGCTGGGGGTGTGCAAAAAGAAAATCAAACCCCCAGGCTGATTTAGCAAAGCTCACAAAATCCCTGGTGTAGATGCAGCTATGCTGACAGAAAAGTGCTTCATTCAGAAGGTGGTTTATCAGTGCCTGCAGAACTCCATGTTCTCACCACTTATGCTGTGCCCTCCACTAAGGGGCTATGCCAGCAAAGCCTTTTTAGTAGAAAAGAGCTGAATTTCTATCAGTGACTATTGTTTTGTGTCTGCAGTAGTTTTTCCCACAGGTTAATTGATTGCCAATTAACTCCAGGTAATAACACATGAGTAATCTCTATGTCAAGCCACTCCCCAAACAGCTGCTCCAGAGTAGCGAAGTTTGAAATTTACCCAAGGCTCAGCCATAGGGTAAGCAAAACATCCTGAAACAAATGTTTAGGGTCTGTCCAGACTAGCTATTACAAATGTGGCAATCAATTAACTTGAGTTAAAAAAAAATCTAGTGTAGACAAGCCCACAGAGACTCTTCATCTCATCAGCAAACTCCTGCCCGATCCCACTCTCCTATATCCAAGTTATTGGATCTACTTTTTCACAGGCTTTCCACCTTTGTAAAATGGTGGTATAAGGGGTGTAACATTCTGTTCTGATTTGATAGCATTTTGCACCCATGTTGTACTGGTATAAAACAACTAAACAAATTGCAAGGCAATAGTAGAGAATAATTTTTGAGCATCTTCTGCCTCCACAATGCAAGTGCTAAACCTGAGTTAGAAGTCTCTCTCAATGGATAACGACTGAAACACAAGGCAAAACCGGTCTACCTTGGTGTCACACTGCACTGCTCTTTGACTTTCCATGACCATCTAAAAAATACTGCTGCCAAAATCAGGAGCAGGAATAATCTAATGAGAAAATTAGCCAGTTTGATGTGGAATGCAGATGCACAGACACTGCACTCATTGGCGCTGGTGCTGTGCTGTCCTCAGTGGAATACTGTGCCCCTATGTGGCATTACTCACCTCAAACTAAATTAGAATCATAGAATCATAGAATATCAGAGTTGGAAGGGACCTCAAGAGGTCATCTAGTCCAACCCCCTGCTCAAAGCAGGACCAATTCCCAGCTAAATCATCCCAGCCAGGGCTTTGTCAAGCCGGGCCTTAAAAACCTCCAAGGAAGGAGACTCCACCACCTCCCTAGGTAACGCATTCCAGTGTTTCACCACCCTCCTAGTGAAATAGTTTTTCCTGATATCCAACCTGGACCTCCCCCACTGCAACTTGAGACCATTGCTCCTTGTTCTGTCATCTGCCACCACTGAGAACAGCCGAGCTCCATCCTCTTTGGAACCCCCCTTCAGGTAGTTGAAGGCTGCTATCTTGGTTAACTTTGAATTGAACTCGACCATGTGTATCATCACATGCACCCTGCACCCACTTCTAACCCAGCAACATAGCCCCTCTGCACATACTTCACGGAGTCTACAGCCAGAGTGATTGAAAAACCATGTGCCAATCCAGATCTCCCATTGTATGTAGCCATTTTCAGTCAGACCCCGGTATGTCTTACTTTGAGACCCCAATGGATGCCTCAACTGCCACATCGGAATCTGTCAGCAGCAACCCTATGGCATGATGAATGGTCGGCTAAAGACCTTGTCACCGTTCTGACTATTCGATCGTCTGGATTTGACCTGCCACATCACCTTTGGACTCTGCAGAAGGTTCCAAACTGGCCAAGGAATATGCGTAACCAACTCTACACATGGGGTCTGTGTGATGACCCACTTTGTCACTGTGGCCTCTGCCAGTCAATGGTGCATGTTGTTGACAAGTGTCAACTGACTAGATTTCATGGTGGCCTTAGGGCCCTTCATTGTGTGTCTCAGCAAGCACTGCAAATGCTAGAAGAACTAGCTCAATATTTGCATTTTCAAACTGATGGACAAAAGTGAATTTACTAAATCAAACTTTGTGGAATTAGAACAAACAATTAACTCCAAATGATCATTTCAACTTAAGAACCTTAAAATATATATATTAGTAACACTTACACTTAAGTGAATCTTCACAAAAAACAAAAATCTCCAACAACATTTTCCAAGTGTTACACAAACATTAATTAATCCTCACAGTACCCCCCACGAGGTAAGTGAATAAGTGCATATTTTACAGATAGTGAAATTAACAGAGGCCCCCTTTCAGCAAAGTGCTTAATTCAGCATTCAGCAAAGTGTTAAATTGAAGCACATGTTGAAATCTCATAAAAATTAGTGCTTAACTAATTTGCTAATTTGGGGCCTAAGTGATTTGACTAGGGATGACACTACAGAGTTTTGTCAACATAGTTTTGTTGGTGAGAGGTGTGAAAAAGCCACACCCCCTACCATACATAGTTACACTGCCAAAACCTGGCTCTGCTGATATAGCCATACCTGCAAAGCATTTGTAGCACAAAGCCAGAGTCAGCAGCAATACTAGAATTAGAATACCTATAGAGTATGAAGCCCAGAACTCTTGAAATGTTTCCTTTTGTAGTAGTAATAAACAGGTATTTATTATGCAGTGGGTTTTCATAGTAATAAAACAATTACTCACTCCTTTCTGGAGCTGCCTTAGAAAGTTATCAATTAAGAAAAAGTAAAATAATGAAAGAAAAACAAGATTTTTTTTTTTTAAAAAAACCTTCTGATTTCTAATGAGAAAGAATATCACTTTCAGATAACCTATTTTTGACAGTTGTTGGATTTTGATAGAATGAACTTTAAAGGAAGCCCAGAATATTTAAACAAACATCTTTGTATTGAAAACATCTATTTTTTGCCACCTTTAAAATACCAGCCTGCTATTCAGTACTTGCCTCCATTTAAGCCATATCAGTTTCAAAGGCACAGCTACAGATGGTGCACCTTGGCCTGATTACACAAGAGACAGAGGTTGAGGCTAGCTTGCATAAATTACTGACAGATTTAAGATCCCTCCTAGCAAGTCTTCCAATTATTTTATGCCTGGGTATGCATATTATCTATGTAAATGATAGCAGACGTACATATGTGTACTGCAATGGAATAAACCTACCTACAGAGACACCAATTATCAGATGCCTCTTGACACACAATATTGTGTACAATTTGGGACTTTTACCTGCTGAACAGTTTTTAATTTAGGTACCAATCTTTCACCGAGGTCCATGAAGATGAACCCGAGTCACTGCAGAGCTTTCTGCAGTATCAGAGACAGAATTTATATTTTTCAAAAATGTAATTGTTGCAAATACCTCATTTCCAAAAGTTTGCTATTGAAAAAAATACCTTTAATAAACAGCTACAGAAAAATGTTAAAAAATTAATATTAAAAAAATCACCGGTGAATTAAATAAAAGACACCAATCCATGCTACAATGTTGTCCTATTCACTCATGGCATTGCTTACAAATAAATAGTTGCTCTTCAGACAGTATGATCATGAAAAAATAAAACACAAGTCATTAGCTAATCCTAAAGGGCTGTTCTTGATTTATGACACATTTAAGTTTATTTCTGATTTTATTTTCGCTAAATGACCAAATGGTTGAGAAACTCTAGCCCTATAGTGGGAAGATGATGAGACGATATTAAGGTTTATATTTTATATACAAAACACAGCTCTCCTGATTTTTCAGGAAGTACTTTTGGTGTTGCAGAGACAAAATAGGAACCATATTCATACAATTTAAAGTTTCATTTAATTCTTTCATTTTGAACACTTTGCTTTCCTGTAGTCTCTAATCTCTTTTGCTTTCTTTGAAAGATAATACACCAGATGAATCACAAGGCTAGACATATCCTAATAGACATGAGAAAGCTGAGGAGAATGGAAAGTGCTTAGTGCAGAAGGCAACAAAATGAGACTCAAGATTTTTTTAAAGCTGTAGCACCACTATAGTTATCAGGAATCTTAAAAGTGTTTTTTTCCCCCCTACTAAGCAACCAAGCATCCAATGTCTTGTCCCACAGGCCAACTTTTGTGTATGTAATAACTAATATAATGCTGTCTATCTGAGGACTGGTCTACATACAGTTTTTGTACTGGTATAAATATTGTTCTATGAAATATAGTTATACCAGTACAACCCCTAGAATGGACACAGTTATAATAGTATACAGATGCCTTATACTAGTATAGTTTATTCCACTTCCCATAAAGCAATAAACTATACCAGTATAAGCACCTTTATGTTGGAATAACTGCATCCACACTAGGGGATTGTATGCCTTAATGATACTGATGTAGCTAAAGCAGTACAACTTCTCTGTGCAAGACAAGCCCTAAGGTACAGGAGGGACGTTACCATTGCATATGAACACCTTCACAAGCTTTAATATATTATCTTCACAATACCCATTTGAAGTAAGGTAGAGGTATTGTCCCCATTTTATAGATGGGGCACTGAAAAACTAAGCAATTTGCCCAAGGTCTCATACCAAATAAACTGCAGAGCAAGACATTGAACCCAGGGTCTCCTATGTCCCGGGCTAGCACTGTATCACAGCATCGTTCCTCCAACATGCTATCATAGATAACTGCCTAACACAATAGTTCTCAAACTTTTGTACTGGTGACCCCTTTCACATAGGAAGCCTCTGAGTGTGACCCCCCCCCCTTATTTTAAAAATACGTTTTTTATATATTTAACACCATTATAAATGCTGGAGGCAAAGTAAGGTTTGGGTGGAGACTGACAGCTCGCGACCTCCCATGTAATACCCTGGTGACCCCCTGAGGGGTCCCAGCTCCCAGTTTGAGAACCATATCAAGGGACATGCTCAGTTTTAATTTCTTGAAGTGGACAAATTTCAAACAATTCCATTTTTGGGTACCCTCCCTTTAATACATTAAGAGGTAGAACTCTGAAGTGTTCTGCACCCTCGTAACGCCCATGACAATCGCGGTCAGATTTTCAAAAGGACCAAGCTATTTATTTTGATGCCAAATGGAATAATAGAAGATCAGGATTAGAAGGGACCCCAAAAGGTCATCAAGTCCAGCTCCCTGCCTTCACTAGCAGGACCAAGTACTGATTTTCCCCAGATCCCTAAGTGGCCCGCTCAAGGATTGAACTCACAACTCTAGGTTTAGCAAGCCAATGCTCAAATCCCTGAGCTATCCTGCACCCATGGAAAATGAGCCCTTTTGAAAATGTGGTGCTGTCCTGAAATTCCTTTAAAAACCAACCAACCAAACATATAAGGCTTTTTTTCTTTTCCCCTCTTGATGTTCCTAAAGGGTTTTCTTGCTAGACAGCTTCTCCCTTGCTAACTGACTATGTAGGAAAATTGTCAAACTGCCTATTCACAAAATTCTGTCAAATGCATAAAATGAACAAATTGAAAAAAATTGAGAAAAAAATCCTCCCCCTCCCAACTGGCTTCTTTCAGTTTTAGTAATCTTATTTGTAACAATAATAGATGCAAAATTTTCTATCAGAAATGTGATTTTCATGTGATGATGTCCCTTTAAGTAACAAGAAATGCAGGGCGGGGGGAGGAATACAATGTAGTCTTGCTCCCCAAGCTTTCATGCAGACTTTATACAAATAATGATGGATATGCCTACATTTTGTCAGGCATGAAAAAATAATGCAGGTGATCAAAGTATGCGGTGTCTCATGTAGATAATCACAGAATCCTATTAGCTCTGTAGGCAGGTTTTCTAATCAGAATGTGCAGTGAGATGTGCTCACTTGAACAAAGTAGGGTGTGTGGCAGAAGGGAGCAATATTGGTCAGAACTGAGTTGGCAACAATTTTTTATGTTCTAGTGATCTTTTAAGAGTCAAAAGGCTCATACATTTGATGTAGGGATTGCTTATACAAACTCCAGCTGATCATGAGATGAAGAGGCAGAGCCTGTTTACTATACTGAGGTTCTGTGCTCAGATTTAAAACAACAAACCTTAGAAATGTAAGTAATACCAGACCAGATCAGACACTACCCTGCCTGTGACAGTATTCAGCAGCAGATGCTTCAGACAAAGGTGCAAGATACCCCATTGTGGGTAATTATGAAATTGCCTGCCAATAGAGAAGATTTCTTTCTAACTCCAATTAGGTTGCATGTCTCAAAAAAATGTCTTAATGTGTCACTTTTTATGAATTCACATGAATGTGAAAGTGTTTTGTGAATCTTACTAATTTCTTGACCTCAGTCTTGTGACAGCAACTTGTACAGGTTCATTATGCATTTTGTAATAATCCCTTTCATCAGTTTTAAATGTACTGCCTTTCCATTTGGTGACTAACTCCTGCCTCTTATACTATGAAAAAGGGTAAAAAGAAGTGCAGAATTAATCTTTATAACACTCATTATTTTGAATCTCTCTTCTAGTGCCCCTATTATTTGCCTCTTCTCTAAACAGTTCTAATCTGTCTGGTCTCTGTTTGGCATCAAAATTGCATGCCCAAAATATCTATATGCAAACAAGTAATTGCAACTGAAAAATATTCATAGATGCATGCAAAAACTGGGTAACTTCACATACTAATGTGCACTAGAATGCAAAAGAATCATCTGCATGTGCAATTTGCTGTTAGGTGACTGAAAAAGTTAGCCCTTTAGAGCAGGGGTGAGCAAACTTTTTGGCCTGAGGGCCACATCTGGGTATGGAAATTGTATAGTGGGCCATGAATGCTCACGAAATTAACAATGGAAAATTAACACTAGTAAAACATCAGAGTCACCTAAGCCAACAAGTAGCAGGCACGTGGGCTTGCATGTTCCAGGCTCTGATGGTGTGTGAGGCGTGTGTGGGTTGTGTAGCCAGAGTAATATGTGTGCCCTCATGCCCGTCATACAGGTCCTGAACACGCAGGAGCACCGGGTGGGTGGAGTGGAACAAGTCCCCGACCCCGCTCGCCAACCAAAGCAGGGCAATGGTGCTTCAGGGACGGATTAAAAGGTCTGACGGGACAGACACGGTCCATAGTTTGCCCACCCCTGCTTTAGAGTCTACTGTTTTCTTTATCCAGTAAATGTGCTCCGATTACGTATAAGTGAATCTGTGAAAAGCTGATCTGTTTTTAACCCCACTTCTTGATTGTCTGGAATCCATTGCAAACAGCCAGCCAGCCACTCAATCAAATACAAAAAGATCACTGGTTTGAATCCAACAATAGTATTAATATTGCCATCTGATTCACAAACACATGCACCTTTAAATCCACTTAGCCATGTGGAGAGTACAATGTTGGGAAGCAATTCCCTTTACAGACTTTTCAGATTTATACAAAAAAGCAAAAATAGGAAAACTTATCTCCAACTACACAGTAGGTGGCTGATGAGTTATGATGTGCCTGAACTGAGCACAGTTAAAAATATATATAAAACAAAACCATTTAAAAAACAAGATACTTTCACTATGCGTGGTTTAGAACTTCACCAGCGTATATGAAACTGCCACCACAGTTCAGTCAGCAGAATAACACTTTATACAAAAGGGCTCATTGCTATAGATGGGCCACTTTTCAGCTGTAAAATGATTCACCATGTGTTTTCTTCCAAGTATTACATGATTATCCTTATTCCAAGACCTACTGCAATTTGACTCTGCTTATAACAAACCTGCCAGCACTACTCTGGTCAATAACAGGAAATTACTGAGACTACACTACTCATTTTGTGTCACACACTCCCTTCCATATTGCAAGCCTGTCTTACTGACAGGGTGTCTTCAGCGGCTTATAATGTTATCTACAATTTATGACAGTGACTCTTCGGTTGGGATCAAGGTACTTAAATAGTATATGAAATCATTGTGACCTACATATCTATCCATCTGTGTCTAATATTTCCTCCCCCTTTCCAAATTCCATATTTTGGAATGACATTATTGTAAGTATGTGAGCTACATTTTTTTTTTAATAATTTATCTGCAAGTAAACACAAAATAAACCTCATGCCAGTCCTGGCACACATGGTGTTTCAAGCAACAATGAATAGAATTTGCAATCTGACAGTTTAGCTCTTTTGCTCAAGTTCTGAAGCTGTATTATGGTTGGAAAAACATTTATGCAAACTGCTCAGAAATTCTTTTTGCTCTGCTGCCCATCCAATACCTTATTTCTCTCTGTCTCATTTCAATGCAATAATATTCCCAACGAAAACTCAATAGTGCTGAGATAGAGAAATTTGACAGATGTTATTCAGTTAAAAAGAAATGAAATACTATTAAAAATGGCCAAAGGTCTTGTTGGGACATGATGCTGCGGGATCTTTCCTTGATTATGTTTAAAATATATTTTAAACAAAAATATGAGTTTTAAGAAGATATTCCTGTAGATCCCTCTGTCATTTCCTTCTGTAGTAAACATGATCTGATGAAGATTTGAAAAGGCTTATTTTAAATCCTACAAAGGTAATTAAAGCTGAGACAGTCTAGGAAAACTTCAAGAAAGAAAAATAGTTCACCACTCTCTCTGTGCCTAAGGGAAGTTTAATTCAAAGTCACATGAGAACAATCTCCAAGAAACAAAAACGAGGCAAATGGTGGTAATTTTTCCCAAGCCGCAAGCTCTCTCTCTCTCTCTGTGTCCCAGACACACACAAAATACCCAACCCCCAACTTTGTCTCTTGGTGGTTTTATTTTAACACTAAACAGCAAATCCTCCCCCTTCTTCTGTGGCTTCAGAAGGGTCCCCCAGCAATGGAATTGGCCCCCTTCCCCTGAGCATTTGGGGGCCTGCAGGGTGGGTGGTCCCTGATCAAGATGCCATCCTTGCTCCCTGGATACTTCCCTTTCCTGCAGCGCACAGGGCATGGGTGGGCATAGAGATGGGTGCTACACAGATGCTGAAGTCTTCTCACCCTTTTGGGAGCGGGTTGTAGCGGTTGGACTGCAGGATTAATTATGGAGCAGTGCCTGCAGCAGCTTAACAGTCTAGGTGAGAGAATGCCCCCTCTCCAGCCCCATGGATCTGTCCAACCCCAGACCCAGCTACTTGGGCTGAATATTGGGCTCTGGAATTGCCCCTTACACAGGGCCGGCTCCAGGCACCAGCCTGGCAAGCAGGTGCTTGGGGTGGCCACTCCGGAGAGGGGCAGCATGTCCAGCTATTAGGCGGCAATGTGGTGGCTGGTCCCTCACTCCCGCTCGGAGCGAAGGACCTCCCGCCGAATTGCCACCGCAGATCGCGATCGTGGCTTTTTTTTTTTTTTTTGGCTGCTTGGGGTGGCCAAAACCCTGTAGCCGGCCCTGCCCTTACAGCACTAAGGATGGGCAAAATTACTTTGTCCTCTTTATTGAGGAACCTTAGCAGTCCTTATCCTCCTCTCTCTCTCCTAACTTCCATGCCGCCTCACTCCTGTTTCCTCTATCTTGCTCACCTCAATCAAATGGACCCCTTTTACCTCTCTAGCTCTATCTTATCCCCCATTTAGGGCCCTAAGATTTCTTCAGATGTCTGAGAAGGCAGAGATCCTTATACCTTTTGCCCACATCCATACTCTAGCCTTCATGCTTTCCAACGCATAACACCAGCAACACGTGACAAATGAGTACAATGCGGAACACATATTTTATTGCATGTCATACAATAATTGACAATTTTTTTAACTATATATTTTTTTAAAATGATGTTTCATCAGTATGTGAGTTAAGCAAGCCATTTAAAAAAAAAAACACCTCTGGAAAACAAAAATCATACTATATTCAATCATAGCTCCCTGTACCCGAACTGCCAACATGTTTGAATGCTGGATATTTAAGTACTCTGCAAGTTGAGCTACAGGAGTAAAGGTTTTCCTTTCTGTGCACTACTGTTAGAGGGGTACCTGACACACATTTTGCCAGTGGATTATGCAACTATCTGCAGTACAATGCTAAAGATCAGGAACCCTTGGATCTGTCCCTGGCTGTGAGAAGAGAGTGTGGCTAGACACAGAATAATCAAAGCACACGTTATTTGGCATGTCCATTCTGCAAGGCATTGTGGCTCAATGGATGAGTCTTGGTTCGGCCTTACTGGCAAGCGGAGTTCTACATCCCATTCTGCCTGAAGTGACTTTGTACAACTTTTCTCTTAACTTATTTATAAAATTGGGAGGCTAATACTTGGTGAATAAGTGATGTACAGTTTATATACAGAGATCAAATATACATGTTCTTGCATAGTATAGTGTCAGGCACATTTGTGTATACACCAATCCCCAGAAAATGCCCTGCATTAAACTTATTATTCATATCAAATTAAAAAATGGTGGAAGAAAACACCATAGATGTAAAGAAATGTTGTATATGTGACACTGTTTAAGTTGTTACAGTATATGTACAGGACATTTCTAGACACAGCTTAGATTATTCTTCACAATATTCATTGGTGCTTATATGATTTATAATCCCTAAGACAGATCCTTAACTAATGTTTTAGTTAAGAGGCAAGCTCACAAAGGAAAGGTTAACTAACCAAAACAGTGTGGCCACCCAGAGCGAACTAAATGTCAGTGAGCAGGTGCCAATTTTTTATATGCCATAGCCCACAGCGCTTCCTAAGACTAACTCCTAGCCCCATCACTACAGCACATAATGCCCACTACTGCTAATCACAGCCCCAACAACATTGCCCTAAGTGCCACCTCCCAAATGCTTCTACTGATTTCTGCATGTCAAATCCACACCTCCTGCTCAAAGACCAAGTAATGGAGGCTCCATGCCACTGGAGTGAAGAAGACTAGGCTGAAATTGAGGCTAGTGATCAGGGCTGTTGGGCAGCTCCCCTGCAGCTGCTATTCAAGCTTATGGGCTCAAGAAGCAACTGGAGACTCTCAGAACCATTTCTATGGAGGTGTTGGGGCCAATAGATTGGTATATATCCAGTGGTATCCTACATTGTAGCCTTTGACACCAGTGGCATAGAGATGATTTCAATCATATGTGTAGGGAGTGTGCTGTCAACCCTGCTCAACTTGGGACTTCCACATCCTAGGTGAGTGCCATAACCCCCAGGCTATAGAAACATTGTAACTCACTTTCCCTGGCCCAGTGACTATCTATACTGGCACTTCATAGACATTCATAAGTTCAAATACCTGCTCCAATGCTTACTGAATTACTTATAAAATGTGGAACAGCTTCAACAGGAGAGATTAAGAAATACCACACCAGAATGTCCCATAGCCCAGTGGCTAGACCAACTCTCTTGTAATGTGGGAGACCCAAGCTCCACATCAGGTAGGGTCTCCCACATCCAAGGTGAGTCCCTTAATCACTGGGCTAAAGGTTATAAGGGAGGCTGCTGCTGCCTCCACCTCCTCCCCCCACCTATTTTTTAAATCTAGTCCTTTTGTTAAAATGCCTGAGATTGAACCAAAATAATTTGAGTCAGGTGAAAACAAAACATTCTGTTTTGACATTACTGGAACATTTTGATTTTTTTGATTTGATTGAAACTAGCCGGCAAAAGTGGCACAAATTCGTGAATAGTTCTGGGTCAAAATTTCACCCAGCTCTATTTGTAACATCCCTTCAGTCTGGATGAGGAACAGGGATTTTCATCCTCACTGGAGACCTACTGTAATTTACTCTTGGTTACCCTTTTGTGTTCTCTTCTCCCTAGGCTGATCTCCATAATGGACAATGGCAGATAAAATCCAACAGTCTACAAAAAGAAGTTCCCCGTTTTTAAAGGTCTGGTACTTGTTCATTACATCCATGATAGAAGGAACCAGAGCTATTTAGGAGTTTTTAATTTCATGTAAATAAAAGTCCAAATTTGTATTTGTTCTACATCTATAATACTTGTGAATTTTAACAGACAAGCAACTCTGCTTAAAATTCAAACATTTCCAGATAAAAATTAGCAAAAAAAATACAGTACTCCCTAAGGTAGATGTTGAATTGTGCTATTATCCTATATGCAGCAAGTGCCAATTTTCTACAAAATCATGAAATGTTGTAATTATGAATAGAATTACTTGTTAAAATGTAAAAAGGAGATAAATAGCAATTGGGAATGTTGATTATTCATCAAAATATGAAGAAAAGAAAAGAAAATACCTTCCTGCAATGAGTCTACTTTATTATTCCTTATTCTGAGGTGCAACCTATATTTCCTAACATTTTAATGATTACATATGTATTTTTGAGGAACGTTGTTTTATATTTCTCACAAGGTCTCTATGAAAGACTTTTTCCCTTAAAACACTTGTGAATAGTAAGATGTAGACCATATCTACATTACAGGGACTAGAGTGGCATAGCTCTGCTGCTGTAGCTATGTTGGCATATTCCCATAGTTTAGACACAACCTACAGTGATGGAAGGTTTTTTCCCATTGCTGTAAGAACATCACCTCGCTAAGCAATGGTAGCTAGGTTGACAGAAGTATTATTTAATTGACCTGGCTGCATCTACACTGGGGGTAAGGTTGGCATATCTATGGTGTTCAGGCGTATGGATTTTACACACCCCTGAGCACTATATCTAAATCAACCTAAATTCTAGCTCTTGTAGTTCTAAAGAACTGCGAAATGGTGTGATGGGTTTCCCCTTAGACTCTCTCAAACCACACCCCAACTAACTAGATTGCAGATGTGGGTGGTTTGAGAGAGCTTGGGAGGAATGGGAAGTGAAAGTGGCAGCATTCTAGGATGTCGTTCTACCTTACCCTTCTTTTTACCAACTCACCCCAATTACCTCTCTCTCTCTCCACTGCCATCAGCCTCCTTTCCCTTTCAAGCCTACTCCAGCCAATGGAGTTCCCTCTCTGATTCTACAAGACCTGGATGGGGAGCATATGTTGGGAATTAGTGCAGGTTTCTGAAAATAATGAGGCTGAGCAGGTCTGGCTCCAGGTGAGAATCTTGCCATGCCATGTTTCTCAGCTGCTGAAATCCTTGCTCAGTTCCTGGCATGAAGTTCCTTATGAGGCCCTAGAAACTGCTAGTTTCCCAAGGGTTAAGGGAACAAATGTGATCCCAGTCAGAAAGCAGAATGTCAATGTTATCCTTTTCTTTTCCAGTTAATTGAATAAAATCCCTCCTTAAGTCTTGCTTTTTCTAAGGCACCCATAAAAAGTGAGCAAAAACAGCAAGTATATTTAATATTAATTGAATCATCAGGATGTGCAATTGTCTAAACTCTATAACCATATGATAGTGTTGCTGTAAGTTTCATCCTTTCTCAAAGCTTCATATCTCTACTCTTTGCATCAGATATCCCATTTGATAAGTCAGGTCTAAACTAAGGAGTCCTATGCTGCAGTCAGACCTCCATGCCCATGCAGAACCCCACTGACTTCAGTGGGGCTCTGAGTTGATGCAGAAGTCTTTCTTCGAAGGATCCATTTGCACGTAAAGTCCCAATTCTGCAAATACTTAGGTGTAAGATGTTGTGATGGGGCAAGCTCAACCTTTATGAGTTGCTGCCCTCATCAGGCGGGTCTTTAGTGGCTCAGCCCTCCAGCCAAGTCACATGCAGTCGAACACATGAAGGAACCAAATGGTTGGCCCTGTGTGGTGTCTTCAGTCCCGTCTCCAGGGCTGTTTAAATTCTAGACACTTTCTCAGGCTTCTAGTACTGAGTCTTATTCCCTTCTTAGGGCTCAGGCCATTTCCCCAGTGGCTTGTGGGGGAACCTGGGTCCCACCCACTACTCCGGATCCTAACCCAGGGACCCTACAAATAGCAGCCATGTGCTGCTTTCTTTAATAATTGCTGCTGCAGCATTCCCTGTGCTGTTTCCCACTCTGTCCTATCACCCTCTTGGATTCTCTGTCTGTTCCCTGTTTGAAGAGGTTATTTATTTTATTATACCTGTTTGAAGAGGCCTTTTTGCCTGAAGAGATTGTAACAGTCTCTGCATCCTTTTTAACCACGGTTCTCTCTCCTAGGCCTCTGCATCTGGAGACCTTTCCAGTCCTATGCGTGCTTGAGCAGGGGTTTCTCCTCAGTCTCTTTACCTGTGGCATTTCACAGCCTTTTAGTTCTTCCTCACCCATCTGGTCCCAGCCAACAACTGAACTGCTAAGACCCTGCAGCTCTTTTTAACTGAGCCTGATGAGCTCTAATTGGCTGCTTCCCTGCAGCCTTTCTAGGCAGGCCTGGAGAACTCACCTTCACTGCTCCTTTCCTGGGGTGGGGTGTGGTAGGACTCCAAGGCATCCAGCAGGGGATCTCAAAGGGCCTGGTACAGCCCATCACAAATATTAAATTTAAGCACATGAGTAACCCCTCTGAAGTCTGTAGGACTACTCATGCTTAAAGTTAATGAGGTGCAATATTACTTGCTGGGATTTAGATTGTAAATTCTTTGGAGTGGGAAAACCTAACTGGCTTCAGGACTCAGCTTGATAAATGTATGGAGGGAATGGTAAAATGGGACTGCCTATGATGGCATGTGGCCCATCGGTGACTACCAGTAGCAAAAATCCCCAATGGCTGGAGGTCTCTGAGTTACTACAGTATCTGCCTGGTGGGTCTTGCCCACATTCTCAGGTTCTAACTGCAAATTTGGGGTCGGGAAGGAATTTACCCCCGGGGCAGATTGGCAGAGACTCTGGAGGCACGAGCATGGGGCACGTGTCACTTGCAGGTTTAAACTAGTGTAAATAGTGAATTCTCTGTAATTCTCTTTGAAGTCTTTAAATCATGATTTGAGGTCTTCAGTAACTCAACCAGAGGTTAGGGGATCTATTTCATGAGTGGGTGGGTGAGGTTCTATGGCCTGTAATATAGAGGAGGTCAGACTAGATGATCACGATGCTCCCTTCTGACCTTAAAGTCTATGAGTCTATGTCTTACTATTTGCTGTTTA
Organism: Trachemys scripta elegans; assembly: GCF_013100865.1. Taxonomy (NCBI): domain Eukaryota; kingdom Metazoa; phylum Chordata; order Testudines; family Emydidae; genus Trachemys; species Trachemys scripta. The sequence goes on from NC_048307.1 coordinate 28,901,874, forward strand.
AAGTATCTTGCACAGTATAAGTGCTGTAAAATTAATAGATAATAATTCCACAACGAAGAATCACCCAAGGTAACTTAATAAAGGTCTGAACAATTGTAACAGTTTCACAAGGGTTTATACAAGATTCATTCCTACTGCAAACCAAGGCCACTGGACATTTAAGAACCCTTAAATTCTGTCATAAAAAGGAAAAAATATATATTTAGCAGGACTGCTTAATACCTGAACAAAGTACATGTTCCTAAGTTTTATATTTGATTAGTCACCTAATGAAAACATGCACTGCCAGGTGGCACTAACACACATTCTCTCTCTCTCTCTGTCTCTCTTTCTCACACACATGCACATACAACTTTATTCATAGACAGCCCCAGAAAAAAAGCACTGTTTTTGAAATCCTATAGAGTGTAACATACTGTAAATGCCTTCCCATCCACCACTCAGCTTTATGCATCCACTGTATGTATTAGAAATTGCCAGCATAATATTTTGACAATTATCAAGACTAAGCAGTGTAAAGTTCATCCTGTCATACTTTATCACCATCATATTAATGCAGGCGGTGGCATAGTGTCACAGCCCAAGTTGTCTTAATATTTTTTCTTTGTGTTTTAGAGAGAAAAATGGCAGATGTCTGTCGTAGAAACTTGAGCTGTTGAACTCTTTCTTATATAAAATAAAATACAGGAGTGGGGAGAGAATCTACATATGCTTAAGCCTTATTTAAGAACATAAGAATGGCCCTACTGGGTCAGATCAAAGGTCCATCTAGCCCAGTATCCTGTCTTCCGACAGTGGCCAGTGCCAGTTGCTCCAGAGGGAATGAACAGAACAGGTAATCATCAAGTGATCCATCCCCTTTCGCTCATTCCCAGCTTCTGGCAAACAGAGGCTAGGGACATCATCCCGGCCCATCCTGGCTAATATAGCCATTGATGGACCTATCTTCTATGAATTTATCTAGTTCTTTTTTGAACCATGTTATGGTCTTGGCCTTCACATCATCCTCTGGCAAGGAGTTCCACAGGCTGACTGTGCGTTGTGTGAAGAAATACTTCCTTTTATTTGTTTTAAACCTGCTGTCTATTAATTTCATTTGGTAGCCCCTAGTTCTTGTGTTATGAGAAGTAGTAAACAACACTTCCTTATCTACTTTCTCTACACCAGTCATGATTTTACAGACCTCAATCATATCTCCCCTTAGCCATCTCTTTTCCAAGCTGAAAAGTCCCAGTCTTATTAATCCCTCCTCATACGGAAGCTATGCCATACCCCTAAACATTTTTGTTGCCCTTTTCTGAAGCTTTTCCAATTCCAATATATCTTTTTTGAGATGGGGCGACCACATCTGCACACAGTATTCAAGATGTGGGCTTACCATGGATTTATATAGAGGCAACATGATATTTTCCATCCTATTATTTATCCCTTTTTTAATTATTCCCAGCATTCTGTTTGCTTTTTGACTGCCGCTGCACATTGAGTGGATGTTTCAGAGAACTATCCACAGTGACTCCAAGAGCTCTTTCTTGTGTGGTAACAGCTAATTTAGACCCAATCATTTTATATGTATAGTTGGGATTATGCTTTCCAATGTGCATTACTTTGCATTTATCAACATTAAATTTCATCTGCCATTTTGAGAGATCCTTTTGTAACTCTTCACAGTCTGCCTGGGTCTTAACTATATTTAGTAATTTTGTATCATATGCAAATTTTGCCACCTCACTGTTTACCCGTTTTTCCAGATCATTAATAACCCTTTCATTAAACACAAAGTGATAAGTAAAGTGCCAAATTGAAACCTGGTTTATGAGGGAGCAATTCATAGATACATATGGATTGCCATACTGGATCAGAGCAGTGGTCCACCTAATCCACAATCCATGTCTCCAATACTGACCACCACCAATACTTCAAGAAACTCTGCAAGAATCTCTCTCCTAAGAGGCGGCAATTATAGAATAACCTGGCCGCAGATGAAGTTTCTTCCTAACTCCTCTGAGTAAGAGGTTGACTTATTCCTCTAGTACATTAAGCTGGGCTCATGGAAGACAAGCCACCATCTTCAGGTGGAGCACCCCAGTATAGAGCAGTCTTACTCATTCTGGCCTGCTGTTTGTGCAATCGAGTTTGAAAAATGCTTAAGGATCCCAGTAGAGCAACAGATATGTATAAATGTAATATCCAAATATACATTTGAAATTGATGGCTATGTATTTAACAGTTATGCAAGAACAGCTCCAAAATGAATATTTTCCAGTTCATCAGTATCTGTAAATGTTAGCAAATTTCCAAAAGACATGATTACCTGATGCTGGGTAAACAATGCACATCTCAGAAATAAACTATTTAGCTATATGTGTCTGATAGCATGCAGGGGCAGCTCTCAGATGAACTGGATGCTTTTAAAACTGCCTGATTATGAATTTTAACCACGAGATCATCTCTTGGTTAAATACAAACCATTTAGCAAAGCTGCCCACTGTTTTGCTCTCTTAACTAAATAATGCACCTTATGGCCCTCTATAAAGAGAAATTAATATCCAACTAGCTATGTTAAAATAATAGGAAATAACGTTGTCTAGTGTTCAACATAGAGGCTGCAAGTTAAAAGTCTTGGGCTCCAAGATTGGTTCTGTCACTAACTTTTTCTGCAACCCTAGAAGTGAGAGTGACTGTATCAAGTGCAAGGTATTTATTTTATTATACAATTTTTCCGGATCAGAACCAGGAAATGCAAATGGTAAAGGTGCTCCCTCTACACCCTGGGTCAATACTTTTGTGTATTTCTCACTCCTATCTGTTTTGAAGTCTGGATGATTTGAGAAGCAATGAGAAGTGTCTGTCTTACACTGACAAGCTAAGACATTCTAAATGAAATCAGATCTTTAACTACAGTTTGTAATGCATATACAAAAAGGAGAGAGTGCGCCTGAAAACACATTTACTCAATGGAGAAAGAAGAATCTTAAAAAGGCTCTACGGTTTCACCAGAGCTGATACTTTAATTAGGCAATTAGAACTATTAAATGTCGACAAAGCTCCAGGCCCCAATGAATTACAACCAAGAAATCTGTAGGAAGTAGTAAGGGAAAAAGAAAAGCCCTTGGCAGGCTTTGTGATAGCTTAGTAAGTATGGAGGAGAGTATAACAGAACTGAAGTGGTGGCTAATGTAATTCTTTTTTCTTTAAAAGGTTCCAAGACCCTAGAACGCACCCTAGAAACATTCATAATCCTGAATTTAGTTGTGGGGAAGGCATAAGATTATTAAAGCACATTTAGAGATTTATAATTTAGTAAAGCATGGCTACAGGATGAATTCATCAAAAAAGAAGGTCATGCATGACAAATTTGCTTGAGTTCTTTGAATAAATTACCGATTTGGTAGACAATGGTGACATAATGGACAATTTATCTGGATTTCAGGAAAGCATTTGATACTGTAACACAGAACAGATTGATTTTTTTTTTTTTTTTTTTTTTGTGGTACAGTAGCCAATACTTTCCTGAGCATGGTTGAGAGGAAGAATGCCAAAGTAGATTCAAATGGATTTAAAGGTGGGAAGCAGGTGTCTGCAAAAGCAGAAGGTGTCTTCAAAATTGGGACAGCATAAGATAGAAAAAGAACAGTTGAGGGTTGTTAGGAAAGCTAGGACAAGTACAAGTTTAGATGATTTTCTATTGTTGTGACCTTGGGAATGTTCTATCAAAAGTGATTATATTTGCTGATGGCACACAATTGTAAGGAGGAAAAATACAGAGGAAAAGAGCAAACAAGTTCAGAAAGATCTGGATAAATTAGGCTCACCGTCTTACCAGTGGCTCATGCAATGATATTGAGACTGGACACCAAAGCTAATCAGACTATAGTTGAAAAGGAATGACAACACAGAGTACAGATGTAGAAAAAGGAAAGAAATATTTGCGTGCATAGTTTTATTGTATTATTTATTTAATGTTCAATAGCAGTTAAAAGGCAAATTAGTTTTGGGATCCTTACACTGAGAGGTATATGGAAGAGAAATAAAGCTTATTTTACCAATGTGGAGTTCCTATCTGGAATACTGGATGTAGTTCTTTTCACTGTCTTCTAAGAGGGTCACTGCTGTCGTTGAAAAGAGAGAGAGACACAATTGAAATGATTCCCTATTATTGGTAGTGGCTGGGGAACTCCAGAAAGTGGAAATTAATTTTGATTAAGTACCCAAAAATATAGGTGCTGATTTATTTGGACCTTTTGGATTTGCAACCTTTGGCTGGAACCAAACAAGAAAAACTAACCTGTGGGCCCAAAAGTTTTTTTTTCTTTTTGCCAAAATGAGAAAACAAAACAAAAACAAATTGTTTTGGGTCAAGTGAAATGTTTCATTTCATCTACAAGATTTTTTTTTTTCAGTATTTTCATTTTGTTTAGTTTTCAGGTGGTTTCTTTTACCCATTTTTAATAAATAAATCAAGCTAAATTTCTAAACAAAATGTAATTCAAAATGAAAAGACAAAATGTTTTCTAGAGAAAGTTTGGAATGAAAAGTTTTGACTTTTCAAGTTTTGTTTTCATTTTTTCTGCAAAAATTATTTGCTGAATTTGACCCAAATTTGTGAATAGTTTCAGCTTGACTCCAAACTGCATTTTGTTTTTTGTGAATAAACTATTCATCTAAAAAAAATTCATCCAGCTCTATTCTGCACTTTGACTTCTGATCTGGGCTGGAGTTCTAAAATTATGGGTCACTCAGAAAAGAAAAATAATATAGAAAAGGATAGGCTAATTTCTCTGTACCACAGCAGAGTTTCATATTGGGTTTGGTTCCAGATTTGAGTAAAGGTTTGGGAAGAGGGTTTTTATTTTATCCAATCTAATTTATCCCTGTACAACTTTCAAAATACAAATTATGGAAAAAGTATTGGATTCCTTGGCACCTATCAGGGTCCTGACAAAAACAGTCAGGACCAAGGGTCAGAGCCTGAGGCTAAGAAGAACAGAGGAGTTTGTAGTCAAACTCCAGGCTGGAATTGAGACCAGGGACCAAATTTGGAGTCAGGTTTCAGGGTCTGGGTCGGGAGGCAAAGTCAAATCAAGCCAAGGTCAAAGCCAAGAGAGTTTAAGTGCAGGAATGTTTGTGGCAGCTACAGAAAATCCACACTATTGCCTGGGCAATTCCTGGAACTCCTCTTGGATTGATATAGAGCAGGAAGCCAATCAAGAGCCATGAGGCTGTTGCCTGCTAGACCGCCTGAGTTGGGACTTCCTGTGGTCTGTGTGGGTCATGGATAGTGGAGCACAAGGTGGTTACAGCTGCCACTGGGTGGAAGCATGGCAGTGTTCACTGCCTGGCAGCTTTCCAGGCTCAGGTTTGAAGAGCCCCTCGGCCTTCTAGCACCATAATTCACAGAAAATGAGGTAGAGTTTTAGAAAAGAGGATTTCTTGAAATGACTAAATGAAAAGCACGGGATTGGTGTCAAAAAAGCTGGCTAGGATTAGAACTAGTATGAAAATGATACATCATGAGCTGAAATTGAGATAGGAACTAACATATAAGCAGACTTGGCAGTGTATCTTTAGGAGCGTGGAATACAGAGCTGCCATTCTCTGTATAAAGCAAGCATGAGAATAAATGAGCAAGCATGAATGTAAAATGAAGCTGGGTGCATTTTTGGAAGAGGAAAGAATTAGGTTTTGGGGATTAAAATAATGAAGATATAGGTTGATCTATTGCTCCAGGGAAAAGGAAGTCAGGCTTTGATGAATCTATAGTTTTATCTTGGCCCTTAAGTATAGAACTGTACATCTTTATTCTCTGTCTGGTAAGATAATAAAAATCCCTGACAGGGTACCACAGAAAATAGCCAGTTTGTCAGCTGCCTCTAACTGTGAAACGAGAAATTCATTAACTGATAGTAGAAGACTACAGTTAAAAACATTGTGGGAGGAGGCTAGGGGATTATTGGATTTTTAATTTACCACTTAAAATTATATGCTTCACAGCCCATTAACAGAATCCTTATGCTTAGATTTGCTTCATTCAATAATTACGATATATCACGATGGACAATCAGGGTCACACAGAGGTGTGGGGGGCCTACAGCAAAATCTGAAACTGATGTCCCACACCCTTCCAAAAATTACCACTGAGGGAATGCCTCATGGGCAGGGGGAGAAGAGAAGGGAGTTGGAGAGTGAGCACACTCATCCTGCAAGAGCAGCTCCTATCATGTGGGGCAGGACCCTGCTCCCCATTCCAGGCATTGTGACCTGGTGTGCAGGGTCTCAGAGTCACTCAGGTTTGGCCCAGCTGCCCCACCATCATGACAAAAGGGTAGTCAGGCCAAACCTAAGTGGCACTGTGACCCCATGCATCAAGTCTCAATGCCACTCGGTTTGGAGAGCCTCTCAAACAGGGCAAAGTGCTTCCCCCCATCCTCCCCTCTGGGCCAGCCCTAGAGACAATTCAATTGATTAATTCCACTGGAATCCAAGAGCTAACATATGCTAACTTTTGGTTTTATGTGAATGTTTAGAACCTGTTTATGTATGTGTGTCTGCAGATTGTACAATTTATTATGTCCTTACCTTCCTAATAAAGCTTACAGTGATAATTTTGGCAGAGCTACTGCTTAATGATTTTCAAATATAATTAAAAACATATTTCAATATAAAATGTATTGCCAAAGTCAAATATATACCAGCTAAGTGAAATTAACCTTCAAATGATACTTGAATAACAGTAAACCACAAGGGTATGTAAGAGATTAAATATACTGTAGTCTAATTATGTTACAATAATTCACCTCATTAATCTCCTAGGAAACAATAACCACAACAGTTAAATACTGTAATTAACAAACCTTATTTCAAACTTGATTTTAATTTTATATGACTTTCCAATATTATCCAGTGCAATTATATAAAAGATAAACAAAAGATAAAACAAATATTAAGTTCTCTGGAGAAGACATCAAAAACATCCTGATGTCTTTAACCTGTGAGAGGAAAGAAACTAGGCCAGCACTTTTTGGCATATTTCTGAATTTAAAGAGACTTGACAAAATGTATGCCACCAACTTTTAGTTCCACTTCATCTGCAGATCAACTGGGTAGCTAGCAATGCTCAGGTTGCAGGCATTGTTGATATTTTTTTTTACTAAAATAGCACCAGTCAGATCTGAGAGGATTATCAAGTTGGATAGCATGTATAGTATTTTCAGGGTGGTATTTTAATTTGTGTTTACTTTTTGTCATCATGTTGTACTACATGACTCTCTAAAATAACAGGAAAATATACATCAGTCTCTGTTGCTACTCTTGCCAATAATCTAAACTTTCCTTAGTCTCCTTTATCTACCCTAGTTTGTTACGAGTCACTATCTTTACTTAGGGTATATCTATACCAGAAATGGATGGATGTGTGGACACTTACTACAACGATAGAAGGGATTCTTCCATTGCTGTAGTAAATCTACCTCTCTGAAAAGTGGTAGCTGGGTTGACAGAAAAATTCTTCTATCAACCTAGCAGTATTTACACCGGGGCTTAGGTTGGCTTAATTATATTGCACAGCGCCGAGTGATATCGTTAAACCAACCTAGCTTTGTAGTATAGACCATCCCTTAGACATCTAGAAGGGCACAAAGTGGTCTTCGTGTACCAGAAGATCTGGCATTCTATAATTAAGGAACATTCAACCACCCCTGAAATGCTGCCCTTTGTAGGCAGAATGTAGCAGCCACTTTGTGTCAGTGATGCTATACAGCAGTTTTTAGGTGAAGTGCAGAATAGCTTTTAGTAGAAACTAAAAGTGGCCATTGAGTGGGCAGAACATAAGTAAGAATATGGCTACAACGTCAAGGGCTAAGGGTTGACTCTCTCCTCTTGCTAAAGATGCCATAAGAAGTTTTAGGGCCTGATCTTATATTGCAGGTACAATGTGTGTGGAACAACCAGAGCTGCATATACAAATTAGGTATCTGCACGTGCAAATGGCCATTTACTTCACAAATATCTATGCCTGCAGCTGTGCATATCTAATTTTGAAAATTCAGCCCTTATATACTACAATTGGCCAGGATGTCAGCTGCACATTTCATCTGGAAGATGTAAAAAGCAACAGAGGGTCCTATGGCACCTGTTGCTTTTTACAGATTCAGACTAACACGGCTACCCCTCTGATACATCTGGAAGATGGACTCTCCAGTATTACAGCTCCCCTAGGAAGTGCCCTATTGGGGAGACCGGCACAGTACTCACTTTCAAGGAAGAAGCCATCTACTAAATCTACACCAGTATCACATACCGCAGTGCATGAGATTTCCTCGCAGGAGGAGGGAGTGTTGTCATCTAGCCAGGCCTGAATCTGCTTAGTTTGTGAAATCTAATCAGACCACAGATCCAAGTTCATATAGCTTCAGGTATTTTCAGCATAGTACAATTCAAATATCACCTGGGTCAGAAAAATAAAGAAAACCCATTCTTGTCATGCTGCGTATTTTCACAGCATGCTATATAATCTCTTACAATTTAGGCTATAATGAAGGACATATCTGAAGGGTGGTCTAAACAGCTGTTCTATTTATTCTACAAAACTTCCACACAAGTATTTTCTTATTACACAACTTGTATGGGCATTTTATTGTAGGGGAGAAATAAACATGAGATTCGTGTTCCTATAAAATGGAAATGAACATATTTCAAAATGCTGTGTTCAAATATCTGAATGTTGCAGAATGAATGATTTTTGTTCTATTATAGCTGTTTTCCATTAAAAGAATGTAATATGTACTAAAGTTCGAATGATATATGGGTGTCTCCTTGAAAAAGGTATTCTCTGTATCAGATGCAACATAAATACTATAGAATGTGATGCATCTCAGTCAGAACAACCACATCCTTGAGTGATCCTGAAAAATTTATACTGTGTATGAAGGTGAATTATGGTGGTGAACAAATTTAATATATCTAGTTGCCTGGTGGACACCCACAATTTGCAATTTAATCATCCACAAGTTATGGTGTGTTCATAATTGAATTAGACTTTGAAATAAGACAATATTGGTTTATAGTGAATTTAAAAAATAGCACCCCCTTTCAGGTTTATGATAATCATAAAGGGAATGGTAAATTACAAACAAGGTGGATTAGATTAAAGTGTTAGAGAGTTGCATTGTATGAAAGAACACTCTACTGAAGATAGAATCTTGAATTTGCAATAGCAATATTTGTATCAGTTTTCCTTTGCAGACTTGAGATTTATACACAGGAAAATAAACAAACAACAAAAACCCTACAACTCTCATTCTATAAGACTAGCAAGATTTATTTTTTCCTCCAAAAAGAGAGGATATAAGGATATCAAGACTTTCAAAGTGAAAAATGTCAAGAGTCTTAAACCTTGAGTCAGAACCAGATTATGGCACAACCCCTTTGGGGCTGTTTCTGGGGCCTGTTGTAATAACTGGGCCTACAAATTTACCTTTAACTATGAACTCAACTTGTTGAAAGTGAATGAAAGTTCAGACAATGTCACAATAACCTATAACAACAAATTTTGTTGGGAAAAGCTGCAAAAAAAAAAAAGAGACAAAGACTGAATTAGTCCAGACAAAAAGACCTACCGATGACATAATTCAAAGATTGTGTTAAGATCATGCCTGGTAAACAAGAAGAGTGAGAGAATGGAAATCAATGAACCAAAATTGGTGTGTAAATTAGTGAACAAAATAATGAGAGGATGGACTCTTCTCCCCATCATCCCTCTTTTGGGAACCTTAAAAAGACATTTTTGTGGGTGGGAACTGGCAAATAGACTGGGGAAATTCCTAGAGGAGGGGAAAAGCTATCAGACGTCTATCCTGCTCTCCTCCAGGGACTTTGTCCTTTGCCCAGGCATCATGAAGGTCACTGTATCCTCATGAAGTCCAGCCCTTGACACACCAGTGGGGAGACCTAGTCATCACTGCTGCACCAGTGGAGACTCCAGCTGGGCACCCATTAGATCCTGCTTTGTCTCTCCTTTCCCTGTGTGTTCCTTTCTGCCCTCCTATTTTCCCTCCTGTTCTATTTCTCTCTGCTTTCTGTCTGATCTGATCTTGAGGTCAACTGCACGACACAGCATCAGCACAGTTAGAGAAGGCAGCCCATCCAGCTTTACCCAGCCTGAGAAAAACCAGAACAACCAGATGATACCCAGACCTTGGACTGGGAAATGAGCCAGAGCCCAGAGCAGTGCTATCATGGCTGATCTGCCAGTCCAGAGCATCATTGTATGACTGTCTTGCTTGTCTGTTTATTTGTCAGAAGCAGGAAAAATAACCATACCTCCACATCTTGCACCTGAGCAACAAAACTTAACCCTTTCCTCCCTACAGAGAAGGGTTGTCTAGCTAAGTAAGGCACTGTAACTGATATCCTCTCTTAAAAAGGGACTTTCATAGGAGTTGGTAGTTTGTCTAATATAATCATTTAATTCCAATTTTAAACTGCTATGTAACTTGTTTTAGCCCTTCCACCCATATTTTAGTAAAAAATGTCTCAGCTTTGGACTAAGTTTCTTAGAGAGTTTGCTAAGAAACTAACAAACAAAGGTCTCTATATCAAATCCAACCCTTGTTTAAACTGTTTAATGCTGGACAGTTTCAGGGTCATGGTAACAGCTGTAACTCTCTGGGCCCAATTATTCTATGTAAATTAATACAATAGGCACCGGCTCCTAGCATCATGAATGTCAGAATCTCTACTTTTGTTTTTTTTAAAAAGCAAGTTTCTGACCATCCTGGTTTGGAGGAGAAGCTTGAAAACACGAACTTAACCAAAAAGATGAGCCATGTTTGCCTATGTATGCAGATAGTTGAAAACAATAGCTGTGAGAGCTGTGAACTCTTCCATTCACATCAGTGGAATGTTAACTCCAAGACCCACTCTTCTGCCAGCTTATGAGAGACAGAAAAATAGTGCAGCGCATATCGCTCACTCAATCCAATAAAACCTGGCTACTGAGGATCCCAGACTATGCTGCTAACTCCACTGCTCCAAGGAGGGGTGGAGCCTTTCCTCTCCATGATGAGCCCCTTGGAGACCTCATGTTGCAGTGTGCCTTGGGTCCTGGATTGCCTTAATTTGACCATGTTAGGCATGCCATAATGGGAAGTAGAGAATTCCCCAAAGGACAGAAGTTATTGGCACAGTGGTTTATATCATGCCCTGTTGTGGGAAAACCTATGGGAGAGCCAAAACTAGCAGAAAACTCTAAGGTTCTAAAATTGTAGAGATCCTACAACATCAAGTGGTGGAATGAATGGTCTTGGCTAACAGGGGAAGTGCCCCTCCTACTCTGCAGATATCCTGAGATCTGCAGGGAAACCTCATGGGTTCAGGGGGATTAGTAGGACATTGGCATGGAGTCCCACTACCTCTTCACTGGTCCCTAAAACCCTTCTACTGGTTTCTATGGTATTCTGACTCCCTGAGGCTCAAGGGTTAAAATATATTGAAACAGGTGGTATGTGAGTGGGGGGGACTAGCCAAGGAGGATGGCGAATTGCGGTGGAATAATTCTCTCCCATGCCAGGGAGAAGAAGGGTTCTCCCTTCTGCTTCTACCAGAGGAAGGGGGCTGTTTTTACTTTCTCATCTCCCCTGCAATTTAGCTCCTACTCAAGAACCATGCTGTCATAGGAACCCTAGTCACCTGGCCCAACTTCTCCACATACCAAAGATATGCTAATGCTGAGTGGAATGCTGCATTAGACTCAGCATTATCTTATGTGGGAAAATCCCTGATGGATTGAAGGGAGGTGATGTTTGATAGCTCTGCCCCATCTTGCACTTTCTAACCATCCTCAGCCCCTCTCCGAAAGCAAAGTTACACAAGCACATGGAGGGCTTCCCATGGAGATGGGAGGAACGTGTTATACGGTGAACAGGTGTTGACTTAATTCAGCTCCCGCAGACAGACTTGTTGCCTAAGAAAAAGGGGTTGGATTTCTTTCACGACATGAAGGAAATGATGTGGCTTTATAGATTTTAGGAGTTGGTAAACCAGCCGAATGTAATGTCTGTGCCTCAGAGTAAGAAAAGCAGATTCCAGAAAGTAGGAAACACCTTGAGCAAAGAAAATAAAACAAATAACCTGCAATGCCCGTATCCACCTAGCTACCATGAGGAATATAGAAAACTCTCTCAGTATAAAAGGCAGGGTTTAATCTGCATCCAAAATTCACAATAGCTCACAGATTATACCTGGGTCATAATTTCACTATTATTACTTTAGATGTTGGTGTTTGTTGATTGAAACAAGCAATCTCATTTCACCCTGGTTTTAAATTAAGGAATGCTAGTGAGAGCACCTGGCTTTCGCATGTACCACAAAGTAAAATTCAGTCATTATATTGTGTTAGAGGTTTATTATTATATATATTGTCTAAGATAATGTTACTGTTGCTAACTCTAAAGTCCTTTTGCCCTCAATATGATCACTGAAGTGTTTAAAAAAAAACCCACAACGACAACAATTACACAACAAGATCTCTAATAAAGAAGGGAAAGATTAATTGGAAAGCTGCCTTGAGAGACCAAATGTTCCAGACCTGACAGTTTTATAATGTACGCAATTAGGGTGGCATTATGAGTTATGTTATCAGAGCCAGCAGCATGATCACCAATTGTTTGTGTTTCAGGGTCTATTCACTAGTACAGTACATAGAAAGTAGATAACTAAAGACAGATGAAGCACAGATGTTGATGGAATGGAGCTTGCTTCTCAGCTGAATGCTGTTCTCACCCTGCCAATGCCTTGAATGGGACATAAAAAGAAAGGCAAATAAATTGTTGCCTATCAATGCAGTTTGTGGAAGCAACATATTAAATATGTTTTATGCAGAAGTCAGATGAAGTAAGTTAGAATTAAAGATGGGGGGGGGGGGTTGTTCAGAAAAGAACAAACCTTTCCAGCAGCCTCTGCCCATTTCTACAGCTGAATCTTAACAAAAACTTCCCTAAGGCTCTGAAATGACATATTGGGTTACTTTTTTCTTCATTTTTTTTTTCCTTTTTCATGTCTGTTCTGGGTTTCAGCCATGACTGGAAGCACAAGTTCTGTGCAAATTTCAATCAGATTGGAACTCCAAACCAAGCCACCCTTGGTTTTGCTAAATGAAAACTTGACAATTTTATGGTATCTGTACACGATGGAATCACAGATCTTCTAAAAGTGTAGGTGTTTGTTAAAGAAAACAACTACAACTTCACACACAAGCAAGCAAGTTTCCATGCAGCTTGATTTCCAATACTGTCTCACCTGTATGCCTGAATAAGACAAAACCATGTATGGAATTCTGTACAGCATACATGGGGCTGAATACACTGTGGGTAAATAATCACATTATTACAACACTAACTAAATGAAAATCACCAGTCCAGGGTACAATGTGCCATTTAGAGACAGCCATATATTGGGGGCAAGTGCATATATCCACTGTCCCATGGGGAGTTTGGGAGGATTTGTGCCCTATGGTTCTCACCCACTCACTGCTATCCTTCAGCAGTACTATCTTGTTTCCCCAGACTCCCTGGTCACTATCCTGTTTTACCCCTGGATGTCCCATTGGCCTCATGGATTTTCTGCATGGGGCATAGATGTGGATATATGGATGAGTCAGGGGCATGATTACTACCTGGAGAATAACATCTCATGTAGATATCTTTCCTCTTTATGAAAGCTATTGTGGCTTTGTATACATTTTTTTTTTTTACTCTCTGCACCAAGTAGCAGGGTTTGGATATGATCAGTATACTTAGACAAAGCCATATGTTATACGGGGGGCATAGCAAATAACATGCTTTGTGCATATAAACAGCTAACTCCATTCTCTGCCTTTTGAGTAGTACAGTCAGAGGTAATAGGGAAAGAAGAAGCAGGGAATACTTTTTGATTAAATGCCCACTTACTGAGGAAGTCAATTCCTAAATCACAAATAATATAAAACACATATTTTTCTATTTGGGCTAATATCAACTTTGGCCTACTTATTTCTCATATCTCAATAGTCAAATACAGAGTGTTATAATTCTGTAGAGGGAAACCCTCCACACAAAATAATCCCTTATGAGAAAACACAACTTCCTAAAAAATAACTAAAATCAGTTGATTTGGCAATTAGTGCTCCAAGAATTAAATCAGTATGGAATATACAGCTTTATTTTATACTTGAGGAAAACTCCAGAGAAAATTAAAACAATGCAAGTTTTAATTATTAAAAGCTGCTCTTTCCTGTGGAATAGTCTAGTCAAGATGATGATATAAACAAACTCCCTGGGAACATGCATCTTTAATGAAGAGTTCCCATAAAAACTACATTTTAAATCACCCTTCCTGATATATTAATCATACTCTATATCATTATAAACACCATGAAGAGAACATTGGGAAAATAAAATGATACATTTTATGCTGTCGGGGTGAAATGGGAGCGGGCAGCCTCACGGGGAATGTAGGTAAGATTCAGATGTTGTTTATAGCTATCTCTATTTACAGTTTTGGCTAGGAGACAATGTTCAGTACTTGATCATAGAAAACAATGTTCAGTACTTGAGACAATTATGAAGTGCAAAGGCATGTCTGCATTATACCATTATACTGTCACATTGATATGGAAGTAAGACACTATCATGGTTTTGAACATTGGATGTTTCTGTTGGCTGAAATCAACTAAGAACTTCGATCTCAGCCCTACAAGGTGCTGAACACTCTGACATGAGCAGTCTATGTGACTTCAGTGGGACTGCTCACATGCCTAAAGTTAAACACAAGCTTTGCTGGACCGGGTGAGAATGCTTAGTTCTATGGAGGTCCAAGCCCTTAGTGTAGTTTTGATTTTTTAAACTTTCAGTTTCTAGATATACTGTAGTTCCTTCTCTTGACTGTAAGGGACCAAGTGCACTGCAAAAGCTACGGAGCCTTCCCTCACTTAACTGCCACAGTACCTAAATCCTGACCTGGAGCACCCAAGCCATTCCACTCTCCCACACAGCAGAAGCTGCTATTCATACTGAATCATGTGGCATTGTAGAGTAAAGTATAGCATAAGACCAAGACTTCTGCATTATTCCACTTTGTCAGCTGGGACGTCAGGAACTCATGCACTGGGTAAAAAGAAGCAGGAAAAATAGTTGCTGAGATGGGTGTGTGTGTGTGTGTGTGTGTGTGTGTGTGTGAGAGAGAGAGAGAGCTGATAAACTCACTGATGTAGCTTTCATACTACCTTATGTATTCTCATTGTAATTCATAACCTATGTGAACAATCTGGGGTATCTTTAATAAACAATTACTAAAGGGCCTGATTCTTATGTACTCTAAGGCCATTTTACACCATTCTGGAAGTATAAAAGGGCCTTGAAGTGGACATCATTTACCTTTACACCCACTTTACTGCCAGAGTTGTGTAAAGTGGCCTTACTATAAATGAAAGTCAGGCCCTAAATATTTGTGTTCATCCTTTGTAAAACAGCAGCAAAAAATATAAAAGTGGGCCTTCATTGTAACCCTGGTTCAAGAAGCACAGCCATGTTTTACAGTTGAACTTAAAATAATTAAACAAAGAAAAGTAAATAAATTAGCAATGATTTATCTCAAAGGAATAATACTGTAACTGCTGAAAAATTACAGGCACCAATCTTTATTAGTATGTAAAGTAGCTAGATTTGGTTTGCTCCCAGAGCTGCTCAAAGGACAATAAGCCAAGAAAGTGGTACACATTATAATAAATTACACACAAAAATTCCCTGTTTGTTGCAGTGAACAACTTTACTCTGTGGGCAAAGAGAGTGCAGTGCTTTTCCTGAGATAAAAAGAAAAAAAAAAGACTGTTTAATTTATATTTTCCAGTGATGTATTGTGCCTTCAGAACTCATTCGGCTGAAAAAGTACAAAGGTTTCAGTTTACAGAAGTTCTGTAAAAATGATTACAGAATTTGTCATAGAACAATTTCCAAAACAAACTATGTTATTTTCCTCTTATGGTTCCCCTGGACATTTTTACTTCTTTACCAATGGAATAAGTTTCCTTTTCAGTGAGGGTTATATTGTTTTCTGTGACAAATAGCAAGTTAAACAAACAAACAAACATCTTTAGGAATATTGAAAAGTCAAAGCAGTTAATTACTATAACACACACACACACTTATCAAAGAGGAGTAAAGGAGAATGAGAAAGAATGGAGGGAAGAGAAGTGTAATGTGTACAAATATGTTTTAAACGTATTAATCCTTTTCACACTCCATGGAAGACTCTCACTTGGTACACTCTGTTGTTCTTTCCTTTTGGCTGTGTATGTACATCTTTGCAATCACATTTGGAGCTCTTGGGAGTAGAAAAGTGATCAAATTGCCCTTCACTGTAGACCCAGTAAAGCCTGGTCTATGCTTAAAAGTTTTACTGGTATAACTGTCAGTTACAGGTGTGATTTTTTTTACTAAAATAGTTGCACCGGTAAAAGTACTAGTGTGGACGTAGTTATACTGGTATAAAGATCACATATACAAGTATAGTTATTCACCTTCTAGTACAGGAATAGCTATACTGATATAAAGCACCTTTATACTGATATAATTGTATCCACACTAAGGGGCTAGTACCATCTTAATTTTACTGGTATGATTAAAGTGGTATAGCTGCCTAGCATAGACAAGCCCCAAAGCTCACTGCTAAGGAACCAGAAGATTCAGATTCCTTGAGTACATCCTAGCCACCCAGCCACTCACCCCGTCCTAGAATTAATTAGAACTTCGGAAGGCCTTTCTAACATGCACAGGTATTGGTATAAACTGGGGGGGGGGGGTGATTTCCAAAGTGGTGTGATAGGACCATGTTTGAGAAAGTTTTCTAGAGCCCTAGTGAAAAACTCTCCCTGTCTAGAAGTCTTCTATTTCTGGATTCTCATTTAAGCAAAATAGAAAACTGGCTACATTCTTTTAATGTACTTTACAAACAATTGACTGCAAATAGAAAACTGCAACTGAAATGGGGTAGTATTATGATCATTTACATTACAATAACTCCTAGCAGCCCCAAACATATTAGGGCTCCATTGTGCTGGGTGTGAAAATGACCACTCAGTCTTATTATTTATTAATTGTACTGCAATAGCACCTAGCAGCCCAATTCAGAACCATGTGGGCCTGGGCCATAAGTGATGTACCAACACAGAACAAAAGATGGTCTCTGCCCCAAAGAGTTTGACCAGGCAGAATGACAGAGGTGTGTGAAAATAATAATACAATAACAACAATAATGTTAATTGTTTTTCCCCAAGTCTCAAAAGGTTTGGATCCAATATTAGACAAAAGCTCAGGGTCAATATTTTTGTTATATGAATAGTTTTGCCCATTCCTAATCAAGAGACAGAGCCCAGCGATTTAAGTTATTAAACTAAGACTGGAACAACAGGAAGCATGCAAGAAAAATGGAGCTGGATGACCCAATTGCCTCATGTGGGGGATAGGGGAAGGAAAGAATGATTACTTCTGGCCCCAATGTGTATGGGTATGTCTACACTACGAAACTAGGTTGATTTAATAGCTGTCGATTTTTTAGAAATCGATTTGATACAGTTGATTGTGTGTCTCCCCACTAAGCGCATTAAGTCGTCAGAGGGCGTCCACAGTACCAAGGCTAGTGTCGACTTTTGGAGCGTTGCACTGTGGTAGCTATCCCACAGTTCCCGCCGCCCATTGGAATTATGGGTTGAGCTCCCAATGCCTGATGGGGCAAAAACATTGTCGTGGGTGGTTCTGGGTACATGTCATCAGGCCCCCCCTCCCTCAGTGAGAGCAATAGCTGAGAATCGTTTTGCGCCTTTTTCCGTGCAGATGCCATACCACAGCAAGCATGGAGCCCGCTCAGATTGCTGTGCAGTTATGAGCACTGTAAACACCACGCGCATTATCCTGCAGTGTATGCTGCACCAGAACGTGCAAAAGCAGGCGAGGAGGCGATGACAGCGCGATCACAATAGTGATGAGGACACGGACACAGACTTCTCTCAAAGCACAGGCCCTGGCAATTTGGTAATGGGGCAGATTCATGCCATGGAACGCCAATTCTGGGACCGGGAAAAAAGCAGAGACTGGTGGGACCGCATAGCGTTGCAGGTCTGGGACAATTCCCAGTGGCTGCAAAACTTCTGCATGCCTAAGGGCACTTTCATGGAACTTTGTGACTTGCTTTTCCCTGCCCTGAAACACAAGAATACCAAGATGAGAGCAGCCCTCACAGTTCACAAGCGAATGGCGATAGCCCTCTGGAAGCTTACAATGCCAGACAGCTACCGGTCAGTCAGGAATCAATTTGAAGTGGGCAAATCTACTGTGGGGGCTGCTGTGATCCAAGTAGTCAACATGATCACTGAGCTGCTGCTATCAAGGCTAGTGACGCTGTGAAATGTGCAGGTCATAGTGGATGGCTTTGCTGCAATGGGATTCCCTAACTGTTGTGGGGCAATAGATGGCACGCATATCCCTGTCTTGGGACCGGAGCACCAAGGCAGCCAGTACATAAACCGAAAGGGGTACTTTTCAATGGTGCTGCAAGCACTGGTGGATCACAAGGGATATTTCACCAACATCAACGTGGGATGGCCGGAAAAGATACATGACGCTCGCATCTTTAGGAACTCTGGTCTGTGTGAACGGCTGCAGCAAGGGACTTACTTTCCAGATCAGAAAATAACCATTGGGGATATTGAAATGCCTATCATTATCCTTGGGGACACAGCCTACCCCGTAATGCCATGGCTCATGAAGCCATACACAGGCACCCTGGACAGTAGTCAGGAGCTGTTCAATTATAGGCTGAGCAAGTGCAGAATGGTGCTAGAATGTGCCTTTGGACATTTAAAAGCACGCTGGCGCAGTTTACTGACTTGGTTAGACCTCAGCAAAATTAATGTTCCCATTGTTATTACTGCTTGCTGTGTGCTCCACAATATCTGTGAGAGTAATGGGGAGACGTTTATGGCGGGGTGGGAGGTCGAGGCAAATCGTCTGGCCACTGATTACGTGCAGCCAGACACCAGGGCAGTTAGAAGAGCATAGCAGGGTGCGTGCTGCGCATCAGAGAAGCTTTGAAAACCAGTTTCATGACTGGCCAGGCTACGGTGTGAAAGTTCTGTTTGTTTATTCTTGATGAAAACCCACCCGCTTTGTTCATTCTACTTCCCTGTAAGCCAACCGCCCTTCCCTCCCCCCTTTGATCACCGCCTGCAGAGGCAATAAAGTCATTATTGTTTCAAATTCATGCATTCTTTATTACTTCATCACACAAATAGGGGGATAACTGCCAAGGTAGCCAGGAGGGGTGGGGGAGAACGGAAGCACTGGGTGGGATGGTGGAGGAGGGGAGGAGGGAAGGACAAGGCCACACTGCACTTCAAAACTTATTGAATGCCAGCCTTTTGTTGCTTGGGCAGTCCTTTGAGGTGGAGTGATTGGGTGCCCAGAGGGCACCCTCCCCCCCCCCACGTTCTTGGGTGTCTGGGTGAGGAGGCTATGTAACTTGGGGAGGAGGGAGTTTTGTTACACGGGGGCTGCGGCAGCGATCTGTGCTGCTGCTGCCTTTCCTGCACCTCAACAATACGCTGGAGAATATCAGTTTGATCTTCTAGTAGCCTCAGCATTGCATCCTGCCTTCTCTCATCATGCTGATGTCACCTATCATCTTGATCCTGCCACGTCCTCACGTTCATTTAGTGCTTTCCTGCACTCTGACAGTGTCTGCCTCCAGGCATTCTGCTGGGCTCTTTCAGTGTGAGAGGACTGCATGAGCTCAGAGAACATTTCATTGCAAATGCGTTTTTTTCACCTTCTAAACGTCGCTAACCTCTGGGAGGCAGATGATACGGGGTGCGTTGAAACATTTGCAGCTGCGGGAGGAAAAAAAGGGAGAGTAGTATTTAAAAAGACACATTTTAGAGAACAATGGGTAGACTCCACATGGTTTCAAACAGCAGCGCCCTCATTTCCCATACCAAGCACCCATTGGTTTGGCCATTTAAAATGGGTTGGCCATTTAAAGGGATGGGCTGTGGTTTTCGGGTTAACGTGCAGCACAAACCCAACTAACCATCCTTCCTCCCGCCCCCACACCCTATTCTCTGGGATGATCGCTTCACCATGTGGCACACAGCGGGGATGATTTCTGTTCAGCCACAGGCAAACAGTCCAGCAGGAACAGTTACCTCTGAATGTCCCCTTAATAAAATTCCCCTATTTCAACCAGGTAACCATGAATGATATCACTCTCCTGAGGATAACACAGAGAGATAAAGAATGGATGTTGCTTGAATGCCAGCAAACACCAGGACCATACACTGCAAGGATTCCAGACTACGTGCTACTGGCCTGGTGTGGTAAAGTGTCCTACCATGGAGGATGGAATAAAGCTGCCTCCCCAGAAACCTTTTGCAAAGACTTTGGGGGTACATCCAGGAGAGCTTCATTGAGATGTCCCTGGAGGATTTATGCTCTATCCCCATATATGTTAACAGACTTTTCCAGTAGCTGTACTGGCCATGAATGCATCCCAAGTCTTCAGGGCAAATTAATCATTAAACACGCTTGCTTTTAAACCATGTACAATATTTACAAAGGTACACTCACCAGAGGTCCCTTCTCCACCTTCAAGGTCCATGAGCCCGCCTTTGGTGGGTTGGGAGCATACTGGGTCCAGGGTGATAAACAGTTCCTGGCTGTCGGGGAAAATGTTTTCTCATCATCTTCCTCATCCCCAAAATCTGCATCCATGTTGTGTGAGAATCCATTGATGGAGTCCACGCACAGGGGTGGGTAGTTGTAGGGGCACCCCCTTGAATGGCATGCAGCTCATCATAGAAGCAGCATGTCTGGGGCTCTGACCCGGAGCGGACGTTTGCCTCTCTGTTTTTTTAGTAAGCTTGCCTGAGCTCCTTAAGTTTCACGTGGCACTGCTGCGAGTCCCTGTTATAGCCTCTGTCCTTCATGCCCTTGGAGATTTTTTTCAAATAATATTTGGGCATTTCATCTTTTGGAACAGAGTTCTGATAGCACGGATTCGTCTCCCCAAACAGCGATCAGATACAGTTCCTCCTGTTTGGTCCATGCTGGAGCTCTTTTGCGATTCTGGGACTGCATGGCCACCTGTGCTGATGAGCTCTGCATGGTCACCTGTGCTGATCAGTTCGCCACGCTGACCAAACAGGAAATTAAATTCAAAAGTTCGCGGGGCTTTTCCTGTCTACCTGGCCAGTACATCAGAGTTGAGTGTGCTGTCCAGAGCGGTCACAATGGAGCACTCTGGGACAGGGCTGCCTGGAGGTCGGGGGGGGGCACGAGAATATAGTATTCTATAGTATTGCAACATTTTTTTAAGGAAGGGGCCCCTGAAATTGCTTTGCCCCAGGCCCCCTGAATCCTCTGGGTGGCCCTGCTCTGGGATAGCTCCCAGAGGCCAATACTGTTGAATTGCGTCCACACTACCCCAAATTTGATGCAGCAAGGTCGATTTCAGCACTAATCCCCTCATCGGGGAGGAGTACCGAAATCGATTTTAAGAGCCCTTTAAGTTGACAAAAATGGCTTCTTCGTGTGGACGGGTGCAGGGTTAAATCGATCTAATGCTGCTAAATTCGACCTAAACTCAGTGTAGACCAGTGCTTTGTTACATCAATTTAGACTTCTGACATTGGTTCCTCCCTTAGAGACCCACCCGCAATGTGACCAAATGCACTCCTGTATTTGCACCCCACACACTATTATAATAACCCTTGTACAAAATATACCTTGTGAGGTATCATTTGAAAACTAATAATTCACTGGTCAATAATATAATGATAAAATATGTGTAGGGACATTATATGTAAAGTTATGAATTACCCCTGTATGATGACTTTAGCACATGGCCAGACCAATGTTCCCCCGAATAGGTAGAAGTTGTTAAACTGGTCTACCCTAAACAAAGAAATGTGCATTTACCTCAGTTTACATATAGGTAGTTCACAGGGTCCTTGGGCCAGCAAGAAGGGGTAAACCTGTTTCTCAAAGACAAAGGACAAGTTGACGCCTCTACTCAGGTGTTATCAAAGTTGATTGGCAATCACTGGTCATTGGCCATTCTTCTGCAATGAAGTGGGGCAGAAACAGGTCAATCTGCATTATAGCAAGCAACAGCATGCAACTTCTTTCATCACAAGATGCCAGGTCTCCATCCTCACAGGAAGAAGAAACTTTATCTAGAGGTAACCCTCAGGAAAACGGATTTCAAATGGTGACTGGACTATAAAAGTGAAGGGCAAAAATACCCCCGGTTCTTTCACGTTCTCTCTCTCTCTATCACCTGTGATGACAAAAATATGAGCTTTTTGACTTTGAGAGGGACCTTGGCATGAAAATTTGGTGAGCAACATTGCTGGGAACATGTGGTAAGGATTTTGCCTTGAACCACGTCTACTTTGTTAATGTTTAGCACTAGAAAACATTATATCTTGTTTTCTCTTGTAACCATTTCTGACTTTAATATATTGTACTTGTATTCATTTAAAATCTCTGTGTAGTTAAATAAACTTGTTTTAATCTTTAATCAAAACTAATCCAGTACTATGGTTAAACTTAACTGTGGGGTAACTCCAGTCAAAGTAGCAAACTGTTGGATATTGACCACCTTATATGGACAATGGACCTATAATACCTGCAGAACTATCCCATCCATGGGATGAACTGGGACAACTGCCCTGGGACCCACGCTTTGGAGGCCCCACACTTCAGTACACAGGGTCCAGGGCAGCCTGGGGGATTAACGGGGGGCCTGGTACCAGCAGCAACGAGCACCCCGGCCCCAGCCTGTCCTGCTCCGCCGGCTTCCGGTGTCGCTCAGGGGAGGAAGCCGGAAAGAGGAAGGGCAGGGGCTTGGGGGAAGGTGTGGAATGGAGGGACGGGGCAGGGGCGGGAAGAGGTGAGGAGGGGGTTTGGGGGAATGGGTGGAATGAGGGGAGGGGGAGGGGCAGGGGTGAGAAGGGAGTTTGGGGGAAGGGGTGGAGCGGGGGCAGGGCCTGGGCTGGAGGGGGGGGGGTTTCCGTGCCCCACACCTCCCTAGAGATGGCCCTGAATACCTGAACTGTCTAGAAGAGAGCTGGCCACTGCAGAACACAAGTTCTGGGGAAAATTCAAAACTGAGATTGTGCTGGGGTCACCCTGCAAATGGTAACCACAGCTGCTGTAGGGCTGGTGTGTTGCCGGCAGACTGCTGGGATCAGAATAGCTGGACCAGTTCTGTGGCTATACACAGACATGCAGGATGTGAACTACATGCGGTTTGAAAGTGGCCCAGGCTAGAAGCTACAACAGCAAAGTAGCATGAGGCACCCAAGGTTACAGGGCAGGTGATGATACAACCCCTTACTGGTCTGGATTGTACCCTGGAATGTGACATCCATACGACACCAAATGGTAACTTTCCCACAATAACACATCACCTTTAAACATCGCCTACTGAGCTCAGTGAAATTACTCATGCATGTAAATTTAAAATCTGCAAGTTTGCTGGATTGGGCCTTTAATACCAAGTCTTAGCACAATTTAAGAAGGTTCCTTGAGACACTGCAAACAGGAAAGAATTTTTAATGAAAATAGTCTTAGATACAGACAGAACTTTCAGGGCGAGTATAAAGTTGTATTTATCTAACAAATGTTATATGTTTTCAAGGAGAAACTTGACATTAACACATTGTAATTGGACATCATAATGTAGTGTACCACAATGGGTGGAGCACCTGAAGCACAACACTGAATTCTGATTTAAAATTTAATTTAAAAATAAGCAGCAATTCATCCATCCAAATCATGGCTTAATGCCCCGTGATCCTCTCTCTTACAGTTACTGGGAACATAGAACTGGGAAATCCTTTGTGACCCTCAAGCTTTGGTATTAGGAAAACTAGCCAGTGATGGGCGTGTCAATCCTCATTTAAGTGTGAGTCACTAAGCAGCCTACCCTTGATTTAAGATTTACAAGAAAAGCAGGTTGTCAAATGAAATTTTGCTATGAATTGGTCATTCTCATAATAAATCTTAGATTTTTTAAAAAATCGTAATAACACAAATTATGTTTATTTGCTAACAAAATATGTATAGTGGGATTATTTCACTTGATATAAGATGGGAATAAGGGACACTGCACCTCCTATGTGTGAGGCTCCTACAGGGCCCTGGCTGCATTTTAAAGATGCTCTTTCCCCCATGTAATTCCTAAACAAGCATTAACACCATCTATCCCATGGGTTCTCAAACGGGGGGTCAGGACCCATCAGGGGGTCATGAGGGTATTATGTGGGGGGGGTCGCAAGCTGTCAGTTTCCACCCTGTAGCAGTCTCGGCCGCGGTTCGGCCCTCAGCGGGACTGTAGGGTATCCCACTGCCTTGCTCTGGTCCGCCGTCAGTCCTGGTCCAGCGGCAGTCTGGGATAGCAGACGCACGGGTAGGGGGCTCAGGCCTGTAAGCAGGGGCTGAGCCAATAGGTCAGAAAAGAGCCCCAAGCCCTCAATCAGGGCGGGGCAGTAATCACGCAGTCTGGAGCACCGGCCCTCAAGCAGGGGCTGAGGCAATGT
Organism: Trachemys scripta elegans; assembly: GCF_013100865.1. Classification (NCBI taxonomy): domain Eukaryota; kingdom Metazoa; phylum Chordata; order Testudines; family Emydidae; genus Trachemys; species Trachemys scripta. Next base: position 28,926,499 of record NC_048307.1, read on the forward strand.
CTATAGCAGCCCAGGCCCTAGGTCAGGGTGGGGCAGCAATCAAATAGTCAGTCAGAAACCCAGGCCCTTAAGCAGGGGCTGGGTCAGGGTTTGTAGCAGCCCACAGCTTCTCTAAGCCAGGGAAAAGGGGGAGTCTGCCACCCAAGGAGTGGGTGGCAGGGGGGACGCAGGCCCTCCCACTCCACTGCGTCCCAGCCCGGGCAGCGGCAGAAACTCGCTGCGGTCAGTGGGGATCCTGGCCGCAACACACTGACATCGGCTCTGGCAGTGCTGCAGCCAGACTGGGGTCGGCTGCCCCCGGGCTTCTTCCACACTCCCCCTCGTATGGTAGCTGGGCCGTACTCGTGTCCTCGGTGCTCTCCACCAGCATCGGTTCCTCCGGGTAGGTAGCGAAGGGTAGGTTCGGCTCCTCCTCGGGGTAGCAGGAGCGGGGCAGGCTCGGCCAGTCCTCGGAGTACCGGGAGAGGGGGTAGGCTTGGCAGGCCTGGTGAGTCGGCAGGCCAGTCGCGGCCTGCGGCTGTCTCCCAAGTGGGAGCTCAGCCACAGACATCTGCTCTCTCCACCAGCTTGTGCTCCACTGAGCTCTGCAGGCAGGCTTTTATGCTTCCGGGTCGGCGCCGTGACCTCTCAGGGGTGGGTGCCAGACCCGGTGGCTCCGCCCACATTGGTATTAGGGGAGGTTCGGCCCCCAGCAGGGCTGTGGGGTATCCCACCGCATCACTACACACCCCAAACCCCACTTTGCCTCCAGCATTTATAATGATGTTAAATATATAAAAAAGTGTTTTTAATTTATAAGGGGGGGGGTCACACTCAGAGACTTCCTATGTGAAAGGGGTCACCCGTACAAAAGTTTGAGAACTACTGATCTATCCTTATTCACCCTTTGGCCACACCAATCTGCACTTCCATGTTCTGTTAGGGGTGAATCAAGCATGGTAGGTTAAAGTGGGGCATGTCTTTTGTCTCTCTACACAAGAAAGATATTGTAACACTGGGCAATATACGTAGTTATGTTATGTCAGATATACAGTTCTATAGGTTTTGATATTTTGCACACCGTCACACTAAGAACGGGAGGAGCAGGCCTAATGAGAGGGATAAACAGGAAAAAGGGGCTTCTGGGAGAGAGAGAGGTGCCTAGGATTCTGCTCAAAGGTGCATGGTATCTCTGGATTTAGGGTTAAGTTCACCTTTGAGGATAGGCCAGTGCACAGTTCCATAAAGAGGTGAGTTGCATCCTTAGTGAATAAAACAAGTCATGAGTTGTTTCTGAACTGCCTTGTGTCAAATTATTACACATACACCTGATGAGGAATGTATCCCTGTTGATGCCACAGAATGCCCCAAAGTAAATCCAAAGGTCAGGTGGGTATCCTTAGTCCTTGATTCTCACTGGCTAAGCATTTGTATTCATAGGTGCAGAGATGTGTTTGTGGCTGTGCAGCAGATATAAAGCTCCCTGTGCTCTCTCTTTCTTCTCCCATAGCAATCACACACATAAAAGGACAGGGCATTACCATTTAAGCATTAGCCAAACAGCCAAATTCCTGCTCTGAACGTGTGTGGAGTATTTTACTGGCTTCACGCAAGATTCCATCACCTCTCAGGACACATATCAGAGAGCAGAATTAATTTGAAGGTTTACAGATGAGAAGATGGCCTAAATCAAGCACTTACCCAAATGATACACTTAAGAAATGCTCTGCATGTGTGTGAGATGAGGTGAACCACCAACATGGGTGAGAAAGGGTTAAGGTTAGTTAGGCACATTCACTCCACCTGGTCAGTAATTAGTCACTTGTCAGTCAGAGAAAATGGGACTGAAGACAGATCAGGTGATAACTCAACAGACATCCAGGCATCAGAGATAGACCAAGAGAGTTCAGTCTGGAAAGAAGTCACAAGGTGACTGGCTCCTGTGAAGGGGTGAAGCTCTACAGGCTGTTGGAGGCGGGAAGCCTCACAAAGACTTAGGTGGGGTGGGAGAGTGCTTGAAACCAGACATGGGGAAAGGCAGTTGAACCCCAGGAAAGAGGTAAGCACAAGGCCCAGAGGATATGTTGATTCTTCGGGATTTTGGATGACATCTGGACATTTTGTTACTCCAGCAGGGGTGTGGATGCAATGCTTCTCAGAGGGAGGGCTGAATGGTGTGCAAAGAGACAACCTACAGAGGGCAATGCAGATTAAAACCCTTCAGCATCACACCCTGAGACAAGGGGGCACTCTGGTGCTGAGTATGCATCATTGCTGTATGACACAAAGTTTTGGAAATTTAATTCCAGGAGACACAAGTAACTTAATGACAAGACAAAATACTGATAATTAAATGATTTTAATAGTGTGTCAAGATGAGCGATAATAGTCTTGAGAAATGGACTGGGTAAATCATCATCCCTCAGGCTTTCTCCACACATTGCCATTCAGGCATGAAGAATACAATATGCAAACTCCATATATTAAATATATTAGCCATATATTTAACTTTAACACAATATTAGTGCTCACCATATCACGGATACTATCTTCAGCAACACATCCATTCTCACCATTCACTTAAGAGGAGGGTTGAAAAAAATTACCAAACTTCTGTGCGTGGATTTTATTAACCCTGAATTTCCGAGTAGTGTGGGAAGTTTGTTTCTGCAGAAATGTTGCCTCTTTCTTTCTTATTCTTTTCCCTTTATCGATAATTAATCATCAACTCTGAAGTTATTGACAGACTGGGGAATGACTGATGTGCAAATATCACAAATATGGTACAGAGAAATATGCATTGTTATAGGTTTGATGTCATGCAGTGTTTCAATTTGTAACTCTCATGGACCTGTGAGTGCCTATAGTATCATCCTACCTGATTTATTTACAAAGTATACAAGAGGGTCAACTTCAAGATTAAAGTGTTACACACATGCTGGTTCAAATTTTGCCGTAAGTTACAGACATTCAGTCCCACTCAGTCAACAGTATTGTACACATATATCTAAGAGCATAATATAGCCCACTATGTAGTTGTATTTACTTTATTTAAATGGAAGTAATTAGCCTCGGCCTTCATTTTAATAAATATCATGATCTACAGTGAATATTAAAATAACTCTCTCTCTCATTGGTAGAGCAAGTGGATACAGTTGGAATTGTAGTGGTGGATGCTGTGGATAATCAAGATCTTATATGTAAATGTCTTCCTCCCAAAATGCTTTACAAATGATAGCCCAGATCCTGTAAACATTTATGTACATGGATAACTTTACTTGTGTTATTAAAGTTATATAAGCATGTTTGCAGGATCACAACATACCTAGGTAAAGGACCACAGAAAAGCAGCCAGACTTATGGTCAGAAGGTAGCAACTAGTGTGTACACAGCGTGCTTCACAATAGTGGGGGATGCAAAAATCTGGCTAAAGCCATAAGAGCAAATTTCTGTCTCTTATATAAAAGTATCATGGGATCCTTAATGCCCACGAAGAGCCAACAGGTCCTTGATTTTCTAGGCCTCAGCCGGAAGATTTTCCACTAAGTCCAATCCTGTTAATTCTTCCTATTATTTGCTTTTCATTAGTACTTAAACAGATTTGAGACCTTACCGTGATAGGCACTGCAAACCCAAAACAAGACGTGGTCCCTGCCCTGAGGAGTTTTCAGTTTTAAAAAACGTAATACCCAAAGTGTGTTTTATTCAAGACAAGCATTCTAAGAATTCAGGCACTTCATGAAAAATCTGGAATTCATCTAGGAGCTGAGCCAAAACCTACTGAGCCAGCAAAAGGTTCCCATTTATTTCAGTGGGCTTTGGCTTGATCTCAATGTTCTAAATGTTTCACTCTGAGATAAAGCTCTATCTTGTGGTTAAGGGACATACAACTAAATTAAATAATAAGAATATGGGACCAGGTAAATCTAGGTTCAATTACCAGCTCTGCTATGAATTTGTAACTCTCATGGACCTTTGAGTGCCTATAGTATCTTCCTACTAAGACATTGGGCAAGTCACTTAAGTCGGGATTTTCAAAGAAGCCTAAGGAAGTTAGGAGCCCAAATTGTGTTGAAATTGAATGGGAGTTGAGTGCTGAACTCCCTCAGTTTCCTTTGAAAATCTGGCCATTAATCTCCCTGTGCTCCAATATGCCAGATGTAAAAGGGGGGGGGGGTTTACTCCCCCTCTCCTATTGTTTGGATCCCTCCCCACATTAGATCTTACACTCTTTGGGGTAACTCCTAGCACAGTGGGTCCCTGATGTCAACGGGTGTCTTTGAGTGTTATGGAAAATTAACAAGCAACAACTTACCAAAATGATAAGTCCAATACTCTAGCCTTAACATCTAGTTCTAGTGTTATTTGCAACTTAGGCTATGTCTACATGTACAGCAGTGTGTGCAGTACAGGTACTACCCACGTAGCCACATGCTACAGTGGAAGGTAGGCTGTGTCCAAACTTGTCACTGTGGCGTGTAGCTACATGTGTCTGTGAAAGCCTCTGGCAGGGGCAGGTAGCAGAGAAAGGCTTCAGCAGGAGGGAGGCAGCTAGACACTATACTGAAGTGTAGATGTGGGAGGCACTGCTTGGGTGTGTAGAGAGTTATGCAGGGTGTATACCCCGGGGAATCAGGTGTGTAGGGCTCTACTCTACTCACCTAAGCCAGGCCTCACTGTCTACACTGCTATTTATACCGGTCCTAGCTGGGCATGCAGCACCTGTACTATACACTCCACCGTAAGTGTAGACGTACCTTTACAGTCCTGTGTTAATATGCCCTTTTCAAGATTCCAAGGTCATTCAAGAGCTCTGACATCATATTATTATTATTACTTACTGCCTTTCTGGAGTCAGACTGGTTGAGGAGTGGGTGTCCTGCAGACATGAAATCTATTTTAAAAAGTAAATGTACTTAATGGAGCTGAAATATGCAAATTGCTCTCAAACACAAATGTATTATAGCACTAAAAGTAAAACGATTAATGTGTTGTGTGTGGTAATTGAATTACTTGAGTATAGACTATTTATTGCACAAATGTCAACTTAATTTATGCACAATAATTAATTTAATATGTCTCGAAAGTTGCTACTTGTAGTTATTTCCATTTTCACAAAAGCCGCTCTGCCACTTCCCACATTTGTGAAGATTACTTAACACTTTTTTTTATAGTAGCAGCAACACAGTAGTCCATCGAACTCTGAGCATGTGCAGTAAGTGCCATGCATACAACTATTTTAAATAATGTTTTCTTGTCCTGTCTAATTTAACAGCTTTGACTTCAGCACCACTTTTTGAACAAAACTTCTTTTCCTTATAAAAATATAGCTATTTTTTGAAAGTAGGATTTCACTCTTATTTGATGTGCCCTGTACCTCAGTTTGAAGCATTACCTAATCTGTTGTAAAATTAATTCTAGATCATAGCATTTTGATTATATAACTCAAGAAGTTTTACCTACTGTTGTATAAGGTCATGTCACAGACATTTTCACATCAGAAAATTTAGCAAAATGGGTGGTTGCTGGGCAAGCTGATTATGCTTTAGCTCTAAGGACTGGAAAAAGTGATAGGATCACTACAATAGTTCCTAGTCTCATGGTTTGATATTTTTCTATTGAAGTGTAACTTTTGAGGGTCAAGATCAATTTGTTTCTTTTAAATCTGGCAGTGGAGGGAGTGGGAAAACAGTTTATCAGATGGTTTGCTTCACTGACATCCACCCCATCTGCTCATTAATTCTCATGGCAGGAAAAGTGTTGGTAGGATGGCTACTATTGCCAAGCAATGGTGGCATCAATGTATGGGCACAGGAGGGGAAAGAGAGAGAGTTGTGATTCTAGGTGCAGAAAGAGCAGAAGCATGAAGTGTGTATCAAGGGCAAGATTTTCAACAGCACAGTCATCGTCCATGTAGTATATTTTAAAATTTTCATTATGTCAATAATTGGTTGGACTTCACGAGTACGACAATTACAAATAAATACATGTTTTAATATATTTATTTTTAAATACATAAGAATGGCCATCCTGGGTTAGACCAAATGTCCCTCTAGCTCAGTATCCTGTCTTTTGACAGTGACCAATGCCAGGTGCTTCAGAGGGAATGAACAGAACAGGTAATCATCAAGTGATCCATCCCCTGTCGCCCATTCCAGGGTTCTGGCAAACAGGCTAGGGACACCATCCCTGTCCATCTTGCTAATAGTTTTAATCTTTTGAATAAACACATGTTAAACCTTGTAGCACATATTGAACTATATATATTAAAAGACCAAAGTTCTTCTGAAACTTTAAATATTTCCATCTGATCTGAATTGTGGAAGCCTGATTCTCCTCTCTCCCCCACAAGGTTTTTTATTCTATATAACTGTTGAATTCAGTGGTGTTACACTAGTGTGCTGGAAGTGAAGGGAAAGTGTGACGAGAACTTGCAGTTCAGTTGTTTATAGTTTCTATGTAATTGCAATTTTGAAATATTTGAAATGTTACACATGCATCACATTCTGTACATTGCAAATTACATCAGGATTAAAATGTTGCAATACTTCCGCTGCCAGTGTAAATGTGCCTGAAGCACATGTGAATACCTTAATTAGAAAACTCTAATCCTTCAGGAGGAGATGGGATGAAATTTGATGAATGGAAACTTGACTCTTAAGTATCCTGATGCCAAATGACAGTCCAAAATCCTCAGGAAGATCCTCTTGGTAATAGCAAGCTGTCAAAATGCATCAGTACCAAAGTCAATAACGACAGAGTCACCATGCACAGGATGTTTAGGCTACGCAGAATGAGTTCAGCTCTACTCTTTGACTAGATATACTACTTTTTCCTCCATAACACACACTTTAATTGGAGGATTGCCAAAGAGCGTTCCACTAAGGATGATGAATTGGTGCCGGCATTCTGGCAAGGCTCCCATGCTGCTCTCCAGAGACTATGGGAAGGGGGCGAGGGGGTGTCCATATATAAATAATTAACAGGTCAAAGAAAGCAAAACAAATTGCCACTTTGCTGAAACATTATTGTCACTTCATTTATCGCTTACACCAAATGAATAAGAAACAGCACATCCTGCTACCAAAAAAGCCACTTGTTCTCTTAGGTACACACCACATGCCTTCAGCCTGCTTTGTGGTGGACTTTTCATTTTCTGGGACAAAAAATTAGCCTCTCTAAATCAGTAAAGGTAAAAGAACTGTGAAACGATTCCACATGATATCCAAAATAGATGAGGGGAAATCTATTTGTGCTCAAGTAGTGTCTGGCCCCAGAGCCCCATGAAGAAGCAGAATTGTCTGGTGATAGGGGCCTAAGTTATAATTCAGAAGTCCTGCATTCATTTCCTGGCTCTTCTACTAACACTGCTGTGTAATCTGGAGCAAGTCACTTCACTTTTGTGTTTCTCTTTCTCCTCCCACCCTTTTCTTGTCTTACTTATATACTCCTCAACGTTGGCTGGGGTTACTGTAATACAAATAAATTTAATAAAAATATGATGCTGCTAGAAACTTTGGCCAGTTCTACATTAGAAAGGATTTGCTGGTATAACTTTTCTGGTATAGCTGTACCAGCAAACCCTCCTAGTGCAGATGCCTCTTATACCAGTTCCTCAAACAAAATAAAATGTCAAAGATTCACACCCCTAACTGACATTATTATACTAGCCAGTCAGGGCTGGCGACTGTGTGTGTGTGTGGGGGGGGGGGGGGGGCACTACAACCCAGAGTGTCGAAAATTGTGTCTGCTGCTGGTGCGTATGTATTCTCTCTGCTCTAGATGCACAGAGATGGTGGAGTGCTGTGCTGGAGGAAGGAGGGCACAAGAGACATAACAGGCAGGCAGGAGAAAAGGTGAGAGGGAATAACAGACAGCAGCAGAGCTGCAGGGAGAGAGAGGAGGAGGAGCCTCTTATGTACCTCTCTAGCACCCCCAGGAGCCTGGACTGATTAACACCAGCTTCTCAGGGAGCTTCCTGCTGCTTCCCTGAACCCACTTGAGGAGAACAGGCAGTCAACTGAAGTAGTAGGAGCCAGTTAGGCCCTTAAGACACTGATATCTTCCCTCACTCAGGCCCTGCTACCAGCCTGCTTATTTGTCCCCTTCAACTGAGTGTTGAGAGCCACTATAGCTGGCACAGAACAGTAGCCATGAGTGAAAGAAGAAAACGCCCCTCTGAGGCAGCATTCTGAAAAAGCAAGCAAGCAAAGGAAGCTTTTCTATCTAAACAGGAAGAAGCTCTCCTGAGATACATAGACACAAATGTTCACGGTGAGCCTTCCGGCCCCAGTGAGGATGTGAGTAGTGAGGAGATGCCTGATCTTCCAGTTGGTCAGAGTGTAGGTGATCTGGCAGCTACTGCAACATCCATATCTCAATCTCAAATGGATGTAACCATGCACATTCCTGAAGAAAAGAGTAGATCAGAGAAGAGTGTGGTGGAGGCACAAGAAACTGCTGCTGCTGAGTTTAGTTCCTTAAGTTCAGATGATCCAGGACTGTGGACCCACTTGAGCAGTAGCCTGAGGGACTTGTACTGCGTGGGCCACAGCAAGTGAAAAACTTCATGTTCCCCAAAGACAATGAAAATAGAAGTTTCCATCCAACACATTACTGGTGTGAAATCCCCAATGGTGACAAAGTGGAGAGGCCATGGCTTATGTACTCAAAAACCCAGAATGCTGCATACTGTTTTTGTTGAAAACTCTTACAACCTAATGTTCCAGCCACTCTGGGTTCTACAGGAACAAAGGACTGGAAAAATCTGGCTAGAAATCTGGCATGCCATGAGAAGGCAGCAGATCACCAGAGAGCATTCCATAGGTGGAAAGAGCTTGAGATGAGACTAAGGTTAAAGGCCACCATAGATGATCAGCATCAAGAGAAGATTGCATCAGAGTCTCTTTACTGGCAAAATGTTCTGAAAAGGCTCACTGCCATTGTGAGAATGCTTGCTACCCAAAATCTAGCACTGTGTGGCACTTCAGAACAGCTGTATGTGCCAAACAATGGAAATGTCCTTAAAACTGTGGAGCTGATGGCTGAGTTTGATGCTGCACTCCAGGGGCATCTAAGAAGAGTCACCACCCAAGAAATGTACACACACCACTACCTTGGAAAAACAATTCAAAATGAGATCATACCATTACTGGCAACAAAAGTCAAACAGAAGATTGTGGCAGATCTGAAGTCAGCAAGAAATTACTCTGTTATTCTGGACTGCACACCTGACAACAGCCATATGGAACAAATGACTTTAATGGTGCATTTTGTAACAACAACAGAACCTAGTGAAAATGTCCCTGCAATGGTGACTGTCAGAGAGCATTTTCTAGAATGTATTGACATTGATGATACTACAGGAGCTGGTATGACAAATGTGCTTTTTAAAAAGCTGGAAGATACGGGAATTGCGATAGCTGACATGAGAGGTCAGGGTTACGATAATGGTGCCAACATGAAAGTAAAGAACAGAGGAGTGCAGACACGGATCCGAGAGTTAAACCCTCGAGCTTTTTTTGTCCCATGCAGTTCTCATTCATTGAACTTGGTAGTCAGTGATGCAGCATCAGCTTCAAGTGAGGCTGCTGAATTTTTTTAATGCAATTCAAAGCATCTATGTATTTTTCTCTGCATCAACTCATCAATGGCAAATTTTGAAGCAACATCTGGGAACATCCTCTCTGACACTGAAACCACTGAGTGCCACATGATGGGAAAGTCGAGTGGAGGCAATAAAGCCTATCAAACACCAAATTGGAAAAATAGATGATGCCATAGTTGCCATTATGGAGGATAATGCTATGACAGGAACTGTTTATGGGAGAACAGTGGCAGAGGGAAATGGAATCACCAGAAACATACATAACTTCAAATTTCTGTGTGGCTTAGTGTTGTAGCATGACATAATGTTTGAAATAAATGTTGTAAGCAAGAGACTCCAAGGTATTGACCTTGATGTATCTGGACCAATGGAACAACTGGACAAAGCAAAGTCATACCTACAGTCTTAATGGTCAGATGAGGGATTTCAAAACGTTCTGAAGAGTGCATAGAAGTTGGCAGAGGAACTTCACACTGAAGCTATCTTCCTACCCATTCAAGAATACAAGAGTCACTGAAGAAGAAGACATTTGGATTACGAGGCATGGGATAATCCCATAAGAGACCCCAAACAACAATTCAAAGTTGAACTATTTAACCAGGTGCTAGATTGTGCAATACAGTCACTTGAAGAATGTTTCATGCAGCTCAAGGAACACAGCAGTATATTGGGATGTTGTATGATATTCCAAAACTCCTCACTATACCTGAAGAAGACCTACACCAGCAATACAGGGCACTAGAGACAGTGTTGACACGTGATGACATGCGCGATATTGATGTGAGTGATTTAGGTGATGAACTGAAGGCCCTTTCAAGATACATTTCAGCAGGATCAACTCCAAAGGCTTTTCTGGAATATATGTGCACAAATAAGATGACCACCCTCTTTCCAAATACTTTTGTTGCTCTGCACATACTTCTAACACTTCCTGTAACAGTTGCCAGCGAGAACGCAGCTTCTCCAAGCTGAAGTTAATAAAAACACATCTACGCTCCACAATGACACAGGAGAGGCTGGTCGGCCTTGCAACCATCTCAATAGAGCATGGGCTGGCCCAGACTGTGGGCCTTCAGCAGGAAGCAGTTCAATTCTTTGCAACCAAAAAGGCACGGAAAGCACCACTTTGATTATTCAAACAGATAAAAATGCCAGTGTTTACTATGCAGACAAGAAAAGTAACATTTGCTGTTCAGGCGTTTGAAAGTTAAGAGTTACTTAAAATTTTTGAACAAGGCATTTTAAGTTGTTAGTTCTCCTTTCCTGGGGTAGATAGCAGAGCAGTACCATGAGAGGAATAGAACAGGAAGAAGGTAGAATTGAGACCTTTCAAAGTTTTGGCCCATGTGAGGCATCATTTGAGCTCCCCGCCTCAGGTACCAAAATGTTGTGGGCCGGCCCTGCAGCCAGTGCAGGAGTCCTAAAAACAAGTAGTGCTGGAACAGGGTAGGGAAGTGGGAGGCCCCAGGAGGGAGCTGGAGGAGGACAGGCAGAGCAGGGGGTGACTCCCTGCATGTATTAAAATCTCACCACTACAAAGTGTCTTTTGAAAAAGTAGCTCTTTAAAGTCTGAATAAGTAGAACTAACAGATGCCAATCTCGATTGGAGGAATTACCTCAATCATCTAGTCGTAGAGGGTACTTGACTGAAGTAAGAATTTCAGTTGAACATAAATATCTGGAAAATGAACTGAGTAAGCAAAGCTTTGGCAAGCAATGCTTGCTTGAATGGCAAAAGAGGCTAAGCAGTTCTAGTAAGCCAGAAAACCTCTTCATCATTTTAAATACACAAGAGGCTCTGAAGGTTGGATCCATTTTTTAAAAAAGGCTCTACTACACTGGCTGGAAAAGAATTATACTAATCATTAATAATAGAATTCCAAGCATCCATTCTATTCCTATTAGGGAAAAATAAAGTGAATAGCGCAGACACAAAAAGAAGAACAGGAGTACTTGTGGCACCTTAGAGACTAACAAATTTATTAGAGCATAAGCTTTCGTGGACTACAGCCCACTTCTTCGGATGCATATAGAATGGAACATATATTGAGGAGATATATATACACACATACACAGAGCATAAACAGGTGGGAGTTGTCTTACCAATTCTGAGATTGATTATCACTTCAAAAGTTTTCTCTTAATTAATTGGCCTCTCAGAATTGGTAAGACAACTCCCACCTGTTCATGCTCTCTGTATGTGTGTGTGTGTATATATATCTCCTCAATATATGTTCCATTCTATATGCATCCAAAGAAGTGGGCTGTAGTCCACGAAAGCTTATGCTCTAATAAATTTGTTAGTCTCTAAGGTGCCACAAGTACTCCTGTTCTTTTTGCGGATACAGACTAACATGGCTGCTACTCTGAAACCTGTCATAGTGCAGACACAGTAAAAATATTCTCCTAGAGAATTTGCAGCTGGATCCTGAGGTCTTCAATTATCTCAGACTCTTGGGTTCCCTCTTAAATGACTTAGGTTATCAACTCTTTGGGACAAAGGCCATTTTTTCCTAATTTGCATGGATAGTATGTGGACATAATGGGGCTCCAGGCCTTCACTGAGCTACATGCTACCACAGTGCAAATAAGTAGTAGTAATAATAATTATCCAACATAGACCTGTTTGCTTCAGCAAATGGTTCTCTTCTCCCAGTATATTACAGTAGAATCTCTGAGTTACGAACTCCTCAGGACTGGAGGTTGTTCATAACTCTGAAATGTTCGTCAACTCTGAACAAAATATTATGTTTTTTTTCTTTCAAAAGTTTACAACTGAACATTGAAGTAGTACAGCTTTGACGTTTTAATATGCAGAAGAAAAATGCTACTTTTAACAATCTTAATTTAAATGAGACAAACATAGAAACAGTTTCTTTACCTAGTCAATTTTTTTAAAAACTTTCCTTTAATTTTTAGTAGCTTACATTTAATACGGTACTGTACTATATTTGCTTTTCCCCCTCTCATCTCTGCTGCTGCCTGATTGAGTACTTCCATTCCAAATGAGGTGTGTGGTTGACCAGTTTGTAACTCTTGTGTTCATAACTCTGAGGTTCTACTGTACTCCAGTACTTTGTCCCATTGTCTATGCTCATGAATAACCAGATTCTTATATCCTCAGTCCTACTGAATAGTACCTGTCACTAATTCTGATTTATTATGCATCCAATTAAGTACCGGTACAATTCAACATGAGTAAGAGTATCGCAGTGTGGCTTGTGCTATGGAATAGGTCTTCCAGAAAGTGTAGAGGTGCTACACTTCCTACATACACTCTTTGGTTTCTTGCGACACACTTCCGGGGTTAAAACAAAGAAGCCCAGGACAGGGCAGTCACAGGCTGCAGCTATAGAGAGCAGTAGGACATATATGTCATGTCATTTCTGTGCATAGGTCCTGTTCATAAGAAAGGGTATATCTTGACACCACTCTGCTCCTCAGAAAGATACTTCAGGGCCCTAAGCTTTTTCAGTCCAAGGGGCAAGTTCATGGGCATACATTTTATGTGCTGTCACTGATGCCTTAAGTGCTCTAGAATGTGAAAAGGAATAGGCAGAGCCTGATTTAAAGATCTGGATTGCCCACATAGATCATGGCATGCATTCCCCAGTCAGATATCTCAGGACAACCTGAATCGGCTTTCTCCAGAGACCAGATATTTGTCTAGGTTCTGAAAAAAGAATATTGCTCTGGTTTCTTCAACCAGATACATCAGAGAATCGTTAGCTTTATCCACCCAGGCCAAGTCAGTGTTGCCTGAAGCTTATTACCCTCTGGTGACTGTTGGAATGAAAGAGGAGTTGGAATCAGTCTAGTTCCTGTGGATGAATAAAACAACACCAAAAACTGCCATCACAATTAGCAGCCTTGTTATCTGTCTCAGCAGAGAATACGCATGGTATTATCAATAATTTCTATATGGAATGAAATTCTATTTACATTCAGAAGCCACTTAAAAAAGCCCTTCAGGGGGTCAGTAATTCCATTCAGCCAAAATTCTAGCAGAAAAGGTAAGATGTGGCATTCTGAGTGAAAATTTCTATCAGGAGGCTAGGGTGTAAATCTGGGTTTGAAACAACATATCTGAATCAGAGCACTCCTGAAGCCTCAGCAAGATGGGAATTCCTCTATGGTAATTCCCCCTATCATCACTTTGGGCTACTCTGCCTGTCAGATGCATAAATGTGAGCCACAAGGAGAAGAAATCTTTCTCCTATGACCAGACAGTAACTACTTCACTGTGTTGAGTTGTTCTCTTAATTCATAACAAGACAATGTTTGTGCTCTGCCTCACGCTGCCGGCACTTATCTTTCCTCATAAAATATATTCCATGAGCTTGTGCAGAAATGAGGGGGAAAAAACTGATTCTGTCAGAAGACATTCTCTGAAACTTCAGTCAAAGTGATAACCTAACAGGACCCTAACTATCACCTCTTGATTTGTTTAAATGTCACCCAGCTTGGGGAAAAACAAATCCCCCCCAAATACCCACTGAACATTTATTGAAGCAAATGTCTTTTGGCAGTACTGTAGTTCCAGTCCACTAGTTATTGAAAACCTGACTTATAGAATCATTGGAGAGTATTAAACAACATCCTGCCATCTACCATTTACCTTCAAATTATCCAGGGGGTTCTTTTTTTCTTTCTTTCTTAGAGACAAATAAATGTTGGAGCTGTCACACTCTGCTGAGCAGATCTGAGCATTTATCAAAACAATCTAATGTGTGCATTTTTCCCCATCCTGTGAGAAAACATGTCCATCTTTACCTATGTCTGTTTTAAATAAGTTGCCATGGTTGATATCAAAGCAAGCACTGTACCCTCTAGATACAGTAAATTTTCCATAAAACTGGTATTTCAGGCAACATGCTAATCATATGTAATCAGTGTCATTAAGAAATTACATTTATCAACAATTACTTTGAAGTGATACTTCAAGTATCGTACCTACTTCATAAATTTTTAAGGCCAGAAAGGACCATTATGATCATCTAGTCTGCATAACACAAGCCAAAGAACCTCACCCAATAATTTCTGTATCAAGCCCATAATTTTTTTCAAGCTATAGCATATCTTTTTAAAAGGTATCCAGTCTTTGTATTTCCTATTCTAAACACAAGGAAATGCCACTGTGATGTCTCAGATATTACACTAAAAATGTATTTACTTGTTTGGTAACTGTTGTTCTTCGAGATGTAGCTGCAATTGTGTATTCCACTTAAGTGTGTTTGTGTCAATTGCACCTGAGCTAAAGACTTTTTCCCCCACAGAAGTACCTGTTGGGGCAGCGTACATCCTAAATGCCTATCTGTGACCTCTCCTGAGGCAACAGAAGGGTGACGCCACCCTGATGGCTCTCAATTCCTTTACACCAGAGCAGATGACCTAAGACTCCAATGCAGAGGAGACAGAAGGTGGGTCATGGAATATATGCTTGCATTCACATCTTGAAGAACAATTACAGAACAGGTAAATAACCATTTTTTCTTCTTTGAGTGGTTGAAGACATGTTCTATTCTAGTGATTCACAAGCAGTACTGTTTGGAGCTTGGTTCAGAGTCTACTTGAACAATGATTGCAGTATCACTTTGCCAAAGTTTGCATCCAACCTGGAAGTCATTGTGACTTCATAATACTGAGTGAATATATGCACTGAGGACTAAGTTACAGCTCAACAAAATCCAGTATGGGAACATCCTTCAGGACATCTGCTGGTGTAGACTGGGCCCTCATAGAATGGGTTGAGGAGAGGTGTGGAATATTAGCTACTCCATATGCCTTTGTGATGCAGGAAGTAATCCAGCGAGAGACAGTTTGTGCTGACATTGCCTGGCCTTTCATGTGATCAGCATAGGATATGAAGAGATGAGAAGAGTGCTATTGAAGTAGAAAAGGTCCTATCGAAGTAGAAAGCCAATGCTCTCCTGACATCTAAGATATAGAGACATTCCTTGTCTCTGCTAGAAGGAGATAAAGAGATATTGTCTGGTTAAATGAAAGGCTGACACAATTTTAGTTAAAAACTTATGATGTGACTGCAAGGCTACTCTGTCTTTGGAAAAACACTGTGTAAAAAGGGTCTGCCATTAACATTTGACATTCAATACTCTCCTGGCCAATAAGGAAGGCAATCTTTCAGTTTAAGTGAGGCCAAGAGCGAGAGGACATGGACTCAAATGGCAGGCCCATGATTGCTGCCAGGACAGTGGTGAGGTCCTTTGGTGGGGGGGTACCAAGTTCTTAACAGTTGGGGAAAGATACACCATTTCCTTGAGAAATCTAACACTCATGGGGTTGGAAAATACTGGTCATCCCTGGACTGGACAGTGTATGGCCAAGATCATTGTAAGGTGTACCCTCAGGGAACACCTGAACAGGCCTGAGGATTTCCGATATAGGAGATACTCTAAGGGCAGATCTAAACAAGGGGACTAAGTCAACCTACGTTACGCAACTCCAGCTATGTGAATAACATAGCTGGAGTTGACGTACCTTAGATCAACTTACTGCCATGCCTACACCGTGCTGGGTCGACGGGAGAAACTCTCCCATTGACTTAACTTGTACTTATTGTTCCAATGGTGTACCAGAGTCAACGGGAGAGCAATCGGCAGTCGATTTAGCTAAATCAACCCCCGGTGGATTGATCAACGTGTGTCACTCCCTCAGTAAGTGGAGACAAGCCCTAAGATGTCCTGTATCCTTGCTTTTCAAGGTTGTACTCCACTCTTGGGAGACCAGATGGAAAAAATGTTTTCACTTAGTCAAGATCTCGTGGATTGCTTGCTTTCTATTATTGAGCAGGATTTCTTGACTCACTAAGGAGCACACACTTTCCTCTTGGTCTAGCCACTCATAAGCCATGCTGCAAGATGGAGGCTGCCCAGGTCCAGATACAATATTTGACCATGTTGCTGCGACAGCAAGTCGGGGAAAAGAGACAGAGGGCCAGAAGGATGAACTGACAGCCTGAAGAGGTATGAAACCAGCACTGTCTCAGCCACGATGGGGCAATGAAGATTAACTTGACATGTTCTTTTTTTCAGGTTGTGAATGACCTGTGGAACTAGAGGGATCAGGGAAATGTGTACATTAGACCCCATGTTGAGTCCAGCATAAAGGCATTGGTAAGTGATCCCAGGCTGTGGCCTGGCTGAGAACAAAACAGGTGACATTTCTTGTTGTCTTTTGTATCACACAGATTGACAGAGGGAATGCCCAAAGATGGACCTCAATATGCTCTTCTTAAGACACAACTCATGGCTGTGGGATCCTCGTCTGTTGAGGAAGTTGGCTAACTGATTCTGGGTGCCAAGTAAGTGTGCAGCTACAGGTGTGATGTCTTCTGTGAAGCAAAACTCCCCAAAGCTCAATGCTTCTTGACATAGCTGTCTGAAGTTACCCCTCTTCCTACAGAAGGCTGCCACCACCTCCATGCATTTGGTGAACTCAGAAGGGGCTGATGACAGTCCCAAGGGGAGTATTGTATACTGATAATGGCAGTCCCCTTCCACAAATCTGAGTAATTTTCTGTGACTGAATACAACTGCCAAAGGAAAATATACATAGAATCATAGACTTTAAGGTCAGACGGGACCATTCTGATCATCTAGTCCGACCTCCTGCACAACGCAGGCCACAGAATCTCTCCCACCCACTCCTGTAACAAACCCCTAACCTATATCTGAGCCACTGAAGTCCTCAAATCATGGTTTAAAGACTTCAAGATGCAGAGAATCCTCCAGCAAGTGACCCATGCCCCATGCTACAGAGGAAGGCAAAAAAAAAAACAGGGCCTCTGCCAATCTGCCCTGGGGGAAAATTCCTTCCCGACCCCAAATATGGCCATCACCTAAACCCTGAGCAATGGGCAAGACTCACCAGCCAGACACCCAGGAAAGAATTATCTGTAGTAACTCAGATCCCACCCCATCACAAGCCATTGGGGATATTTAACTCTAATAGTCAAAGATCAATTAATTGCCAAAATTAGGCTATCCCATCATACCATCCCCTCCATAAACTTATCAAGCTTAGTCTTGAAGCCAGATATGTCTTTTGCCTCCACTACTTCCCTTGGCAGACTGTTCCAGAACTTTACTCCTCTGAGGGTTAGAAACCTTCGTCTAATTTCAAGTCTAAACTTCCTCATGGCCAGTTTATATCCATTTGTTCTTGTGTCCACATTGGTACTGAGCTTAAATAATTCTACTCCCTCCCTGGTATTTATCCCTCTGAAGTATTCATAGAGGGCAATCATATCTCCCCTCAGTTTTCTTTTGGTTAATCTAAACAAGCTGAGTTCTTTGAGTCTCCTTTCATAAGATAGGTTTTCCATTCCTTGGATCATCCTAATAGCCCTTCTCTGAACCTCTTCCAGTTTGAATTCATCCTTCTTAAATATGAGAGACCTGAACTGCACACAGTATCCCAGATGAGGTCTCACCAGTGCCTTGTATAACGGTACTAACACCACCTTATCTCTACTGGAAATACCTCACCTAATGCATCCCAAGACTGCATTAGCTTTTTTTCACAGCCATATCACACTGGCGACTCAGTCATCCTGTGATCCACCAATATTCTGAGGTCCTTCTCCTCTGTTACTTCCAACTGATGTGTCCCCAACTTATAACCAAAATTCTTGTTATTAAACCTAAATGCATGACCTTGCACTTTTCACTATTAAATTTCATCCTATTACTTTTACTCCAGTTTACAATGTCATCCAGATCTTCCTGTATGATATCCCGGTCCGCCTCTGTATTGGCAATACCTTCCAGTTTTGTGTCATCCACAAACTTTATTAGCACATTCCCACTTTTTATGCCAAGGTCAGTAATAAAAAGATTAAATAAGATTGGTCCCAAAACTGATCCCTGAGGAACTCCACTAGTAACCCCCCTCCAGCCTGACAGTTCACCTTTCAGTATGACCCATTGTAGTCTCCCCTTTAACCAGTTCCTTATCCACCTTTCAATTTTCATATTGATCCCTAACTTTTCCAATTTAGCTAATAATTCCCCATGCGGAACCATATCAAATGCCTTACTGAAATCGAGGTAAATTAGATCCACTGCATTTCCTTTGACTAAAAAATTTGTTACCTTCTCAAAGAAGGAGATCAGGTTGGTTTTGCACAATCTACCTTTTGTAAAACCATGTTGTATTTTGTCCCAATTACCATTAACCTCAATGTCCTTAACTATCAAAGGTCAAGAGCAGCAAGTCAATTGTTGAGATTTAGGGAGAGAAGGAGATTGACCATATGGAATCTCACTTGTTTGATGAATATGTTCAGAGAATGCAGGTCCAATATAAGTCTGTCTTCCCCTGTACTTGGGAGTCAGAAAATAGTAAAAATCCAGCCCTTGAAACTGCAATGGAATTTCCTCTATAGCTCCCAGAATGGGCAAATCCAAACTTCTTGTTGGAGCAAAGACTTATGAGACTGGCCCCTGAAAAGGTATGGGGAAAAAGAATGGAGAGGAGTGATGGAACAGAATTGGAAGGAAGTACTTAGGACCCACTTGTCTGAGGCTAATCCCCTCTCTAGTGCTTAGGATGTGAGATGATCCCTTTCAAAAGGAAGGGAGCAAATGGTGAGATCACTGCTGATATTTCACTGTCCTCAAAGGAGAAGTCAAAAGTGTTGCTTCCCAACAGCAGGTTGAGGGTGAAATGAGTGGTTAGAGTTGGAATTGAATGACACTCTCTTCTGAGGATTCTGTCTTGTCCTGGATGTGTCACGCTATTTCAGAGGATAGAAGAGCTGTCTCTGGTAGTAATGAGAATGTTGCTCTGGAGGTTTGTATTTGCTGGGTCCTCTTGGTGGCCGGAGTATGTGCTCTTAGGCAGCATAGGGTGGTGTGCGAATCTTTACAAGAGTGCAATATCTCATCAGTCTTTTCTGAAAACAAACACTGCACATCAAAGGGTAAACCTTAATAAACTGCTGAATATCTAGTGCTATTTCACAATTACATTTCCAGGATGCCCTTCTTATATGATTGTAGAAGACATTGCTTTGGAGGAAGCAATTGCAACATTGAGAACCATTTGGAGTGAGGTCTTTGTCACCAGTCTAGCCTCTGTTAAGAAGGCCTTGAATTCCTCCTTGATGTTGTCTGTGTAGTAGAAAGAGAGCCTGAAACATAAGCTCTTGTATCCGAGGCTTGGTGTGAGGCCTAAGGCCTGAGCTAAAGTAGTGGTCAAGTTTGCTCATGTGAAGCAAAGTGAGCAAAAGTCAGGCTCGGCCTGCTTGCAAGCTCACAGAATTTGACAAGAACAGGGCTGATATTGCAAAAACACACATTTCTAAAAGGTGCTAGGCACAGAGCACTTACACAAACACTTTTCAGAAGGGTGGTACCAAAACACGTCGATACCAACATATTTCCTAAAGATAAAAGGAACATGCTCACCCATTCTAAAAATGTAAGGTCAAAATAACAGTGTGATAAATAAACATGTACAAGGTGATAACTGGCTACATTAGAGGGTGTTAACTAATTATGTCAGAGGGGCAGTAAGTAACTTGTTTGCATTAATGTATAAAATGAAGTCTCAGAGGGAATGTCTTCGGTCAGCCAAGGAGGGAATGGAAAGTCCCGCCATTCACTGAGCTGTGTCCATTGTCACAGGTATACATGTCTGAGTATTCTCATAAAGTCTGCCAGGTGCTATTACCGTGCTTCGTCAACAATAAACCTGGCCAGATGCCTTCGCTACAAACCGAGTCTGTACATTTATTGGACAGTTCGACTGGGGTCTGCTGTCTCCGTTATCTGTGCAGCGCTGAGACAGCACACCGAAAGAACACACACACATGCAGCCAAACATCTCACCACACTCGTGGCACTGATCACTAATCTGGTAAGTAAGCGAGCTGCCCACTGTAGGAATTGCAATCTAATATGGCAGAAAAGTACATGCTAAAAACCCCCACGGGGTTTGATAAAATATGGACATGCTGGGTTGCTAGCAAAAGAGGTCCGTATGCATTTAAAAAATATAGTGGGGAAAAAACATGGAATGGCATCCGTAAGGCTAGGGCAGAGACGGTAGCCTTTAAATGTAAAATATTGCAAACTATAACCATGGCTGTTAAATGGTTAAGACAACACGCCAGAAAACTGGCGGGATAAGTAACAGAAACAAAGAAATAGTCAAAAGAAGCAGGAGAAGCCACAAAGCCCTGGAATGCTCCCGCTCTCCCAACAGGGCGGCAAGCAGTCCAGAGACAGCAAGCACAGAAACACAATAAAACTTTGAAAACAGCTGTAAGGAACCTACAAAAAATGTGCCATCCCTTGTTATAAATATTGGTGGTCAACAGTAGACTTCAGGTAGTTACCCTGTGCCTGAAGAATGGGAACAGAAATAAAAAAAGGTGGGTAAATCGATAAACCTTACAATAAAAGCCAGGTTCTGGTTAAACTTAAACTGAGACCTAGATTGGTGCCTGTCAGAATGGGAAAAGTAAATGCACAGAAGGAAGAAGTAGCAAACAATACTTTCACTAAATTGGTCAATTAGATGAAGAAAAAAATGAAACAGTTCACAAAGCACATTAGAAGACAGGAGCTGCGACTCAGTCGCAGGGGAGTAAATAAAAAAAGAATTTCAAAGTAAAAAACTAAAATTAAGCAGGTTAATACCTAAAATCAATACATTAACAAATGGAGTCACCCAAAACCAGTTAACTGCAGCATGGAAGGGCACTCCTACAATCCATTTGGCATGCACACAAAATCAAAATACATTGGGGGAACAAACTCAGGTTTTAGAAGAGCAGGTAACTACCCCCATTGTCCTCTCTAAACCAGGATGCAGGTTCCCAACTGCTTCAACACACGAAACCAAATTCCTTGCTCATAGCTAAAAATATAATTTTTTTTTCAAATATTTTACGTAGTGGTTAAGTTTTCCTCTATATCCTTTCTCAGTTTGCTAAACTCACTGCTGCTGCCTGTACTTTAAAATATCTTAATAGCATTAATCTCTCTTGGCTTAGGTCTACCTCCCTTTTTGCTATTTTTACCTATCCATTTTGGGGGGGTCGGCTTATAAACGAATGGGTTAATGAATAAGTATATATGGTAGTTTCTTTCAGTTCCTTAGGATGCAGCAATATGAGTAGCTGCATACACTAGTGATTTATATACAGTTTTACAGTATCTTGTATAAACTAAGTGGCTATTTGCAGCTATCTGGTATGGGGTCATCTTTTCACTGAAAGTATCTGTCTCCAGTATAAAGAAAATATTATTAGTATGGACAAAGGTGCTGACATTAAAGCAATAATCTGTAATTGGAGTCTGGTTATTTCGTGAGTACACTGGAAACATACATCTCAGTCAATTCCTCTTTATTTGGTTAAAAGAAAAAATCGTTGAACTTAAAATACAAAGGCTATTAAGAGAGGCACAGTTTTGTCAGGATGTTTTGAGCATGAATTGTGGTGACCATTATGCTTTGAATTTGAAAGGAAATTAAAGCCTTATTGCCAAAAAGGAAGGTGTTTGATAATCCTGTAGGTTTTGCAGATACAAACACTGGTCAACCAGTCATTCAATTGGAATCTATGCAAACTGTTATTCAAGCATAGCTTCCATTTTACAATACTTCTGATAGCAGCTGCACAGAAATAAGAAAAAAAAAAAAAACCACCCCGAACAACAAACAAGCCACCATATCATAAAGGAGTCTTCCTCCCTGCATGAGGATGTCTGGTGACCTCAATGTGTACACCTAAGAACAGCATTGTTTGTTAGAGATGTTCAAAAATTTTCTGTCAAAACATTTTTCCTCAGAAAACAGTGTTTAGTCAAAAAAAACATTTCAGTAGAAAAATCCTCTAATTTTCAGTGAAATTTTTGTTCTGATTTTTCAGACTTTTTAAATATGTTGGTTTGAAATTGGATTTTTCCCTGCTTTGCAACTCTTATCCAAACTTTTATTAGTTAGAAAATAGTAAAAAAGTTGAAAGTGTTAACACTTAAAAGTGAAAGTGTCACTGTTAAAACTGAAAAATGTTTTCCAAGTCTCACACTTTCCCACCCTTTCAAGGTTGGAAACAGTAAAAGTGTGGGAAAACACACTTTTCCCCACCTTATCAGGATATCTGGACAAGCTTATTTAAAAAGGGGGATATTTTCATTGGAAAAATTCCAATTCTATCACCACCACACAATTGATAAGCCAGTGGAAAGACAGGCTCTGTTACACAGAGATGGTTTTATACTCTCATGACAGTTTCAGGAAAGTTCTGTATTAGATAAGCAGCATTTGTGCCATGCAAGACAAAGTTAGCTATTGAATGATAAATAAAACTTCCTCATACAAATGAATAGGCAGCACAGAGAAACAATTTTGCTCATTCAGAAAGACATACTTGAGTCCCACCCAACCCCCACTTTCAGAACATTTTCTATGTTTGGTCTTGACTATAATCACTCTGGCTCTGCTGGGAATGACATTTGTGTGTTTTTAAATATGTCAGCAGAAAGGGTTGTCCAGTACATGTAGCAGCTTTTTGTACATTTAGTGGGAGTCATGAGCATGACTTCCTCTACAGTGGACTGGAATTTCACCCCGTAAGGCCGTAGAATATCAAATCAATCTTCCTCCCACTTTGACATAAGGACAGAAACAAAACAAATCATCTCACTAGCTGCAGGTAGGTTAAATGCCCTGCATTACATAAAGCAAATCAAGTTCTACTCTTGTCTTTCCTCCCAAACTGCAGCAATCACAGAAAGCCATGGCCATAAGAGGGCACGAGGAGAATTGTCATTTAGTTCATATCACTGGTGGTATGTACACTTCTGCTCCCCGATCCCCTTCTTATGTCCTCCCTCTACCCATTTCTCGCTCTACATAACAAATAACAAAAATCATTTTTGATGAATAAACCAGTTTTAAAGAAATAAAAAAAATTCCATTAAAAAGGCTCCGAAATAGTTTAAAATAACTTGATCCACAAGTGTGTGGAAAGAAGCTAAAAGGGTCACTTTGGCCTCCTCCTACTTATTAACACCACTTGCTTTCTGCACAAGGATTCTCCTCCCTGACATCCTCCAACCTGCCTCTGATCACCATATATTTAGGGAGCAGAAATTAATTTTGGAGTTGCATGCTGGTTTTCTTGATATCCCAAGCTCTTGGCCAGGGAGCAGACACCTTTGTACAAGGCCACTGAGTCCTAGTCCTAGAAAAGGTTTGCTGGTGCCGCAATAACGGCAAACCTTACTTGCTTATAGCAGTTTCCTGAACTAAATGGACTATAGTTGCAAAAGCACTTTTTTACCATACCTGGGCCTACACTAGCACTTTTTCAGTTATAGAAATGTGATAAAAATAATCACCTCCCACCCCAATTGATATTATTATATTGGCAAAAGTTTCTAATGTAGAGCTGACCTCAGAAATCTTTCCTCGAAGTTAAATGATACAAGGAAAGTCCCAGCCAAAGTTTAATATTTAGTAGAAGGAATTTCCATCTCTAGCAAACTCAGTCCCTTCGATGAGGGCAACCAGCCAAACAGAAGCATCTCTTTAGCTCTTCTCATAATAGAAGAGCAAGGGGAAACCCAATACAATTAAAAGGCAGCACATTTAAGATTGATGATGAAGATGTGACATTATCTGATTAAAATATGACCACATAGATCATTGTTGCTATCACTGTTATATAATCGCAACAAATTTGTACAAAGTGTGTCAAGTAAGGTGTCAATTGAAAAGTTATGAATTGTTGAATATGATTATGCCATTTGTATGTATGTATCATTCTTGTATCTGAAGTTAAGAATATTAACTATGTACCTGTATTTCAAATGTTTGCTCCTGTGGTAAAACCCACAAGGTATTTAGCTTGCACATCTTGAAGGGACTATTCAAGTTAAATGGCCCATCAAAAAACACTTAACTCACAATGGACCATGGAAAATGCCTATCTACACTTAATGGATTTTCATGTGAACATTCTAACTAGACTAATGGACTCTGCTATGACTAAGCAAAGCACGCATGGACATGTGACTTGCCCATGTGACTCCAACCACCGTCTTTTTACCTGTAATTTTCAACAGTGAGAACAATGGGTTTCCCTTCACTTGGCAGAAGCTATAAAAGGCCCTGGAAACATCTCCATTTTGGCATCTTTCCAGCTCAAACCTCTGGACTATGATGAACTTGTACTAATGGGAGCACTCTAACCGAGGGACTGAGGACCTTCCAATGATTTGGAAGCAACCAGAGACTTAAACAAGCGAGCAGTTTATTCCATCACTTCTACAAGCCTGATCCAAGAGCTTTGCAAATGCCTTTAACCAATTTTAACTCTCACCTTTCCTTCTTTCTTTTAATAAACAAACCTTTAGATATTAGATACTAAAAGATTGGCAATAGCATGATTATTGGGTAAGATCTAAGTTATATATTAACCTGGGTATTTGGCTGTTCCTTTAGGATCAGAAGAATCCTTTGATTGATGAAATGGGTTTTAAAGAACCACTCATCATTAAGTCTAGCGTCCCGGTGTTGAATCCAGAACTGGAATACCCAAGGAAGCTGCTTTGCTAACTTCTTGTTAGCCACTGTGGTGAAACAGAAGTTTACTTTTGTTGCTGGTTACATGGAAGAATAACCACCAGTTTTGGTGTGTCTGACCTATTTCTCAGCAGTTTGTCTGAATTTGATATTTTCAGTTGTGACCCACAAAGGCACAGTGACAGTGGCGTAGTCTGGGTAGGATCCACAGAACCAGGTCAATTAAGCTTTGGATCGGAACCCCACACCACTAAAATTTGAAATTGAGAGTTTTAAAGGTTAAAGATCAGAGACCATGAGCTAGAAGGCATCAGCAGAAGCAATCAATCTGCAAGCCCTGAGAGAGAGGCTGTGACTTGAACATGAACAAAGATGGGCAGAACTTCGAATGCAAGAGAAGCAAGCCTTAGTCCAGCTGGAAAAAAGAGCCAAAGAGAGAGCCAAGTAAGCTGAGGAGAGGGTTCACCAGATGCAACAAGAAATTGACAGACTTAAGCTCCAAATCAATAAAGCCATGGAAGAACAGCAGAAACTGTATCATCTTGAAAGTCCAGTTTATAACAATGTTGGTATGTTGTTTGATTATGACATGACGTATATGTTTAATCAGGTTGATGGCATAACCCAGTCCCAAAGCAAGTATGAATATGACTCTTCTGTGTTATCTGTGACTAACAGGGAGACTTGTGAAGGGAGGGTGTATGACTCTAAGCAGCTGTCTGTGTTTAATCAATTATGCTATGACCAGGGAGAGGGCGTCTCTAAGCTCGGGAAGGTGGAAAATAGCTGTCTGTCTGTGCAAAAAAGCAGTTTATACGTGAATGACGTTTCTGAATGTCTATCTAATATATCAGAAGTGAATCTGGAATCAAATGAAGCACAGAGAGAACTCATTGATCAGGAAAATATTTCTCTAGAGCAGATTAAAATTGATGGTCAGGTTAAAGCCCTAATTGAGGAAGAAAAGGGTAGATTTTTTGTGGGTGATGGATTGTTGGCAAGTAAAGCTTGTGAAAGTAAGCCTGAACAAGGTAGAAGTGATTTGCTTAAAGTAGCTCAGTATAATGAGCCCCTATCTGTGGAGAATAGCAGTTTATCTGTTGGAAGTGGCAACTTGCCTGTTAAGGAAGTTGTCCCACTGTCCAAGTACATGTCTGAAAATGGTCACATCCAGTTAGTGTCATAACACTAGGGTTACCATATTTCAGCAAGCAAAAAAGAGGACGGGAGGAGCCCCGCCCCCGTACTGCCCTAGCCCCACCCCTGCCCCTCCCACTTCCCGCCCCCCTCAGAACCCCCAACCCTCCCCCGTTCCTTGTCCCCTGACTGCCCCCTCCTGGGACCCCTGCCCCTAACTGCCTCCCAGGACTCCACCTCCTACCTAAGCCTCCCTGCCTCTTGTCCCCTGACTGCCCCCTCCTGAGACCCTCCCCACATCCTAACTGGCCCCCTAGGAGCCTACTCCTACCTGTACCCTGATTGCCCCAACCCTTATCCACACCCCCACTCCCAGACAGACCCCTGGGACTCCCACGCCCCATCCAACCACTCCCCACCCCCTGACAGCCCCCCCCAGGACTCCCAACCCTCTCCCCCGCTCCTTGTCCCCTGACAGCCCCCCCAGAACTACCGACCCATCTAAACCCCTCTGCTCCCTGTCCCCTGACTGCTCCGATCCCTCTCCCCATCCCTGCCCCCTGACAGCCCCCCCCAGAACTCCCAAACACCCCCCCCCC